>NC_133133.1:122280359-122595359 GCF_048418815.1 Hemitrygon akajei
AGTCTGAGTCAGGCTGTCCACTTTGTTCTACGGCAATGCATGACCCATTCAATTCCTTAGATTCCTTTGTGAGTTGCTCCAAATTGCAGCATCCTCCGTCTGCAGGAGACATCCTACCTCTGTCTCTTACGTTCTCAAAATGCTGAGGGTTGACTTGACTCCTCCTGTTGAAGTGTTCTTGAATTACATGCAGAGAGAATGTGACCTTGCAGACAGGCTTTTACGTTAAAATTCAAGGGTAGCAAATGTCAAGCCATTAATCTTACATGGGAAACTTATTGTACCACATTTTGTCCCACTAAAATGTACGAAGTATATTGAAGAGGTTTGCAATTAATTCTCCTTCAGCCTACTTACTATAAATTTGTTAATCTGAGAATTTATTTTCCATCTAACACATTTGGCGTTAAATGTCTTTTGGTGTAATAATTCTGATCTGTGAACTACTTTGATTCAACCCATAAAGGTGATCAAAGTAAAGGAAGGAACATGAAGATTTGTATAGTACCTGTCCCATCCTCAGGATGTTGGTCTACAGCTTTAATGTACAGAACATGCAATCAGCTTCTGTAGGAATTGGCATGGTAGCGTAGTGGTTAGCACAATCGCTTTACAGCACCAAAGATTACCAATTGGGGTTCGATTCCTGCCACTGTCTGTAAGGAGGTTGCACATTCTCCCAGTGCTCTGGTTTCCTCCCACATTCCAAAGACCTATGGTTAGAATTAGTGAGGTGTGGACATGCTACATTGGTGTTGGTAGCCATAGTAACACTCGCAAGCTGGATCTGATTTGACACAGAGAACATATTTCACTGTAGATCTTGATGTTTTGTTGTACACGTGACAAGTAAAGCTAATACAGACACAGAGTCTTAAAGCAGTACAGCAAAGAAACAGGCACTTTGGCCCATCAAGTTTGGACCAATCTGTTATTCTGCTTAGATCTGCACCTGGACCATACTCCTCCATACCCCTCCATACACCTCCATACCCCTCCCATCCATTCAATTATACTAAATTCTCTGAAATGTTGAAATTGAACCTGCATCTACCACTAACACTGGCAGTTTGCTCCACATGCACATCATCCTCTGACTGAAGAAATTCTCTTTCAGGTTCCCCTTAAATATTTCACCCTTAACCTATAACCTCCAGTTTTAGCCTCACCCAAACTAGGTGAAAACACTTAATTGCATTTACCCTATCTATACCCCTCATAATTTTGTATGTTTTGTAATTTTTGATCTTTACAAACTCTTAAAAACAGCAACATCATAATAATGCAATTGTAAGTTTTAGAGATATTGGTCAGGATTAAATATTGCTTTGTATACATGAGGAATCTCCCAGCTTCCTCATAAGAGCAGTTCAAAGTAAATTTATTATCAAAGTCCATATATGTCACCATATACAAACCTGAGATTCATTTTCTTGCAGACATTCACAGTAGAACAAAGTACAATAGAATCATTGAGAAACAGCACATAAAGACTGACAAGCAACCAATGTGGAAAGGAAGACTAACTGTGGAAATATAAGAAAAATAAAAACAACAATAATAAATAAATAAATAATATTGAGTACATAAGCTGCAGAGTCCTTGAAACTGAGTCCATAGGTTCAGAAGAAGGGAAGAATGTTTAATGTCTGATCCATACTGAGCACCTCTGACAGCCCACTGCCCTTTCCACTACTGATTCAAAGTATCAAAGTACATTTATTATCGAAGTATGAATACCATATATTGTACAACCTTGAGATTCACCTTCTTGCAGACAGCCACAAAATAAAGAAACACAATAGAATCCACAAACAAGCCCACACAACAGGTCCTGGTTCCAGCACGTAAGTGTAATTATGACGAAAGCATGCAGTGCCTCTACTTCCTTAGAAATTTGCAGGATTCAGCATGATATATAGAACTTTGACAAACTTCTATAGAGGTGTAGTGGAGAGTATATTGACTGACTGCATCACAGCCTGGTATGGAAATACCAGTGTCCTTGAATAGAACAATCTAGAAAAAATAGTGGATATGGCCCAGTCCATCACGGGTAAAGCCCTCCCCACCACTGAGCACATCTACACAGAGCAGGAAAGCAGCAACCATAAACAGGGACCCCCACCATCCAGGTCATGCTCTCTTCTCGCTGCTGCCCACAGGCAGGTAGTACGGGAGCCTTAGGACTCACACTCCCAGGAACAGTTATTACTCCTCAACCATCAGCTCTTGAACCAGAGGGGATATCCTCACCCAGTTTCACTTGCTCCATAACTGAACTGTTGCCACAACCTATGAACACACTTTCTAGTACTCTTCATCTCATGTTGTTGATATTTATTGCTTATTTATTTAGTATTATGACTTCTTTATTTTTCTTTTGTATTTGCATTGTTTGCCATCTTTTGCGCACTGGTTGTCCATCCTGTTGGGTGCAGTCTTTCATTGGTTCTATAATTTATACATTTATTGAGTATGCCCACAAGAAAATGAATCTCATGGTTGTATATGGTGACATGTATGTGCTTTGATAATGAATTTACTTTGAACTCTGAACAAAGACAGTCAAATATCTAATGTTCAAAGAAAGAACACACTGTGAAAACAATAGTAAAAGTAAACAAATAGTACACAGAACACGAACCACAGAGTCCCCAAAAGTGAGTCTACAGCCATGGAGCTGGTACAATGCTAAGGCAAGTGCAGCCGGTCCAGGAGCCTGATGGCTGAAGACCAAAGCTGCGGAGTCAGATCAGTGCTGATGGGACAGGCTCAGGAGGGGGTCCTGGCGCTGGCGACATACATTGACGTTTTGCGAGCAGCTAACAAAACTGCTACTTATTCTACAACTGCTCTCAATGTCAGCCAAGTGCGTGCTTTCCCAGTCTCAAGCAGAGTGGAACTGAATGTGGAGTCAGTGTTCATCTCACTGACTCTGGGTCTCGCAGTTTAACCACACATTGAAAGACAATGTTAGCTGAATGGCAAAGTTAGAAACAGGCTTGAAAAACAGCACTTGCTTTCTTTATAGATCCTCTTCTTAATTAGTTTGATCTGACATGGTCCATAATTGTCACTGTCTGAAACTTGAAATAGTCTCCTTTTGTCTGAACTGTAGGCTGCCCTCGGGACATCTTAATCGGGACATTTCTTGACGTGCTCTACTGATGCCCATTAGTCACTGATTACAGTAGCTTTTCACAATTCATTATAATGTTGCGTAACAACTGCATGAAATGACAAACCAGCTGATAGCAGAGACGGATTTGCGTTTTACAGAAACAGAGAAAGTATACAACACCCTCCCACTCCCCAACCCCACCTCACCTTTGCCCTTCTCCAAGTTCACTAAAAGTTGTGTCAGTAGTGAGGCACATGAAATGTTAGCATTGATTTCCAGAGGACTATAATATAAAAGCATGGATGTAGTGTGTAGGATTTATAAAGCATTGCTCAGACCACATTTACAGTATTTTGAGCAGTTTTGGGCCCATTATCTAATGCAGGATGTTCTGGTGCTGGAGAGGGTCCAGAGGACATTCACGAGAATAATTCCAGTAATAAAAGGGTTATCATATGAGGAGCACTTGATGGCTCTTGACCTGTACTCACTGGAGTTTAGAAGAATGAGGGGCATTTCATTGAAACCTTCTGAATACTGAATATTGAAAGGCCTAGATATAGTGGGCATGGAGGGAATGTTTCCAATAGTGGGGGAGTTCAGCTCCAGAGGGCACAGCCTCAGAATTGAAGGATATCCCCTTACAGCCAGATGGAGATGAATCTGTGGAATTCATTGCCACAGACCATTGTGGATGCCTAGTCTTTGGGTATATTTAAAGAGGAGATTAATAAGTTCTTGAGTAGACTCAGTGGGCTGAATGGCCTAATTCTGCTCCTGTCACAAGTGGATGAGGTAATAAAGGAGACGTATAACATGCTCACCTTCCTTGGTAAGTATGTTGAGTATAAAAGTAAAGAAGTCATGCTGCAGCTGTATAAACCTTAAAATATTGTGTACAGTTCTGGTCACCTCACTACAGGAAGGATATTGATATTATAGAGAGAGTGCAGAGGAGATTTGCAAGGACGTTGCCTGGACCGGAGAGCGTACCTTATGAGAATAAGTTGAGTGAACTCGGCCTTTTCTCTTTGGAGCGATAGAGAATGAGAGGTGACTTGATAGAGGTGTATAAGTTGATGAGAGTCATTGATTGTGTGGATGGCCAGAGGCTTTTTCCTAGGGCTGAAATGGCTAACACAAGGGGCATAGTTTTAAGGTGCTTGGAAGTAGGCACAGTGGGGGGGGGGGGGTGATATCAGAGGCAAGTTTTTCACACAGATAGTGGTGGGTGCATGGAGTGCACTGCCGGCAACAGTGGTGGAGGTGGATACAATAGGTTCTTTTAAATGCCTCTTAGATAGATACATGTAGCTTAGAAAAATAGAGGGCTTTGGGGTAGGGAAATTCTAGGCAGTTTCTAGAGTAGGTTACATGATCAGCACAACATTGTGGGCTGAAGGGTCTGTAATGTGCTGTAAATTTCTATGTTCTGTACCCCTAAAAAAGATTTTGACTGTCTACCCTATGGATAACTCTTATAATTTAAAAAAACTTCTATCAGGTTTCCTATCACCTTCCAAGGCTTGAGGGAGAACAGTTTGTCCAACATTTTCTTGTGGCTCGTACTCTAATCCAGGCACAGTTTCCTGGTATACTTTTTCTGCACCCTCGCAAGAATCTCCATATCCTTACTTAATGGGTGACCAGAACTGTACATAATATTTCAAGAAATATTCTTGAAGTACTCCAAGTGGGGTCTAACTAAGGTTTTAAAATGACAAAAAAACACACTAAGGTTTTATATAGCTGTAACATTACCTCATTGATTTTGAACTCCATCCCACGGTTGATGAGGGCCAACACACCATAGGCTTTCTTAACAACACTGTCAACACGTGCAGCAGCTTTGAGTATCCTACGGACACGGACCCCAAGATCTCTCTGATCCTCCACATTGCCAAGAGTCTTACCATTAATATTATATTCTGTCTTCAAATTTGACTTAACAAAATAAACAACTTCACACTTATCTCAGTTGAACTCCATCTGCCATTTCTCAGCCCAATTCTGCAAACTATCGATGTCCTGCTGTAACCTCTGACAACCCTCCAGACTATCCACAACACCTCGAACCTTTGTGTCATCAGTAAACTTACTAGCCCACTTTTCTACTTTCTCATCCAGATTATTTATAAAAATCACAAAGAGGAGGGGTACCAGACAGATCCCTGCATAACACCAGTGGTCACTGAACTCCATGCAGGTTATGAACCATCTACAACCACCCTTTGCCTTCTGTGGGCAAGCCAGTTCTGGATCCACAAAGCAAAGTCTCCTTGGGTTCCATGCCTCCTTACTTTATGAGTGAGCCTTGCATGGGGTACCATATCAAATGCTTTACTGAAATCCATATACACTACATCCACTGGTCTACCTTCTTCAATGTGTTTTGTTAGATCCTCAAAGAATTCAATCAGGCTCATAAGACATGACCTGCCCTTGACAAAGCCTTGCTGACTATCCTAATCAGAATATGTCCCTCTAAATGCTCATAAATCCTGCCTCTCATGATCTTCTCCAACAACTTGCCCGCCGCTGAAGTAAGACTCACTGCTCTATCATTTCCTGGGTTATCTCTACTCCCTTTCTTGAACAAGGAAACAACATTTGCAACCCTTCAATCCTCTGGTACTTGATGATGCAAAGATCACCACCAGAGGCTTAGCAATCTCCTCCCTCACTTCCCACAGTAGCCTGGGGTATAGTTCATCCACACTTGGCAACTTACCTAACTTACTGCTTTTCAAAAACTCTAGCACATACTCTTTCTTAATGTCTACATGCTCAACCATTTCAGTCCACTGTAAGTCATCCCAAAATTGCCAAGGTCCTTTTTTCAGGTGAAAACTGAGGCAAAGTATTCATTAAGTACCTCTGTTACCTCCTCCGACTCCATGCACACGTTTCCACTATCACATCTGATTGGTCCTATTTTCACACGGCTCATCCTCTTGCTTTTCACATACTTGTAGAATGCCTTGGGGTCTTCCTTAATCCTGCTCACCAAGGCTTTCTCATGGCCCCTTCTAGCTCTCCTAATTTCATTCTTAAGCCTTCCTGGCAACCTTGTAACTTTCTAGAGCTCTAACAGTATCTAGTTACTCGAAACTTTCGTGCTTTTCTTTTTAACTAGATTTTCTACATCCTTTTCTACACCATGATTCTTTTAGCCTACCATCCTTTCCCTGCCTCAATGGAACATACCTATGCAGAATGCTACTGAACATTTGCCTCATTTCTGCCATGCATTTCCCTGAGAACATCTGCTCCCAAATCATGCTTCCAAGTTTCTGCCTACTAGCTTCATATTTCCCCCTACCCCAGTTAAATGTTTTCCCAAATTGTCTACTCCTAACCCTCTCCAGCGATATGGTAGAGGAGATAGAGTTGTGAGCACCACCTCAAAAATGCTCTCCCACCGAGAGATTTGACAGCTAACCACGTTCATTTCCCAATACCAGATCAAGTACAGCCTCTCCTCTAGTTGGCCTATCTACATATTGTGTCAGGAAACCTTCCTGAACACACCTAACAAACTCCACCCCATCTAAACCCCTTGCTCTAAGGAGATGCCAGTCAGTACTAGGAAAGTTAAAATCACCCATCACAACAACCCTATTATTATTGCACCTTTCCAGAATCTGCCTCACTGTCTGCTCCTTGACATCTCTGTTACTACAGGAGTGGTCTATAAAAAACACCCAGTAGAGTTATTGCCTCCTTCCTGTTTCTGTCTTCCACCCACACTGATTCAGTAGATAATCCCCCATGACTTTCCCCTTTTCTGCAGCCATGATCCTGTCCTTAATTAGCAATGGCATGTCCACACCTCTTTTGCTTCCCTCCCTGTCTTTTTTGAAACACTTAAAGCCCACAACACTCAGCAGTCATTCCTGCCCCTGAGACACCCAAGTCTCTCTAATGGCCACAACATCAAAGTTCCACTTACTGATCTATGCTCTAAGTTCATCCACCTTGTTTATGATTCTCTTTCCATTAAAATTGACACACCCAACTCCAGCTCCTTAATGTGGTCTTTTAGGAGCAGGAGCTGGAGTTGGCTGCACTTCTCGCAGGTGTAGTCATCTGGGAGACCATCAGGTTCCATGAATTCCTACATTCCACTGCCATATCTGCCATCCTACCTGCACTGTACTACGGGCAACCAAGACCAAATCAGCAAGAACGAAAGGAAAAACTGACCCTTCTTACCTATTTCTTACGCCTCAACCTCTTCTCATCAAAGCCCCATTCCTACTCTGACTCTAGCCCCCACTCCGATGATGGCTGCTCCAGTCGACCCTATCTCTCTTTTATGGTTTTTTAAAAATAAGAAAAGCCCCCATGCAAGGTGAAAGAACTCACTGCACTTAGTGGTGCCCTGCCTGCATTTTGATGTCTCTGACGTTTCCCGCACCTGTGCACTGGCTACTGTACATTGTGGTAGTTAATAGTATTATTAGTACGCCACTTCAGTTTAGCCACTCCCAAGTGGGAGGAGATCACATACTGTACAAGCAGGTCTATCAATGCAGTTCACTTGAATATCCTGCATGCTAGCATCTTGGTGTGCTCTGTACTGTCCCTCAATATCGAATACAACATGATGTCAGAGGTGGTTGATCATCAATGAACTGATGCTACAGACCAGGTGAGATCCTCAACAAGAAAGAATTTACAGTAAGACTGTTCTTGTTTGCATATATCTATGAAAAATATCCAGAGACTTATCAACCTAAACTGCCTGTGCTAGTTGTACCGTATGAGCTGAGAACTAGCCAGGGCTGCTACACCCAAAAGTAGATGTATTGTAATTATCTGCGGGCCACTAGCCTGGGGAAGTGCACAGAGACACAGATACAGTAGAGGTCAGAGAAATCAATAAAATGATGCTGAGGTAAAGCTAGAAGCTGTACTAAAAGAAGGGTACAAACAAGATGCAGTCAGAAAGACCATAGAAAGAGGTGACATGGAGCTCAGCTCTAACAAAACAGGCAAGTGAAACAAACTGCAGGCAAAATGTGGCAAGTCTCTAATCCATGTCAAAGAGCTCTGTCCAGCAAAAGGTGTACAATACCCCAGTGTAATAGAGTTGGCCATTGTAAAAGCCAGCGTCATTCAAAAACAGTTCTTCCGGAGGTCAAAGAGACCATGATTCAGATGAAGAGAGCATTCCTTGGGGCATTAGTTTTAAATAGACAAGGCTGGTGAGAAACAGCCCAGTTGCAAAATGAGGCAGTGAGATGTTCAAAATGGACACTGGGGCAAATGCCACAGCCATCCCTGAACGTCTTTACAAAACTGGGGAAGAAAGCAGACATTACACTAACCTCAACAAAGGAAGTGCTTATGGGGCCAGGGAAACCAGACAAGTGACTAAAGAGGCAAAATAATCATCTCACCTTGCCGGAGCGTTCACATTTAGTGGTTTTAAAAAAGAGTTCTAATGTTGAAAACATTTCACAAAATGAGACTGTTCTAAAGAAAAGATAAAGACAAAGTCAGGGAAAGTGCTTGTGGGGCTCAGTGTGAAAGGAATGTTTATTGCTTCCATCCGTAAAAATGAGGAACAGTTAAAAAAGGATGTGTATGTTGTTCACCACTCGCTACTACTGGGATGATATGCCATCGAGAAGCTGAACCTTGTAAATTTGGATTCTCTAAACAGTGTTTATTGGCAGGAGAAGTACCTGGACTTGTTCACAGGCCTGGGGGTACTGAAAGAAGAGAATTGTATCCAACTGGGGTCAGGAGTGATGCCCTACTCTCTGTCCATAGCGGAGTGTGCACCAGTCCCATTGATGAATAAAAGTCAAAGCTGAACTTGAGAGAATAGAGGCCTTGACATCATTACTAGAGGCAATGGACCTACTGACTGGTGTGCGAGCATTGTTGCTATTCCAAAGCCAGATGGTATACTGAGGATCTGTGTTGATCTAACAAAACTGAATAAAGCAGTGAGACAGAAGTTTCTTCTGCCCTTTGTTGACCATACATTGGGTATGCTGGGTGGAGCAAAGTTCTTCAAAAAAAAAAATTGCCTAAGAGGACTGAAAAGCTCAAGCATGTAGATATTAAAGAAGAGGATGTGCTGGAGCTTTCGGAAAGCATCAAGTTGGATAAGTCACTGGGACCGGACGGGATGTAGCCCAGGCTACTGTGGGAAGTGAGGGAGGAGATTGCTGAGCCTCTGGCGATGATTTTGCATCATCAATGGGGACGGGAGAGGTTCTGGAGGATTGGAGGGTTGCGAATGTTGTTCCTTTATTAAAGAAAGGGAGTAGGGATAGCCCAAGAAATTATAGACCAGTAAATCTTACTTCAGTAGTTGGTAAGTTGATGGAGAAGATCCTGAAAGTCCTGAAAGGCAGAATTTATGAATATTTGGAGAGGCATAATATGATTAGGAATAGTCAGCATGGCTTTGTTAAAGGCAGATCATGCCTTATGAGCCTGATTGAATTTTTTGAGGATGTGACTAAACATATTGATGAGGGTAGAGCCAGAGATGTAGAGTATATGGATTTTAGAAAGGTATTTGATAACGTACCCCATGCAAGGCTTATTGAGAAAATAAGGAGGCATGGGATCCAAGGCAACATTGCTTTGTGGATCCAGAACTGGCTTGCCCTCAGAAGGCAAAGAGTGGTTGTAGACGGGTCATATTCTGCATGGAGGCCGGTGACCAGTGGTGTGCCTCAGGGATCTGTTCTGGGACCCCTACTCTGTGATTTTTAATAAATGACCTGGATGAAGAAGTGCAGGGACGGGTTAGTAAATTTGCTTATGACACAAAGGTAGGGGGTGTTGTGGATAGTGTGGAGGGCTGTCAGCGGTTACAACGGGACATTGATAGGATGCAAAACTGGGCTGAGAAGTGGCAGCTGGAGTTCAACCCAGATAAGTGTAAGGTGGTTCATTTTGGTAGGTCAAATATGATGGCAGAATATAGCATTAATGGCAAGACTCTTGGCAGTGTGGAGGATCAGAGGGATCTTGGGGTGCGAATCCATAGCACACTCAAAGCTGCTACGCAGGTTGACTCTGGTTAAGAAGGCATATAGTGCATTGGCCTTCATCAATCGTGGGATTGAGTTTAAGAGCCAAGAGGTAATGTTGCAGCTATATAGGACCCTGGTCAGACCCCACTTGGAGTACTGTGTCTCACTACAGGAAGGACGTGGAAACCATAGAAAGGGTGCAGAGGAAATTTTCAAGGATGTTGCCTGGATTGGGGAGCATGCCTTATGAGAATCGGTTGAGTGAAACCAGCCTTTTCTCCTTGGAGTGACGGAGGATGAGAGGTGACCTGATAGAGGTGTATAAGATAATGAGAGGCATTGATCGTGTGGATAGTCAGAGGCTTTTTCCTAGGGCTGAAGGAGATAACAAGGGTACGTTTTTTACGCAGAGAGTGGTGAGTGTGTGGAATGGGCTGCTGGCGGCGGTGGTGGAGGTGGAAATGATAGGGTCTTTTAAGAGACTCCTGGATGGATACATGGAGCTTAGAGAAATAGAGGGCTATGAGTAAGCCTAGGTAGTTCTAAGGTAAGGACATGTTTGGCACAGCTTTGTGTGCCGAAGGGCCTGTATTGTGCTTTAGGGTTTCTATGTTCTATGTTCTAAGAGTAAACCAATTCCTGTAGTGGCCTGGTCTGAGCACACAGCTGTGAGATTATGTAAGGCAATATGAAGCAGACACAAAACAGCACAAAAATCGTGCTGAACCTCGCTGTCCCACAGAATTCACAGACTTTCCATGGCGAATTGCAGGCGCATACACTTCCAAATTGAAAAGAGACAAATATGTTCTCAGTGTGGATTCCTGCTCAGGGAATGCTGAGGTGTCCAAGCTGTCCCCTACATCCTCAGCAGCAGTCACACAGCACCTGAAAGCTGTATTTGCTCATTATGGAATACCCGAAACACTTGTCTCAGACAGCAGCCCACAATTCAGCTGCTCAGAATTCAAAGCCCTTGCAAGGGACTATGAGTTCAAACACCAGACAAGCAGTCCATGGTACCCACAGGCAAACGGAGAAGTGGAAAATTGTTAACTGGTAAGAGACTACTGCAGAAGGCAAAGGTGCCCCTATAAAGCACTGCTGGCTTATCGTTCCACAACTCTTGCGAATGGCTACAGACCATCAGAGTGGTCAGTAGGCTGGAGACTGAGAACAAGCTTGCTCATTCTTCTTTCCCTTCACCAACCTCACTTATCAGGCTTAAACAAAGTGAGAAATTTTAAGACAACACAATGTAAGAAAACAAAGAACATGCATGAACTCAGGAGTGGTGAAGCTGCTTGGGTTTCAGCCCAATTCACCTCAGGAGCTATAGTCCAGCAGCATGCACCATGATCATTTGTGATTAGAGCATCACAAGGTGAAATCAAGTGGAACAGGTATGTGCTTGTGCTCCTTCAACATCCACAAAAGGCAGGGAAAGAAATAGCGTGGGCTGATCCTTATGACAAGGACTACTTACCTGAGGTAGACACACCTGTTCAAGAAACTTCATTTCGCTCCAACACTTCCAGGAACCTATACCAGATTGGGTTGTTAACTGCCCCACTACAGAGTTATACTCCATAGCATGATAGTTTTGGGCAAGTGACGAAAGAGGTAAAATAATCCCCTCAATTTGCCAGACAGTTCATGTAGCCTACCTTGTCCTCTATTAGATTTTGTGATTTTTAAAGAGCTCTAATGTTGAAAACATTTCACAAAATGAGACTGTTCTAAAAAAAGGGATAAAAACAAAGAGAAAGACAGTTATAATGTTGGCAATTATTTTTATGTAAGGTGCCTAAGTTACATGCTGTAAGTAAAGTGAACTGAATTACTCAATTTCAGTGTCTATAATTTCAATGCAGTTCCATTGACAAGAAGTACATACCTAGTCATTTTTTTTTTACCAAGAAGGGGAATTGGCCTTTTCTCCTTGGAGTGACGTAGTATGAGAGGTGACCTGATAAAGGTGTATAAAATGATGAGAGGCATCGATCAGAGACTTTTTCCCAGGGTTGAAATGGCTAACAGGAGAGGATACAGTTTTAAGGTGCTTGGAAGTAGGTACTGAGGAGATGTCAGGGGTAAGTTTTTTACGCAGAGGGTGGTGAGTGCGTGGAATGGGCTGCCGGCGACGGTGGTGGAGGTGGATACGATAGGGTCTTTTAAGAGACTCCTGGATAGGTACATGGAGTTTAGAAAAATAGAGGGCTATGGGTAACCCAAGATAATTTCTAAAGTAAGTACATGTTCGGCACAGCATTGTGGGCTGAAGGGCCTGTATTGTGCTGTAGGTTTTCTATGTTTCTAAGGGGAGATGTTCTGGTAGTTAACAGTGCTATAACCTACGCCACTCAATTAGCCACTCCCACATGGGAGGAGTTTACATACTGTACAAGTAGGGATATCAATAAAATTCAGCTAAATATTCTGCATGATGGCATCTTGGTGTGCTCTGCACTATCCTTAAATATCAAACACAACCGGTAGAGATGTCAAGAATCAGAGGATGAGCTTTTAAGAAAAGCAGAAAGTTCAGAAGGGCACATTGCTTACACAGAGCATGGTAGTTCCCTTGAATGGATTACTAAGAATAGTAGTGGCAGAGGCAGTTTGGTGGAGTTTAAGAAACTTTTAGATAAACACATGAAAATTAAGAGAATGGAGGGATACGGATGATACAAAGGAGTGGTGGGCAAGTTATGTTGACACAGGAAGCTTTGTGACCAGCAGATCATTGGAATGGTGTTGGTCATTGACGCAAATGATGCATTTCGCCAAATATTCTGATATACAAGTGACAAGTAAAGCCAATCTTTATTTTTAGTATAAATTGGCATCCAGATTAGCAGAACATTGTGTGCCAAATGGCCTGCCCGTTTGGTGTTGTACTGATCTACACTCCGTGGTCAGTACCTAATAAAGTATGAGTCTGAGTATATATTCAAGGTCTTCTATTGCTGTAGCCCATCCACTTCAAGGTCCAACGTATTGTACGTTCAGAGATACTCTTCCGCACACCACTGTTGTAACACGTGGTTATTTGAGTTATTGTTGCTTTCTTGTCAGCTTGAACCAGTCTGGCCATTCTCCTCTGACCTCTCTCATTAGCAAGACATTTTCAGTCACCCAACTACTGCTCACTGGACTTGTTTTTTGTTTTTTGCACCATTCTCTATAAACTCTAGAGACTGTTGTGCATGAAAATCACAGGAGATCAACAACTTCTGAGATACTCAAACCACCTAGTCTGGTACCAGTAATTCCACGGTCAAAGTCACTTAGGTCACACTTCTTCCCCATTCTGATGT
The DNA here is from genome assembly GCF_048418815.1 of Hemitrygon akajei. Classification (NCBI taxonomy): domain Eukaryota; kingdom Metazoa; phylum Chordata; class Chondrichthyes; order Myliobatiformes; family Dasyatidae; genus Hemitrygon; species Hemitrygon akajei. The sequence continues at coordinate 122,293,808 of NC_133133.1, forward strand.
TTGGTCTGAACAACAATGAATCTCTCGACTATGTCTGCATGCTTTGATGCATTGAGTTGCTGCCACAGGATTGACTCATTAGATATTTGTATTAACAAGCTGGTGTACAGATGTATCTAATAAAGTGACCAAAGAGTGCATGTTCTATATTCTTTGTTCTCATGTGAATGGGGTCTCCTGATCAACTCATGCAGAGTAAGCATCCTTTGACAAGTAATCAGCGGAGACAAGATCAGACCAATCAGTGCTGTTAATAACAACATTGTTTCAGAAGCATTGGTTAGAGCAGAAAGATCGGTCAGGGAAGAGTTTAAGAGAGATTAGCTTTATTTATCACATGTATCTCAAAGCCCTCAGACTCTGAAACATTCTGGTATAGAGAAAGATAAAGATTAGCTTTACTTATCACGTGTATATTGAAACATTTGGTGAACTGCATTACTTGTGTCAATGACCAACACCACTCCGAGGATCTTCTGGTCACAACGCTTCCTGTGCTAACATAATGTACCCACTACTCACTAACACTATCCTGACCCGTACATCTTTGGAATTTGGGAGGAAACTGGACCGCCTAGAAGAAACCCATGCAGTCATGGGGAGAACACACAAACTCCTTACAGACAGCTGCAGAAATTGAACTCCATTCAGTGATTACTGGTACTGTAAAGAGTTGCACTATCAGAGAGAGTTCCCTTATTCAGGAGAACATAGAACACTACAGGACTGTACAGACAATGCCTATAATGTTGTGCCAACCATTTAAACTGCTCCAAGTTCAATCTAACCCTTCCCCCCTACATAGCCCTCTATCCATGTGATGAGGCTAAGGGTCACTTAATCATCCCTATTGTATTTGGCTTTACCACAAACCCTGGCATGGCATTCTGTGCACTCACCACTCTCCATGTAAACAGTTTTCCTCAAGATTATGGGTGAAAGGTGGAGGAGAACATAAGGGCAATGTATCTTTAGTTAGGAATCTTAGATACATTGATGTAAAGATCACCAGATGGTGGCTGAAACTGACTCATTGGAAAGGGTTCCCAAGGTATTTATCTGCGGCAGGGTTGTGGACTCAATGTTTCAATTCCAGCGTTATATCTCTTTGGCACAGCTTTTGTACAACGCAGAGTCAGCCTTTGAGTAGCAAAGCTCCATTCTCTGTCTACTTAACCCTGGTACTAACAGTGGATTCCAGCAAAAGACTGTTCTGTGGAAATCTCACTGCTAGGCTTCCTGTGTTATCATTTCCAGCACATAACACAGCAGTTTGCGCAATTGCTTTACAGTGCCAGCAATCACTGATCAGGGTTTGATTCCCATCATTGTCTGTAAAGAATTTGTATGTTCTCATCTCTGTGGAACCCTCCGGATGCTCTGATTTCCTCCCACAGTCCAAAATCACACGCTTAGGATTAGGGCTGGTAAGATGCGAGCATGCTATGTTGGTGCCAGAAGTGTGGCAACATTTGCAGGCTGCCTCCCTCACAAGCCTCACTGATTTGATTTTACACAAATAACCCTTTTCACTGTATATTTTGATGTTTCAATGTACATGTGACAAATAAAGCTAATCTTTATGTCATCTTATTTTAGGACACTTGGTATCCCATCTCACAGTCATCAACCATGTCTTGATTATCTTTCACCTCAGCACCACTTCCTGCATTATCTTCAGAAACGTTCCTGCCCTATACCTCTCTCACTTTACTATACTTTTGCCACCAACTAGCTGCTTTTGGCAATGTGTGAAACAAAATTGCTTCAGAGGCATTGGTTAGAGCACAAAGACTGGTCAGGAGATCAGAGATAGTTGGCATATTCCACAAGACTATAGGGGCCTTTGGTTACTCAATCTAAACATGATTCAAATCGCCATTCAGCCTCCATCATCCCATTGATTATATCATATAAAGAGAGCAAGATGGTGAGGTAGTTTTCAATGGTCCATGAACTATTTTGCTCTCCCTTTGCACTATTTATTTATTGTTTATTTTTATATATCTTATTGTAACCTACAGTAATCCTTTTTAAGTACTGCACCGTACTGCTGCTGCAAAATTGCAAATCAAGGATCAACTTTATTCACCATGTACGTTTACCTGTATTAGAAATTTGGTGTGGTTTGTTGATCAGGGTGCGACATGCAACAAAAGACAACAATATAATCACAAGAGTTCTGCAGATGCTGGAAATCCAGAGAAACTCATCAGGTCAGGCACCATCTATGGAACTGAATAAATAGTTGACGTTTGAGGCCGATTCCCTTCGTCTGGACAAAAGACAACAATTTTCAACAATTAAACGGATAAAATATTGTACAAAAATAAATTTAGAGGTAGAAGTACAAATATGGAATAAAGTGTGTATAAATACATAAATACCATGTATTTACAATGTAAACAGTATTATAAAAAGTAGTTTAAAGTACTTGCAGTGCAGTGATGGGGTAAGAGATAGAGGGGGATGACGGGGGCTAACTAGAATAGTTGATTGGGTTAACTGTTTGGGAGAAGAAACTTTGAAGATGGCATGAAGTTTTTGTGTTACTAGCCCTGAGGCACTTTCTAGCTTTTGGAAAAGGCTGTTGGCAGGATGGGTGGCTCACAACATATTGTAAGCCAGTGATAATAAACCTCACTATGATTCTGGAGAGACACACACAAAATTCTGGAGGAATTCAGCAGGTCAGACAGCATCTATGGAAGGAATAAACAGTCGATGTTTTGGACCGAGATCTTCATCAGGACTGCGATTCTCCTGATTTTTCAGTGTAGTCTCATTGCTGAATCCCTCATCCCTGGAAGCACTTTGGCAGATCTTCTCTGGGATCTCCTCATCCTTCCAAAAGTCAGACCAACACAAGAGTACACATACCCCAGTTATGGCCTGAGCAGTGTTTTGTTCAGGCTCAGCTACCCTTTATTAGTCAGGGCATTTAATTGAGAAGTTGGGACATTAAGTTGCACTTGTACAAGCCATTCATGAGGCTGCCTTTGGAATATTGTAAACAGAAGAGATTCTGCAGATGCTGGAAATGCAGAGCAATAAACACAAAATGCTGGAGGAACTGAGCAGGTCAGGTAGCATCTATGGAGAGGAATAGTTGACATTTCAGGCCAAGACCCTTCAAAGGGTCTGGAAAGTAAAGGGGAAAATGCCAGAATAAGAAAGTGGGCGGGCGGGCGGGGGGTGGGGTGTCCAGGAAGGAATACAAGTTGGAAAGTGAGAGAAGAGATCAGGTGAGAGTGAAAGTGGGTAGGTGGAGGGGGGGGGGTTGATGTGAGAAACTGGGAGGTGATAGGTGGAAAAGGCAAAGGGCTGAAGGAGGAGGAATCTGATAGGAGAGATTGTGTTCAGTTCTGGTTAACACTGTTATAGGAAAAATGCCGTTGAATTGGAAAGAGGGCAGAAGGGATTCCTGGTGATATTGCCAGCACTTGGGGGATTGTGTTATGGAGAGAGGTTGAGCAGGTTGGGGATTTATCCATTGGAGTTGGGGAGAAAGAAGGTAATCTGTTGGAGGTGCATAAAATCAGGAGGAGCATATATAGGGCGAAATGCACATTGTCTTTTTCCAAGTATGGGGAAATAAGAACCAGAGGAGGATAGAGGCTTAGGATCAGAGGGGAGAGGAGGCAACTTTTTTTTTTACACAGAATATGGAACGAGCTGCAAGAAGAAGTGGTTGAGACAGGTTTATTTAAAAGATAGTTGGACAAGTAAATGGATAGGAAAGGTTCAGAGGGATATGGGGCAAACATAGCAAATGGGGCTAGCTTAGATGGGAATCTTGGTCAGCATAGATTAGTTGGGCTGAAGGGTCTGTTACTATGCTGTATGACTATGACTCTGGTGTAACCTCCCTAGTTTTAGAGTTTATTTGGAAAAGTTGCTGCCATTGGAGATGGTAAAATAAGATAGAATCGGTAGGTTGAAAAGCCATTTAAATATTCAAATAGGCAAAAGATAAGGACCCAATGCAAATAGGAATATTTTGCATGGGCAAAGAGGTCAGTATGAACATGATGGGCCAAAGAGCCTGTTTTTGTGTTGTATGACTTCGTGACTCAAAGCCTCAGAAGGGGGATGGGGTGAGGTCACATGCTCCTGTTTACATCAACAGTACTGAGGTTCTGAAGATTGAGAACTTCATGTTCCTAGGAGTGAACATAACCAATAATCTGTCCTGGCCCAACCTTGTAGTTGGCACAACTACGGAAGCTCATCAATGCCTCTACTTCCTCAGGAGACAATGCACCATATAAAGCATCCTATCCGGATGTATCACTATTTGGTATGGCAACTGCTCTGCCCATTCCCACAAGAACCTGGACAGCTGTGGATGCAGCTGAGCACACCATGGAAACCAGCTGCCCCTCTGTGGACTGTGTCTACGCTTCTCACTCTCTCAGGAAAGCAGCCAATATAATCAGACTCCTGCCACTCTGGACATTCTTTTCTCGTGTCCTTTCTAAAGTCAGGGCAACACAAGAAGACACAATACCCCATTTGTGGCCTGAGAAGTGCTTTGTTTGGGCTCAGTTAGCAATCATGAGTCAGGGCAGAAGTTGAGATGTTATGTTGCAATTAAACAAGCCATGTTTGAAATTTACTTGCTTCTCCATTTAACTTTATTGCTTTCTATTTCATTGTTGAAGGACTCAGATCAAGGACAACATAAACTGAAAGCAAGAAGTCTGCTGCCTATGCCTCCTCAGTAGGTTTTGAGAACTGTGAAAGAGACAGCTGACTGAAACTGCTCTGAAGCAGCCCCACGATAAGTTATGAATAGAACATTTATGTTTTTCTCCATCAAGGCACACCAATAGTATTTCTAAAGCACAAAGATAAAAGCAATTTAAATTATATCTGCCCAATTCCGGTGTAAGTATCTTGTACTAAACCCTTAATGACTTTTCAATTACTGGCAAAATAAACACAAGGCTTTCCCGTCTGTGGCTGTTGGTACAAGGGTTTAATTCATCAAACATGCCTGGTTCTTAATATCTGCCTCATCGCCCTCTCCAGTGTTTGCACTGTCTGCATTTTTTAGAAAGTTGGTGTGCGCACAGAGGGTGATCAAAATAAAAGCAGTGTGTCAAAATGCGAAGCCTGATCTGGATCTATCTTGAGAAGAAGGTCATGTCCTGAGTTACAGGAGATTTGGTATTTCACCAAAGATGCTAGCAAATTTCCACAGAAGTACTGTGGAGAGCATTCTAACTGATTGCTTCACTGTATAGTACAGAGGGGCCACTGCACAGGTGTGATAAACTATGTATACCTGTCTGGACACGCCCCCCTGCTGACTGCTCCTGTGGCTCCTCCCACAGACCCCTGTATAAAGGCGATTGGGGCACAGCTGCTCCCTCAGTCTTCAACATGGCCGTGTTCCCTTTTCGCTGTTAATAAAAGCCTATTGTTCACTTCCAGTCTCCGAGAGTTATTGATGGTGCATCAACAGGATCACCCAGGACACGTGCTCTCCCTATTTCTACCATCAGAAAGGAGGTAGAGGAGCCTGAAGACATGCACTCAACGTTTTAGGGACAAATACTTACATAAACAAATTTCACGACATGTCTGTGATCCTAAACCTGACTCTGATTCTGTCATGAGTGGCCATTAATGTATAATCCCAGAATGCTGCATTGATGAGAACTGTGGCCATGTTTACTGCAGGGTTAAGATGCAAGGAATAAAACTTAATTTGTTCATTCCTTGGAGACGGGCACATTTGGAATATCCGCATCAATTCCGTTGCTCTGGGTTTCCTATGTCCTACTCCCATTCATTCCATCTCCTGATCACCCTTGCTCACCTGGATCCACCTATCACCTGTCAGTTTCTGCCTCAGCCCTCCTCCTCACTTCTTTCTATTGGATATCTCTGCTCTGCACTCTCGTAAGTTCCAGAACATAGAAAATGAACGATACAGTCTCTCTGGCCCACAGTGGTGTACCGATCCTTTAAGCTACTCCAAGATCAATTACTGGGGGAAGCCTGCAGGTGTCACCATGCTTCCAGTGCTAACGAGGCATGCCCATAACTTACTAACCCTTACATCTTTGGAACGTGGGAGGAAAACAGAGCACCAAGTTGAAACTCATGCAGTCATAGGGAGAAAGTACAAACTCCTTACAGAGAGTGGAGGGAATTGAATCTTCAAATTGCTTCTGCTTCTACCAGGAGCTAAGCACCAGATGGCTAAACTCCAGGCTGCATTGCTCTCAGGATCTCGGGATCTTACAAGCCTCTTCACCACAAAAACTTGTGATCCTTGAAGACTTTCTGTATATAAATCTTGCCTCATACATCTCTTATAAACTTTATACTATCCACTCTCACTTTAAACCAATGTCTCTAGTGTTTGATATTTCCAAATACAATAGATTCTGCAGATGCTGGAAATATTAAACACACGCAAAATACTGGTGGAACTCGGTAAGTCTGGAGGGAAATAAAGAGTCAACATTTTGAGCTGAGACCCTTTGTCAGGACTGGCCAGAAACCAGAATAAGGTGGTGGTGGGGGAAGGGGGTAAAGGAGTACAAGCTGTTAGGTGATTGGTGAGACATGTTGCCAAGAAGGACATGTGGCTGGTAGCGAGTCTGGGTGGGAACATGGTCAAAGAGCCGCAGAGATCACAGACGGGGAGCAGTGAGAGCTGGTCTCACTGATCTCCTTTGGAGGAGAAGATTTAAACTTCTTCAGGGTATACCTGGAAGAGACAGCACAGTGGAACAGCAGACCATCTTGTTATAATTTTATAAACTTTGATCAGGCGTCCTCTCAGCCTCTGGTGCCGAGAAGGTTTGTCCAACCGCTCACTATGGTTAATACACTCCCCCTGTAGGTTGTAACACTGATGGCCACTTTGTCCTGGTGGGTTCAAGTTCACTTTCTATTGGTTTTGCAGTGTGTTCCATCACACTTCTGTCTTGGCTTACAGATGATGGGAACCTTCCCATTGGCAATGTTCACCTCCAGTTGCTCAACACAAGGCACAGCTGGTTAGATATAAGCTTGTCCGTCCAGTTTCTTTATTAGTAATCATCTGTTTGTCCCTACATGTTCGGCGGATTTTCAATAGGAGAGCTGGGTCTGTGGTTTCTTTGTCCTTAGGCCTGTGTTATGCCAGCATAAATCAAATTGTCTCAATATTCAACAAACAATTTTCTCATGTTTCTAGTTTGAGTGCGTTTTCAGTATAAAGACAACCATGTGGTATGATATCTTGTCTTTCTTTAGTTCTCCTTCACTTACAGTGAAATGAATTGGTGACTGTTATTTCCTTGTTATGAATATCAAATAAATGGTGGTGGGGTAAAAAGGGGGTTGGGGGTGAGGGTGAGAGGGGGGTTGAGTTGAGATGGGCATGGGTTGAGGGGGGTGGGTTGAGAGGGGGTTGGGTTGGGGGAGTGGGTTGGGAGGGTGGGCTGAGAGGGTTGGGTTGAGGGGGGATGGGTGAGAGGGCTGGGTGGAAGTGGGTGAGGGGGTAGGTGAGTGGGGTGAGAGGTGAGAGGGGTGAGGGGTGTGAGGGGGTGAGGAAGTTGAGGGGAGGTGAGGGGGTTGAGGTGGGATGAGAGGGGGTGAGAAGGAGGTGAGGGGGTGGTGAGAGGGGGATGGGGTGATGGTGAGAGGGGAGTGAGGGGAGGGGAGTTGTTGATGTTGCTTGTGTTGTTCGGTTGAGCATTATGGGTATGTTATGTTGGTGCTGGAATTAGTGTCCACTTGTGGGCTGCCCCCAGCACATCTTTATGTTGCACTGGTTTTTAACACAATCATTGCAGTTCACTGTATGTTTTGATGAACCATTTCTGCTGACAGGAGAAAGGGCAAAGGCGGGCTACTAGTGCCTTAAAACCAATTGCTTCAGGCTGATGAGGCATGCCAGCCATGGTTGTAGGCTCATCTAGGAAAAGGAAAACACTGATCCCAAACTTCTGCCGCCTTGTGGCTATACTCACTCATGGAGAAGGATTCGGGAGTAGATCCAGAAGGAAGAATCTGGAGCTGGAGTCCCTAAGGTTGTCCTACGTTGAGTTTAATGCTGTCTGGCAACTCCTGTGGTGCTGCTGGTGCCAAACTGTATCGGTCCCTGCCGTTCCTTTGGGTTTGTCAGATGCATGGGGAGGGGGAGCTTGCTACAGGGGCTACAGCTTGCTCTCCATATCGTACTGCCCTGGCTTGCGTACCTAGAGGGTGAGGAAGCAACACCCGTGCTCGACCCTGACTGACAGAGGCCTCATCATCTCATCACATGTGATAAATAACTCAATCTAAATCTAAACCTGCGATGTCATTCCAAGCTCACGGCGAAGGCTTAATGAGAGGGATGAGGAAATCTGAGACTGCTTCTAAGCCCTTTATAGAAGGGTGCAACATTCCCTGGCCCATGACAATTCAAAATAAAACATGGTTGCCAGTGATTCCTTCAAGTCTGTTTCAGCCGGTATAAATGATAGGAGAGGCTTGTCCCTCCAAAACTACTTCCCCAGCAGCCCTGTTAAGCACCTCTTGACTCATTTGTGCAGGTCCCAACATTGTTTGATCGGTGTAACTACCGTAGTTGCCAGGATAACACATGCATGAGTCCCCACTGATATATACATAGTAATGCACAGCACTTCAATTAGATAGATGGAAGTGGAAAGAATGTTTCCTTGAGTGGTGGATTGTTGGACCAGAGGGCACAGCCTAAGAATTGAAGGTCATCCCTTTAGAGTAGAGATAGGGAGGAATTAGAGTTTAAACTAGAATTGTTAGGGGGTGGGAACTGAACTGAAGAGACTGGGGAAGAGGCTGTTGGCTCACAAATAGAGAAAACTTGGTGGCAGTGTGTGAGGGAGGATAGGCAGGTGATAGAGAAGGGACGCGCTCAGACCGACGGTTTGAGATGTGTCTATTTTATGCAAGGAGTATTGTGAACAAAGCGGACGAGCTTAGACCGTGGATCAGTACTTGGAGCTATGATTTGGTGGCTATTACAGGGTCTTGGATGGCTCAGGGACAGGAATGGTTATTTCAAGTCCTGGGTTTTAGATGTTTCAGAAAGGACAGGGAGGGAGGCACAAGAGGTGGTGACGTGGCACTGTTGATCAGAGAGTGTCATGGCTGTAGAAAAAGTGGACATCATGGAGGAATTGTCTACGGAGTCTCTGTGGGTGGAGGTTAGGAACAGGAAGGGGTCAATAACTCTGCTGGGTGTTTTTTATAGGTCGCCTAATAATAACAGGAATATTGAGGAGCAAATAAGGAAACAGATACTGGAAAGGTGCAATAAAAATCAGAGTTGTTGTGGTGGGAGATTTTAATTTCCCAAATATTGATTAGCATCTCCCTTGAGCGAGGGGTTTAGATGGGGTGGAGTTTGTTAGATGTGTTCAGGAAGGTTTCTTGACACAATATGTAGATAAGCCTACAAGAGGAGAGACTGTTCTTGATTTGGTTTTGGGAAATGAACCTGGTCAGGTGTCAGATCTCTCAGTGAGAGAGCATTTTGGAGATAGTGATCATAATTCTATCTCCTTTACAATAGCATCGGAGAGAGTTAGAAACAGACAAGTTAGAAAAGCATTTAATTGGAGTAAGGGGAATTATGAGGCTATCAAGCAGGAACTTGGAAACTTAAATTGGGAACAGATGTTCTCAGGGAGAGGTATGGAAGAAATGTGGCAAATGTTCAGGGGATATTTTTGTGGAGTTCTGCATAGATACGTTCCAATGAGACAGGGAAGTTATGGTAGGGTACAGGAACCGTGGTGTACAAAGGCTGTAGTAAATCTAGTCAAGAAGAAAAGAAAAGCTTACAAAAGGTTCAGAGAGCTAGGTAATGTTAGAGATCTCAAAGATTAAAAGGCTAACAGGAAGGAGCTTAAGAAGGAAATTAGGAGAGCCAGGAGGGGCCATAAAAAGGCCTTGGTGGGCAGGATTAAGGAAAACCCCAAGACATTCTACATGAAGAGCAAGAGGATCAGACGTGAAACAGTAAGACCTATCAAGTGTGACAGTGGGAATGTGTGTATGGAACCGGAGGAAATAGCAGAGGTACGTAATGAATACTGTACTTCAGTATTCACTATGGAAAAGAATCCTGGTGATTGGGGTGATGACTTGCAGTGGACTGAAAACCTTGAGCATGTAGATATTAAGAAAGAGGATGTGCTGGAACCTTTAGAAAGCACCAAGTTGGATAAGTCACCGGGACCAGATGAGATGTACCCCAGGCTACTGTGGAAGGAGCGGTGGAGATTGCCGAGCCTCTAGCAATGATCTTTGCATCATCAATAGGGACGGGAGAGGTTCTGGAGGATTGGAGGGTTGTGGATGTTGTTCCTTTATTCAAGAAAGGGAGTAGAGATAGCCCAGGAAATTATAGACCAGTGAGTCTTACCTCAGTGGTTGGTAAGTTGATGGAGAAGATCCTGAGAGGCAGGATTTATGAACATATGGAGAAGTATAATATGATTAGGAATAGTCAGCATGGCTTTGTCAAGGGCAGGTTATGCCTTACAAGCCTGATTGAATTTTTTGAGGATGTGACTAAACACATTGATGTTGGAAGAGCAGTAGATGTAGTGTATATGGATTTCAGCAAGGCATTTGATAAGGCTTATTCAGAAAGTACGGAGGCATGGGGTCCAAGGGGACATTGCTTTGTGGATCCAGAACCGGCTTGCCCACAGAAGGCAAAGAGTGGTTGTAGATGGGTCATATTCAGCATGTAGGTCGGTGACCAGTGGTGTGTCTCAGGGATCTGTTCTGGGACCCTTACTCTTTGTGATTTTTATAAATGATCTGGATGAAGTGGAGGGATGGGTTAGTAAGTTTGCTGATGACACAAAGGTTGGGGGTGTTGTGGAGGGCTGTCAGAGGTTACAGCAGGATATTGATAGGATACAAAAGTGGGCTGAGAAGTGGAAGATGGAGTTCAAGCCAGATAAGCGTGTCGTGGTTCATTTTGGTAGGTCAAAGTATAGTATTAATGGTAAGACTCTTGGCAGAGTGGAGGATCAGAGGGATCTTGGGGTCCAAGTCCATAGGACGCTCAAAACAGTTGCACAGGTTGACTCTGTGGTTAAGAAGGCATACGGTGTATTAGCTTTCATCAATTGTGGGATTGAATTTAGGAGCCGAGAGGTAATGTTGCAGCTCTATTGGATCCTGGTCAGACTCCACATGGAGTACTGTGCTCAGTACTGGTCACCTCACTACAGGAAGGATGTGGAAACCATAGAAAGGGTGCAGAGGAGATTTATAAGGATGCTGCCTGGATTGAGGAGCATGCCTTATGAAAACAGGTTGAGTGAACTCGGCCTTTTCCCCTTGGAGCGACGGAGGATGAGAGGTGATCTGATAGAGGTGTATAAGATGATGAGAGGCATTGATTGTGTGGATAGTCAGAGGATTTTTCCCAGGGCTGAAATGGCTGCCACAAGAGGGCATAGTTTTAAGGTACAGAAGAGATGTCAAGGGTAAGTATTTTATGCAGAGTGGTGAGTGTGTGGAATGGGCCGCTGGCAACGGTGGTGGAGGCGGATACGATAGGGTCTTTAAAGAGACTTCTGTATAGGTACATGGAGCTTAGAAAAATAGAGGGCTATGAGTAACCCTAGTAATTTCTAAGGTAGGGACATGTTCGGCACAACTTTGTGGGCAGAAGGGCCTGTATTGTGCTGTAGGTTTTTCCATGTTTCTTTAGGTAGAGAGTGGTAACACTATAGAATTCATCGCTACAGACAGCTGTGGAGGCCAGGTCATTGAGTACATTTAAAGTGGAGGTTGATAGGTTCTTGATTAGTGTCAAAGGTTATAGAGAAAAAAAACAGAAGGGGAAAATAAATCAGCTATGATTAAATCGCAGAGCAGTCATGATGGGTTGAATGGCCTAACTCTGCTCCTGTTTTATGTGATTCATTTTCCAAGTTTACTTTGATGGATTCCTGCATTTATTTCATCTCAGAACCAAAGAAACTTTAGTCCAAGTTCTCCTCTATCCCAAGAGAGGAAATGGAAGACAAACCAAATAATTCCAATCCATTTTGTTGAGTAATTTGTGGGAAAACCAGGAAGTCATGAACCTGAGACATTAATTTTGTTCCTCTCTCTACAGCAGTTCTTTACTTGCAGAGTGTTTCTAGCAATTCAAAATCTTTTAAAAATTTCCCTTTGGAATGGTACAAATATCTTGGGAAGTGGACCTGGGCACAAGTGATTTTGTGATGGTTCCTGCAGCAATAAAGAAACCACAGGATTTCTGAGTAAATTGCACTGGCACCAGGCTGCCTGCTATTCCTGGAAATGTGCTCATGTACAATTGTTGCTTGAAAGGTTTATGGGAAAAATTCCAGGAATGACAGGATCTATGTATGAGCATTTGATGGCTTTGGTGATGGGAGGTTGTTCTTATTTAAACCAGTTAAATGCTGGAAAGCGTAGACAGAGTGGAAGTGAAGAGGATGTTTCTGTTAGTAGGAGAGTCTGGGATCTGAGAGCACAGCCTCAGAATAATGGAGATTTCCTTTAAAACGGAGATGAAGAGGACATCTTCAGTCAAAGGGTGGATGATCTGTGGAATACAGAATGGCAAAGGCTATTGTTGGGTTTATTTATGTCATTGATTGCTAAGCATTTTATTGATTTAGAGAAACAGCACAGAACAAGCCCTATAGATCCCAATGAGCTGCACCACCGAGTAAAACACCTATTTAACCCTAAAGGATTCAGAAGACAATTTATAATGACCAATTAATCTACAAACTGGGTGTGGGTGGAAACTGGAGCACCTGGAGGAATCCCACGTGGTCATGGGGAGAACGCACAAACTCCTTACATCCAGTTTTGGAATTGAACTCTGGAATGCCAAATAATAGCGTTGCACTAACCACTCTGCAACTGTGGCACCCTAAAATAGCTCCAGGGTCACAGGATGAAGGTAGAAGTATGGGGTTGCAAAACACAATCAGCCATGATTAAATTGTGGAGCAGACAGAATGGGCCAAATGGACTAATTCCACTCCTAATCTTGTGGTCTCACGGAAATAAGCATCACACTCTCTTTGGGCTGAATCTCCATCCTTGTCCCCTCTTCACTCACCTCTGACACTGAGGCTCAAAAGAGAAGAGAGGTAAAGAGACTGCAGTAGTGATGGGAGATTTCATTGTCAGAGGAACAGAGACCAGATTCTGTGGATACGATAGAGATACATGGATGGTATGTTGCCTCCCAGGTGCCAGCATCAGGGACATCTCAGATCATTTCCATGGCATTCTAAAGGGGGAAGGTGAACAGCCAGACGTCTTGGTATATATTGACACCAATGCCATAGGTAGGAAAGGTGAGGAGGTCCTGAAGAGAGATTTTAGAGAACTAGGTAGAAAACTGAAGCAGTTCCTCCTGGGTAGCAATCTCTAGATTGCTGTCTGTTGCATGTGCCAGTAAGAACAGGATGCTTTAGCAGAAGAATGCGTGGCTGAGGAACTGGTGTGGGAGGGGGGGCAGTGGTTCAAATTTCTGGATTATCGGGATTTCTTCTGGGGAACATATGACTTGTGCAAATGGGATGGGTTACACCTCAGTTCAAGGGGGTCCAATTTCCTTGTAGGCAAGTTTGCTTAGAGCTGTTTGTGAGTGTTCAAACGAATTTGGCAGGGGTATGGGAAATGGAGTGATAGGGCTAAGGATGGGGTAGTTGTTTTATGATACACTAGCAAGGAAAGGTTGATGACAGGACAAAACTGCAGTTAACAAGATGTGCTGCAATGTAAAAGGGGGACAAGATTGAAAAGGATGATGAATACAAGACTGAAGGTGTTGGATTCGAATGCACGCTGTACACGGAATTAGGTAGATGAACTTGTAGCACAGTTACAGATTGGCATGTATGATGTTGTGGGCAGCACTGAATCATGGCTGAAAGAAGATTATAGCTGGGAGCTTAACATCCAAGGCTACACATTGTCTCAAAAGGGCAGGCAGGTGGGCGGAGGGGATTGGGTGACTCTGTTGGAAAGAGGTGACATAGGATCGGAAGGTGTAGAATCGTTCTGGGTAGAGCTAAGAAACTGCAAGGGTAAAAAGATCCTGACGGGAGTTATTTACAGACCTCTAAACAATAACAAAATTGTGATCTACAAATCACAAAGGGAGATGGAGAATGCATGGTCATAGGGGATTTCAATATGTAGGTAGATTGGGAAAATTAGGTTGGTGCTGGATACCAAGAGGGGGACTTTGTAGAATGCCTGTGAGATTTGTAGTATTCCAAAGGCAGGATAGCACAACCGTGGCTGACAAGGGAAGTCAAAGCCAATATAAAAGTCAAAGACAGGGCATATCATAGAGCAAAAATTAATGGAAAGTTAGAGGATTGGGAAGCTTTTAAAAACTAACAGAGGCAACTAAAAAAGTCGTTATTTAAAGATGGAATACAAAAGTAAGCTAGCCAATAATATTAAAGAGGATAAGAAAGGTTTCTTCAGATATACAAGGTGTAAAAGAGATGTGAGAGTAGATGAAGCTGGAAAGGTAGAAATGGGGGATGAGGAAATGGCAGATGAATTGAATATGTATTTTGCATCAGTCTTCACTGTGGAAGACACTAGCAGTATGCTGGAAATTCAAGAGTGTCAGGGGGCAGGAGTTAAGTTGCCATTACTAGGGAGAAGGTGCTTGGGAAACAAAAGTCTGAAAGCAGGTATGTCAACTGGACCAGAAGGTCTACACTCCAGGGTTCTGAAAGAGGTGGCTGAAGAGATTGTGGAGGCATTAGTAATTCAAGAATCAATGGATTCTGGCATGGTTCCGGAGGAATGGAAAATTGCAAATGTCACACCACTCTTCAAAAAACGAGAGAGACAGAGAAAGGAAATTATAGGCCAGTTAGTCTGATCTCAGTGGTTGGGAAAATGTTGGAGTTGATAGTTAAGGCTGTGGTTTCTGGGTACTTAAATAGGCCAAAGTCAAGGGAAATCTAACCTGACAAATCTGTTGGAATTATTTGAAGAAATAACAAGCAGGATAGACAAAAGAGAATTGGTGGATGTTGTGTACTTGGATTTTCAGAAGACCTTTGACAAGGTTAAGAACAAGTTAAGAACCCATGGTATTACAGGAAAGATACTAGCATGGGTAGAGCACTGGCTGATGTCAGGAGGCAAAGGGTGAAAATAAAGAGCCCTTTATGGCTGGCTGCTGGTAACTAGTGGTGTTCCACAGGGTTCTATATTGGGACCACTTCTTTTTACGTTATATGTCAGTGATTTGGATGATGAAATTGATGGGTTTGTGGGCAAGTTTGCAGAGGATATGAAAATAGGTGGAGAGTCAGGTTGTGCTGAGGAAGCAGAAAGGCTGCAGAAGGACTTAAGACAGATTAGGAGAATGGGCAAATAAGTGGCAGATGGAATACAGTGTTGAGAAGAGTTTGGTTATGTACTTTGATAGAAGAAATAGAAGCATAGACTATTTTCCAAATGAAAATTCAAAATTCCAATGTGCCTCTGAGTCCACGTGCAAGTTGACTCGATAGCGAGGAAGGCAAAGGCACTTATCATTCCACTTAAAAGACTAAAATATAAAATCAAGGGTGTTATGTTGAGGCTTTATAAGGCGCTGGTGTGGCCTCATTTGGGAGTATTGAGAGCAGTTTTGTGCCCCTTATTTGAGAAAGTATGTGCTGACATTGGAGAAGTTTCAAAGGAGGTTCACAAAAATGATTCCGGGATTTTAAGGCTCATCATATGAAGAACGTTTGATGACTCTAGGCCTGTACTCACTGGAGTTTAGAAGAACAAGGGGGGATCTCATTGAAACCTATTGAATGTTGAAAGGCCTCCACAGAGTGGATGGAGAAAGGGTGTTTCCTATGGTGGGGAGACTAGGACTAGAGGATACAGCCTCAGAATAGAGAGATGTCCATTTGGAATGGAGATGAAGAGGAATTTCTTTAGCCAATGAATGGTGTATCTGTGAAATATGTTGCCACAGGTGGCTGTGGAGGCCAAGTTATTAGGTATGTTTAAGGCAGAGATTGAGATTCTTGATTAGTCAGGGCATGAGTCAGGATATGTGTAGAAGGCAGGAGACTGGGCCCGAGGGGGAAATGGATCAGCCATGATGAAACGGTGGAGCAGACTTGATGGGTCAAAGGGCTTAATTCTGCTCCTATGTCTTATATATGTAAGTGAAGCCCAGGCACCCATTTTCATTTAAAAACCCACTATAAATCCCAACTTCTCTCGTCTGTAAGATTAGTCTAACTACCTTAGCTGCCAGAATAAAGCACACAGACAGGATTCAACTCAGCCAGGTCCATTGCAATACAATTCTTGTTTAGAATTTAGCATAAAGCATTTCTCATCACAAAGAATCCCAAGAGTTTCATATAAAAAAGGTAATTATGTTGAATTTAAGGCTGCTGTATTATAAAGTTAAATATTCCAGATGCTGAATAAGTCCTTAAAATTTAATCGACTGAGCTCCAATCTAATGTATTTTCTATACGTTTATTACATTAGTAGTAACGCGGACCTGACCCATTTCTGTATTAATCAAGAAATCACAAGAAAGCAACATCCATCAAAGACCCAACCATCCAGTCCATGCCCTCTTCTTGCTACCGTCATAGGCAGGAGCTACAGAAGCCTCTGGTCCCACACCAGCAGGTTCAGGAACAGTTATTACCCTATCAATCCTGAACTGGTGTGGATAATTTCACTCACCACAACTCCAAACTGATTCTACTACCTACGGACACACTTTCAAGGACTTCACAATTCATGTTCTGAGTATTTTTTTTATTTGCACAAATCTTCTTTTTACACATTGGTTACTTGTCAGTTTTATGCAGTTTTTTTTTGTAAATTCTATTGCATTTCTTTATTTTCCTGCAAACACTTGCAAGAAAATGAATCTCAAGGTAGTATATGGTGACATATACAGTAAATATATGTATTTTGATAATAAATGTTACTTTGACTTACTTTTCTTGCATCAAGCTCGAAAGTACAAGATAGAAAACACCTTAAATTAAAAGGATTGAGAAATCTCTTTATTCACTTTAAGGGACGTGAGTGTTAGTGATAAGGTCAATTGCCTTGGAGGAGGTGGTGGCGAGCTGACTTCCCGAATTATTTGTTGTAGGATTAACACAACTGAGTGGCTTGCTGGGCCATTTCAAAGGGCAGTTCAGAGACAACCACTCTGCTGCTGATCTGGAGCCACCAACACACCAAACAGCATAAAAACAGTTTTTTACCTAATGGGCCCTGATGAAACAAAATGGCTTTTGACAATCCAGTGGCTCTGTGCTTTCCATTATTGAAGCTAGTTTTGCTTTTATTAATATTAGATTATTTAATTAGCTGAATTTAATGTCCTCACCTGCTATGGTGGGATTTGAATTCCTGTCTCTGGATTGTTGGTCCAAGCTTCTGGATTACTTGCCTGCATGTTAACTGCTGGACCCAAGCCGCACATTGCAAAATAAACCCAATAAAATCAGCTGCTCAGCCATCCAAGCTTTAGACACAGTTACACAGCGGAAAAAATGGAGTAATTATTTCACAGCGTTAGGGAGGCTTTTGTGTTACAATTGATTTCTTTGACACTGTCCCCACCTCCCTTTACAGCACTGCCACCTTGTTTGAATGTGGTTAAGATCACAAGACACAGGAGCAGAATTAGGCCATTTGGCCCATGAAGTTGGTTCCACCATTCCATAATGGCTGATTTATTACCCCTCTCAACCTCATTCTCCTACCTTCTCCCTGTACCCTTTAACACCCTTACTAATTAACAACCTACAGTGACAGGCAAGACAAGGGTTAAAGATAACGTCCAGGCAAGGTAGCTGCAGACACTAGGTAGCCAAACCAGACAAGCGAGGCTTGTGAAGAGCACTATTTCTCTTTGCAGAGTGTGGGGTCAGGGAGACAGAGGTAAGGAAGGAGGCAAATGCAGTGTTAGCATTCATTTTGAGAGGACTAGAATATAAAAGCAGGGATGTAATGCTGAGCCTTTATAAAGCATTGATAAAACCACACAGAGTACTGTAAGCAATGTTGAGACCCTTATCTAAGAAAAGATGTGCTGACATTGGAGAGAATCCAGAGGAGGCCATGAGAATGAAAGCGTTAACATATCAGGAGCGTTTGATAGCTCTGGGCCAGTACTTGCTGGAGTTTAGAAGAATGAGGAGGGATATCATTGAAAGCTATCAAATGTTGAAAGGCCTAGTTAGAATGGATGTGGAGAGGATGTTTCCTATAGTGGGGGAGTCTAAGACCAGAGGGCACAGCCTCTGAATAGGATATCTCTTTAGAACGATGATGAGAAGGGATTTCTTTAGCCAGAGGCTGTCGAATCTGTGCCACAGACAACTGTGGAGGCCAAGTCATTGGGTATATTTAAAGTGCAAATTGTAAGATTATGGGGAGAAGGCAGAATAATGGGGTTGATGGAATTAATAAATAATGGTGGAAAAATTTGATGGGCTGAGTGGCCTAATTCTCTCCCATGTCTTATGGTTATTCAGCATACCAAGACAAGCATAATCATCAAAACAAAGGGACAAGGATAAAGGGCCAGTAACATTAATGAAGGATCCCACCCACCTATCCAAGGATTGTTTGTCCCACTCCCATCAGGGAGAAGGCTATGTAGCATGTCAGGACCACCAGACTCAAGAGCATTTACTTTCCCCAAGCAGAAAGGCTGATCATCACCTCCACCCTCCAACTCACCCCTCTACAACCTCCACCACCACTACTTTATCATTTCCTGTCAGTCACCTTATGTACAGACACTCCTGTACCTAGCTTCACCTTATGGACGTACAATGTATATTAGCTATATTATACATTTGTATTTGTTGTTTTTTTCATTATGGTATTCTTTATCTTATGATTTTCTTTTGCTGCATCAGATCTGGAGTAACAATTATTTCATTCCATTTTACACTTGTGTTCTGGAAATGACAATAAACTATCTTGGATTACCTCACTTACTCGAAGTATCATCTATTTGTATCTTCAATTTATTTTTAACACCTGCACTGTGAATGGTGATTGATCGTACATAAAATAGATTTGAACCAACATAGCTTACCAAGTGGTTAATATCCGCAGCTGCTAATCAATTCTGTATAAAATAGCATTTTTTAAAATTCCGACTTCAGAACAAGGTGGTGACCAGGACCATGCTATTCTCCTTGTGCACAGTAAAATAAAGTACGATTGAGGAATGAGTGAGAGCTTTCAGAGTCTAGTTAACTGATGACAACATTATAAACGTCTGCTTTAAAGAGAGTTACTAACCTTTGTTTTGCGTGTCAAGGCTTGGCACTGAACTACATTTGCCAATCAGCGTCTCTGCCTTCACCAGGTGACTGTCCTTCTGGGAGTGGTGGTCAACCAGCAAGAAAGCACTGCCACCTTTAATCCGGGGCACCTGATTTAACTGCAATTCCTCCACTGGCTTGAGATCAAATATATGCCTCCTTTATTCCTTGGAGTGTAGGAGTCCGAGGAGTAACCTTATAGAAGTGTATAAAACCATGAGGGTCATAGATAGGGTGAAGGCACAGTCTGTTACCCAGTGAAAGGACATTAAAAGCCAGAGGGCATAGGTTTATGATGAGAGGTGAAAGATTTATCGAGGGAGCTTCTTCCCACAAAGGGTAGCAAATATATTGCCAGAGAAAGTTGCAGGGGAGGTATAATAACAACATGCAAAAGATATTTGGAAAAGTACATGAATGGGAGGGATTTAGAGGGATAGACACAAATGGAACTAGCTTAGTTGGCACCATGGTCAGCACGGATGAATTGGGCTGAAGGGCCTGTTTCTGAGCTGTATGACTATGACTAAACAGCTCAACATATGCTAGGCTTAAATCAAGTCCTTAAAGCCTTAACTGTATTAAACCTACAGAGCTACTTTGTAATTCTAATCATGTCAATACCCTTTTTATTCCTGTCTCCAACCAACACCACCACACAACCACCCTTCTCCAATGCAGAAAAGGATCTATAACATGCATAAATTCCAACAGACAGGAACAGTGCTAAGTGAACATTTTTGAGAATTTATATTCTCTCTTTGCCAATACACCCATTGTGTCCTCTAATGAAATTGGATGGAATCACTGGTTTCTGAACCAGCATGATAACTTCACTCACCTCAACACGGAACTAATTCCACAACCAAATCTTCTGTGATAGCTTAGTTGCAATAGAACAGAGAACAGTACAGCAGTAGACAGGCCATTCGGCCTAAAATTTTGTGCCGATCCTGATGCCAATTTGTATTAAATGTCCTCTTCCTGTGTATCACTCATATCCCTCCATTCCCTTTGTATTCACGTGTCTATCTACAAAGCCTCTTACATCTACCAACCTACCTGCTATCAGGCACCTACCACTCTCCATGTAAAAAATCTTACCCCTCACATCACCTTTAAACATCCCCCTCTAACCTTAAGAGCATATCTTCCCTCTGGTGTTTGCCATTTCTATGCTGAGGAAAAATGTTCTGAGTTTCTATATTAATAGTTCATACAAAAATGCAAAGGAATAATATTAGATTTTTAAATCAGTGACTTGTGGACATTATTTATCAGGAGAAGTTAGTTCCATGTTTGATTTGTTGGCTTGTGATTGGTTTAAAGGTACATACACTTGTCCAGGTACATTGAAACCTATTGAGTATTGAAAGGCCTAGATAGAGAGGACATTGTGGATGTTTCCTATAGTGGGTGAGTCTAGGACCAGACAACACAGCCTCAGAATACAAGGACATCCCTTTAGAACAAGAGATGAGAAGGAATTTCTTTAGCCAGAGGGTGGTGAATCTGTGGAATTCTTAGCTGCAGATGGCTGTGGAGGCCAAGTCATTGGGTATATTTAAAGCAGAGACTGATAGGTTTTTAATCAGTAAGGGCATTAAAAGTTAAGAGGAGAATGGAAAAGAATGGGGTTGAGAGGGATAAATCAACTATGATGGAATGACAGAATGGACTTCTTGGACCAAATTGCCTAATTCTTTTCCTATGTCCATAAGATATCCCCCTCATTCTTCCAAACTCCAGAGAGTACAGGCTCAGAGTCAGCAAACGCTCCTCAGACGTTAAGCTTTTCGTTCCTGGAATCATTCTAGGGAACCTCCACTGGACCCCCTCCAATGTCAGCACGTCTCTTCTTAAGTAAGGGCCCAGAATTGCTCACAATACTCCAAATGTGGTCTGACCAATGCCTTATAAAGCTTCAGCTTATATTATATGTCTCATGCAGTGATGTTTATGTTATCGGAGCAGTAATCCATAGATCTGACTGAATGAATTGAACAGAAATGTTCAACTGTGGCATTTAAATTTAGTTAAACAGAAATTAAAATAATATCAATCAAACCACTGGATAACCACTATCTAGTTCACTGTTGTCTTTTAGGGGGTAAAAACCCATCATCTTACCTGCCACAGCGAAATGGTGGACTCTTAACTGCAGGATGCCAGAGGCTAGT
This sequence comes from Hemitrygon akajei, assembly GCF_048418815.1. Classification (NCBI taxonomy): domain Eukaryota; kingdom Metazoa; phylum Chordata; class Chondrichthyes; order Myliobatiformes; family Dasyatidae; genus Hemitrygon; species Hemitrygon akajei. Next base: position 122,315,337 of record NC_133133.1, read on the forward strand.
ACTCAATTCAGGAGAGTAAATAAGAACGGTGGTAAATCCCACATCCCGTAGATGAATAAAGTACCTGTTCTGTAATATCTGTCAATCCCAAGAGCGGCATAAATCTGCATGGAAGATGCAAAACCTAGATGCAATAATATAATGTTTCCAGACTACACTGAGATAAAGTCATGAACAGCATTATCTTTTAGCATTCCGGTTTTATATAATATGCTCAAGAGACCTAGAAAAAAATACCATGCAACCAGACTGTCCATGCATTTCAATGCTTAATTGAATGCTATCTCATGTGAATTGAATCTGCACTACTTTCTTATTAAGAATCCTACTAAATTACAGCATTAAGATAAATCCAACCTACCCAGAGCAGCGTAAAATAAGCATCAGATAGTTACCCTAAAAATCTGTGGATGACTTAGTGGTATGCTATGATTATGAAGAACAAAATCACGTTACATAACTTTACTATCTTTTTATAGTATGCAAAATTCTTTTACACAATACTGCTGCATTCATGTGGTAATAACTGCACTTCATAAAGCAGAAAGGCCATAGTATAAAACGATATGGCTGAACATTCCTTCATATGTGAACAAAACAAATTCCCAGTAACGGACATTAAACATAACTAAATAACAACTGTATATTCCCTTTATAGTTGGAAGCAGTTTAACAACTCATGGAATGCTTAAGAGCCCATAATAAAAATAACTGATGAAAAACCTCATCTCTTTTCCTGCCTCTACAGATGCTGCCCGGTCTGCTGATTATTACCTGCTATTGAAAATAGCTTCCATTGAACTTGATCATAAATTGTGAGAGTTATATACATGATTTGGAAATAACCTGGCAGCTCCACAATCTTACACATTTAGAGTCAATAGCCGGACAATGGCTAAACAATATATGAAAATCTAAGTTTCTATCTTGGAGATGAGATAACACTCAATTCATTTAACACAATCAAGCTAATCCTCTAACTTAACTCCCCTTTGCTATCCAATACCCAAATTCCCTGTTTTGATCACGGCTTGCTGGGTTTCTGTATTTCAAAAACCTGCCCTCTGAAAAGCCCCCTGAGTTACTCCATTAAAGGGCAATAAAACCCAAAAAATGTCACAATCCTCTGAATGAAGGAATTTCACACAATCCCTTTATCTTGCGATGATGACCTCTATTTCTAAACTCACCAACCAGGGAAAACAGCCTTTTGACATTTGCTATGAATCATATAAAATTCTTAGATGCCCTGACAATGAGATCACTGCTTGTTCTTCTAAACCAGAGAATATAAACCCTTTCTTTCTATGCACTGTCACAGAATAAAGAGGCTATTAACTTTAATCCGCCTCTGCTCCAAGTCCTCTGGCTCCATTTTAACAAAACCCATACATTCAAAAACATCAGGCACTAAATTAAAACATCATAAATTAGGAGAATCAAAGGCAGCAATAATTTACAATTACATATTTTGTATCACTGGCCGTTCCAGGATATATAAACAATAGGTTATAAATAATGATAAAATGTCTGCATCACGCTGTCCAATAATGAAATTCATTAAATCTTCTTCCTGGAGAATACTGATTGAATGTTCCATGTTGATTCATTCTGCTGAGTTTATAGTTTAAGACACTCCAGCATCTAATAAGCTATTCAGATATTTGCAATGGACAGAGATTTTGCTTTCCATTTCTCACTCCTGTATGCTAGATTACAGCGTAGTGTTTTTCGAACCTATATGGGATCAAAAATTAAAAATAATGTTATTTCAAAAGAAATGAACAGAGAAAAAACTGTTATCACAAGTGATTGATTCTAATTATATAGCACACAGAGCAGTACAACACAGGACAGGCCCTTTATGCCGAATCAATTAAATTAGTAACAAATGGCCAACTAAACTAATCCCTTCTCCTTACACAATGTCCCTACCCTTGCATTTCTGTCACATTCACGGGCTATCTAAAAGTCTCTTAAAAGTCCCTAATTTAACTGCCTCTACCACAACCCCAGGCAGCATATTCCAGACACCCACCCTCAGTGTAAATACTTGCTCCTCATCCTCTTTGAACCTACCCCCTCCCACATTAAATGCATGCCCTCTGCTATTAGGCAGTTCAACCCTGGGAAAAAGATACTCTCTACTCTATGCCTCTCAATCTTATAAACCCCATAATAGAAAACAACTCAAGTTTGTCCAACCTCTTGTTTTAGCACATGCCCCCTAATCCAGACAGCATCTTGATAAGCATCTTCAACACCCTCACCCTTCCTTGACATCCGACCAGAATTATATGCAATACTCCTAATGCGGCCTGATTAAAGTTTTATAAAGCGGCAACATAACTTACTCACTTTTGAACTCAGTGCCTCAACTGATAAAGGCAAGCATGTTATACACCTTCCGAACCACCCGATCAACCTGTGTAGCCGCTTTCAGGGTGCTATGAACTTGGGCCACAAGATCCCTCTGCTCAAAAACACTGTTAATGTTTTGCCCTTAACAATGTACTGTCTCTACATTTGAAAGAAAATATGAATGGAGGAAAAAAAATTCCTATGAGTTACCAAAATGATTGAATAATGGTTGATAATTTTATGTTAAAATTATCAGATGCTGACAAAACGTATGTGGGCAGGTGCGATTCAACCCAATGGCCAAAGGTCACATTTTCATACATCTCCTAATGATCACATTGCAATGATCTGCCTGAAATTAGAACTTCACAAATTGAGATAACTGAGTAACTTTACACAAAGCAAATGTAAAAAAATGACAGTTAAATGTACATTACAGTGCATTTACTGAATTTATGTTATCATATTTGCTTCAAGAATGGTGAAATAGTTATTGAGCAGTCTGATGGAATCAGAATAATGATACTATTTATTACATTATTCTTCCATATTCCACTCTTCTGTCCCATCAGATTCCTCCTTCTTCAGCCCTTTATCTGCTCCACCTATTATCTCACCTTTTTTTTCCTGGTTTCTGCATCCCCTTCCTACTCATCCACCTTCCCCCTCACCTGGCTTCACATATCACTCTTCAACTTTGTTATTCTGGCTTCTGTCCCCTTTCTTTTTCATCCTATTGAAGGGTCTCAGCCTAAATCGTCGACTGTTTATTCCCCTCCATAGATGTTGCCTTGCTTGCCGAGTTCTTCCAGCATTTTGTGCTGCTCACAGAATCTCACTTTTGTGGAGGAGGCTTTTTGACCAGTGCAGGATCTACCCACAAACTAGTAAACGTTGTCCTTTACAATTCCCTTTTGAAAGTTCGCACTGAATCTGCTCTCACTGCATTCCAAACCATTGCAGCTGAACGTGTGTAAAAAATACACTCAGTGGCCACTTTATTAGGTGAACCTGTACATCTGTGCATTAGTGCAAATACCTAATCAATCATGTGGCAGCAACTCAATGCATAAAAGCATGCAGACATGGTTAAGAAGTTCAGTTTGTTGTTCAGACCAAACATCAGAATGGAGAAGAAATGTGATCTGAGTGACTTTGACCGTGGAATGTTTGTTGGCGCCAAATGAGGTAGTTTGTCCATCTCAGAAACTGCTGATCTCCTGTGGTTTTCACACACAGCAGTACCTAGAGTTTACAGAGAATGGAGCGAAAAACAAAAAAACATCCAGTGAGCAGCAGTTCTGTGGGCAAAAATGCCTTGTTAATGAGAGAGGTGAGAGGAGAATGGCCAGATTTGTTCCAGCTGACGGGAAGGCGACAGTAATTCAAATAACTACATGTTACAACATAGAAAACCCACAGCACAATACAGGCCCTTCAGCCCACAATGCTGTGCTGAACATGTCCTTACTTTAGAAATTACATAGGGTTACCCATAACCCTCTATTTTTCTAAGCTCCATGTACCTATCCAGGAGTCTCTTAAAAGACCCTATCGTATCCGCCCCCACCACCATCGCCGGCAGCCCATTCCATGCACTCACCACTCTCTGCATAACAAACTTACCCCTGACAGCTCCTCCGTACCAACTTCCAAGCACCTTAAAACTGTGTCCTTTCATGTTATCCATTTCAGCCCTGGGAAAAAGCCTCTGACTATCCACATGATAAATGCCTCTCATCTTCTTATACACCTCTATCAGGTCACCTCTCATCATCCATCACTTCAAGGAGAAAAGGTCGAGTTCACAACCTATCCTCATAAGACATGCTCCCCAATCCAGGCAACATCCTTGTAAATCTCCTCTGCACCCTTTCTATAGTTTCCACATCCTTCCTGTAGTGAGGTGACCAGAACTGAGCACAGTACTCCAAGTGGGGTCTGATCATAACATGTTGAACCTTGAAGTGGATGGGCTATAGCAGCAGAAGACCACCTCCTGTACATACTAAGATGAGTGTAGTTCCCCATCCCCACTTCCATTATTAATCACCTTAGATTCGGTTACAATTACAATTCCACTTGCCAATGGAAATTATTTATAATTGTTCACTGCACAAATGTGTCAAATCTGGAATTTTTAATCTCTCCATAATGTTCTCTGCTGTAACAACAGAGCAGATGATTGAGTTCAAGAGGTGTGAGGTAATGTTCCAGCTCTACAAAACTCTGGTTAGACCACACTAGAATGTTATGTTCAGTTCTGGTTGCCTCATTATAGGAAGGATGTGGAAACTTTACAGAGTGTACAGAAGAGATATTGCTGCTATGATTTACTATTTCTTAGCCATTTTTACTACTTAAATAAGCACGTGCACTACTTATTTAATATATACACACACAACTATTTCTTATTATAAATTATAGTGTTTCGTATGTATTGCACTGTAGCGCTGCCACAAAACAAATTTCATGACATTTCAGTGATATTAAACCTGATTCTGATTCTCAGATTTAGCAGGACATTGCCTGGACTAGAGGGCATGTCTTATGACGATAGTCTAAATGAGCTAGGGCTTTTTCCTTTGGCGTGAAGGAGGATGACAGATAACTTGATAGAGGTGTACAAGATGATTGATAGGGTGTATAATCAGAAACCTCATTGCAGGAAAACAATGGCTAATATGAGTGGAAATAATTTTAAGGTGAATGGAGGGATGTCGGAGGCATGTAGTTTACTCAGAATGGAGGGTGCACGGAATGTCCCCCCAATGGGGTGGTGGTAGAGGCAGATACATTAGGGGAATTTAAGAATATTTTAGATAGGCACATGGACAAAAACAAAAGGAGGGGTGTGAGGGAGGGAAGGATTAGATTGATCTTTGCATAGGTTGGTACAAGATCATGAGCCAAGTGGCCTGTACTGTGCTGGAATTCTCTATGTTCTATGCAACACTGCAGGCTCTCCGGTCTATTAACTGAAGTCTATTATCTCTGTCAACACTCCATCTTCAGACTCCTGGCCAAGTGTGGATGCAGAGCTAGACACAGTATTTCAGAGGAGCTCCAGCCTGTATGGTAATCCTCCACACTGGTCTCAGGGAACTAACAGCCAACTGGAGATCATACATGTCTTCTTTTTTAAAAAAAAGACCAAGAATAAATTTACAAGGATGTTGCCTGGATTTGAGGACCTGGGTTATAGGGAAAGGTTGAGCAGACTAGGACATTTTTCTCTAAAGCGCAGGAGAATGAGGGGAGATTTAATAGGGATATACAAAATTGTGAGACGTATATGGTGAGACTAAAACTAGTGGTTATGTGGTAATGGTGAAATATTTACGGGAAACCTGAGAGGGAGCTACTTAATTAGAGGGTAGTGCAAACAGAATTAGTGGATGCGGGTTGGATTGCAAAACTGGAAGACAAGTTTGGATAAGTACATGAATGGGATTGGTACGGGGGCTTTTGTTCTGGTCAATGTGACCAGGCAGAATAACAGAACAGCATGGACCAGACAGGCTGAATGGTCTGTTTCAATGCTCAATACCGCTGAATACATTGCTTGACACAAGCATAATGGACATTAAGCATCTGCACACTTTGCTGAGTACAGATTCAAAACACCTCAGAAGGAATACATTAGATAACCACCAAAATAGTGGAGCACTTGGTCTAGAGCAGTGGTTCCCAACGTGGGGCGTACGCCCCACAGGGGGGTAATTTGATTTTTAAGAGGGCAATTCGAGAATGAGTTATTAACAGTGAATTTTTTCTAGTAAGTCTGTGTGAGTATGAGTGTGTGTGTGCGAGTTAATACATATGTGTATATACAGTATGCATACATAAAAATACTTGTGTGTATGTACATGTGTAATTGCGTATGTACTGTATATATAGTGTATCACCATCATTACAACCATCAAATGGCTTTCATAATTAAATTAATGAATTGACTGATGTAGGAAGGAACGAATGAACACGTCCAAACGCGTAAGAATCTCGTACGAAGTCGCGCCAATGCTGCTTTTTGCACTAGCTTTCGGTTCTTGGTGGTGTGAAGGTGTGTACATTGCGTCATCTCTTTTAAACGGTGTATCTGTCTTTGTATGCTGTAGAAACGAATCGGCATTGTTTTATTTATTTATTATTATTATTTTAATATCACTTAATGTTCTTTTTTTTACAATTTCTTAGTAATTTCTTCCTCAGAACTTTAACAGTCCTTTGGTTCTTTTATTTTTCTCTTTCATGAATGCCATGTTCTTTGGAAGCTTGTTTATACCAAGTTAATGGTCTTTTAGACTTCCTCCAGGTGAATAAGAGTTCACTTTTTGAATAATAAGAATTATATATCACCACAGGGGGCATCAGGATTTTAGAGGTGATTAGGTGGGGCATGGCCAAAAAAAGGTTGGGAACCACTGGTCTAGAGAAAGATACTTTACAACAGAGACACATAAGGAAACGAACAGTAAAGACTGAACTCAGAATGTGTTACACATTAAAAATAAATTGTTTGTAACGAATGAACTCAAATGTTTCACTTTTATAATGTGCATTTGATTAAGATGAACCCAGAATCATGTATAAGCAATGATTCTAGCTTCCCTTCTCTTTTTAAGGTCAGGTGTATTGTCATATAACTATACATATGTACACAGCTAAAGGAAACAACGTTCCTCAGGGACCAAAGTGCAAAACACAGTGACATACATCACATTCAGCTCATAAAATGATATTAACAGATAATAAGTATCCTGTAGATGTACCAAGTTGATATAAAGTGCATGTATGACATATACAAAGAATACTGCTTCTTGTCCTGTCATAAATAACGTGCACTAGGTGATAGTAAGGAGTATAGGCATCTCACAACCTAGGGGATGAAGCTGTTACCCAGCCTAACAGTCTCGGTTCTTATCCTGCAGTACCTTCTCCCTGACGAAAGGAGGTCCTGATGAAAGGTTTCAGCCCAAAATTTCAGCTCTTTATTCCTCTCCATGAATGCTGCCCTACCTGCTGAGTTCCTTCAGCATTGCATGTGTTAATCTGGATTTCCAGCATCTGCAGAACCTCGTGTGTTTAAGCAATTATTTAAATGCCCATAAACCCAGGTCTTGGATTTTACAACACTTTTAAGTGTGCGTGTACCTCACCTCACTCAGTAAAAGTGTCTCCAAATCCACTCATCACAAGAACTGTCTAAAACAACCCAAACCTGAAGAGAAATGGACAGAATCAGTCCCACTTTATACCGGACAACATGTTATAACTTTTCATTGACACACTGTATATCTATCAATGGCCATTTTACTAGGTACATCTATACAAATATCTAATCAGTCCATCCTGCACTAGCAACTCAATGCATAAAAGCATGCAGGCATGGTCAAGAGATTCAGACCAAGCATCGGAATGGGGAAGAAATGTGATCCAAGTGACTTTTCATGGTCAAAGCTTGCTGCTGCCAGAGTATCTCAGAAACTGCTGATCTCCTTACATTTTCATGCACTAGTCACTTGAGTTTACAGAGAATGGCAAAAGAAAATCCTGTGTGCAGCAGTTGTGAGGGGTGAAAGCACCCTGTTAATGAGAGGTCAGAGGACGATGACCAGACTGGTTCAAGCTGACAGAAACTCAGATAACACTGCAACAGTGGTGTGCAGAAGAGCATTGCTGAACTCACATGTCCAACCTTGAAGTGGATGGGCTACAGCAGCAGAAGCCCACGAGCGTCTAAAGTGGCCTCTCTGAGTACAGAAGGTATCTAATAAAGTGGCCATTGAGTATGTATTATTTAATATTGATATATACATAATATTATATATTATGTAAGTGTATATATTATATACACATTATATATATATAAAGATAATGTATATATATTAACATTAGAATCAGTGAAAAGTTACAACACGTACTACTGTTATAAGTTTAATAAAATAATCCGTAGCTAAAGTTCTTGGTAATTTCATTTCAGTACACTCTCCGTCAGTAATTTAACCCGTGGACGGCTGATATTCTAAACCGAGTACTGATGTCAGAACAATGGGATTGGGGGAAGAGTTGCCTCTTGGATCAGTTCAGGAGGAGGGGAGGAGAGGGGTGCCTCACCTCTGCAGGGCCGGGGTGAGAGGCATCACGCCGCGTTGTGGATGCCCACGCCGATGCCCCGTTGAGCCAGCTTCTGTCGGCTGGACTGCACGGCTTCCATGGCCCGCCGGTTCTGGTACTGCACCATACCCAGGGTGATAAGGGCGTTCCAGCCCGCGTCCTGCGGGCACCGAAAGTCCAGCTCCCTCCGGTCGGCCATCACCACTGTGAAGTACACGTACTTGCCCTTCCTCTCCACGCAGTCCACCGTCTTCATGTCGCCGAAGCGGAGCTGCTTGGCCCCGCTGCCGCTGACGCCGCTCTGGTGCCGGGACACCTCCAGGTATTGCCGGGGACGGAGCAGCAGAAGCCCCTCCTCGGTTAGGACACAATGCTTCTTCTTCCAGAGCTGGAGCAGACCCTCACTCCTCTTCTGTAGTACGCCTTCCTTCATCACCTCGCCGCTGCCCTCCAGCATGCTGGCCACCCGGTCTGAGAAGGGGAACGCACTGGGCTCCGTCTGCTGCAGGGATCCCCTCTTCTGCCTCTGCCGCTCTCTGCAGCACCCTCGCTCCTCGCTCCCGCTCCCTGCCCGGACCACGCTCCCTGTCCGGCGCTCTCTGCTCCCGCCCGCCGACAGCAGCGGGAACTGCAGCCGACCCATAGCTTTCCACACGTGTGCACTCAGCGCTCGCCTGAAACAAAAGGAGTAGCGGTGCTTAGCAATGGTTACTGGAAATTGCTCCGTTATTGTCACATGTAGCGAGGTACAGTGTAAAGCTCCTCTTACATTCTGTTCATACAAATCAAACCATTACACAATGCATTGATAAACACGAGACAGTCTGCAGATGCTGGAAATCAAAAGCTACACATGCAAAATGCTGGAGGAACTCAGCAGGTCAAGTAGCATCCATAGAAATGAATAAACAATCACCGTTCAAACCAAGACCCTTCCTCTCGACCAACAAAGAAAGGGGAGGGGGAAAGAAATGGACGACGCCAGAATAGAAAGGGTGTGTGTTGGGGGGGGGGGGGGGAAGGGGGAGGACGGTAGCTCGAAGGTGATAGGTGAAGTTAAGTGGGAGGGGAAGGTCAAAGGCTGGAGAAGAAGGAATCCGATAGCAGAGAGTGGACCTGAGGAGAAAGGGGGGAGACTGAGGGGGAAGTGATGGGCAGGTGAGAAGACGTGAAAAGTCAAGAGTGGGGAGTAGAGGAAGTTTGGAGTGGGGAGAAATTTTATGGGAAGGAGAAACTCGATATTTGTTCCATCAGGGTAGAGGCTACCTAGATGGAATATAAGGTGTTGCTCCTGCACAATGAGAGTGGCCTCATCTTGGCACAAGAGGAGGCTATAGACCAACAGGTTAACCTGCAGGTTGAGTTGATGGTGAAGAAGATGAATGCAATGTTGGCATTCATTTCTAGAGTTATAGGATATAAGAGGCATGATGTGATGTTGAGGTTCTATAAGGCACTTGTAAGATCACACGTGGAGTATTGTGTGCAGTTTTTGGCTCCTCATTTTAGAAAGGATATACTGACATTGGAGAGGGTTCAGAGAAGATTCACGAGAATGATTCCAGGAATGAGAGGGTTACCATATGAGGAACGTCTGGCAGCTCTTGAGCTGTATTTCCTGGTGTTCAGGAGAATGAGGAGGGATCTCATGGAAACATTCCAAATGGTGAAAGGCCTGAATGGATTATGTATGGCAAAGTTACTTACCATGGTGGGATATTCTAGGACAAGAGGGCACGACTTCAGGATTGAAGAATGTCCTTTTAGAACTGCGATGCGGAGAAATTACTTTAGTCAGAGGGTGGTAAATCTATGGAATTTGTTGCCACAAGTGTCTGTGGAGGCCAAGTCATTGGGTGTATTTAAGGCAGAGATAGAAAGGTTCTTGATTAGCAAGGGCATCAACGGGTATGTGGTGAAAGCAGGGGAGTGGGGATGACTGGATGAAGTGGATCAGCCCATGATTGAATGGCGGAACAGACTCGATGGGCTGTATGGCCTACTTCTGCTCATAAATCTTATGGACTTATATCAGAATGGGAATCAGAATTAGAGTGTACATTTAGAATTAAAGCTGGGAAGTTCCGCTTGTGGGATGGAGTGTAGATGGTTGATGAAGTGGTGCCCCAATGTAGAGGAGGCCACATGGGGAGCATCAGACACAATAGATGACCCCAGCAGATAGTGTAGTGTTGCCTCAGCTGGAAGGACTGTTTGCGGAACATTCAATGCATTGAAATGGGCAAGACCCTTAACAGCATTGATGAGCAGAGGGATTTTGGGGTCCAAGTTCAATCAAAATTCAATGTTGTTTTATGTCATTTCCAGAACACAAATGTAAAGGAGGACAAAGTAACTGTTACTCCGCATCCAATGCAGCCCAAAAAACACAATAGGATAAAGACCACAATAATAGAAAATCACAATAGATATAAATACATTTTTGCAGAGTAATGTAACTAGGCGAGACGTACATAATTCACAGCCACCAACATTGAGTTGGGGTTTCACTTTAAGAGGCTGGTCTGATGAGATGATGTTATGAAAAGATTTTGTGCTTTTGTGTTTGGGTTTTGGAGTTCAATAAAACATGTTAACAGGTTTTATTAAACATAAAATGCCTCACTTTATTTTATTTGCAAAAACCTACATTGGTGACCCCAATGCTTCAGGACAATTCCAGAGTTATTGAACATGCCGGCCAATGAAGTCGCTTTGTAACTGCTGGAGTTTTGGGAGCAAAATGCCATCGCTTGGTTTGTAAAAGCTGAGGCCTAATTTGCTTTGCAAGAAATCACTACCAACGGCACCAAATTCTACTATTATGGTAGCATCACTCAGCAACTCCATGGCTCAGAGAGCTGATGAAACACCCATCTGAACACGATAAATACTGATAGCTGAAAACTCAACTTTTACAGACTTTTGGACTATCGAAGTCTGAACATGCCAAACAGTTGTTCTCCTTACCTGGTTTCAGTGATGCTAAGCTGTCAGAGCTAATGGACCACATGCGTTCTCTTCTGGGGAAATCACCACTCTTGTTTTATTTTTAAAGGACTCTTGATGCAGCAAATGCCTGATCAAGTTCACATAGCTCTTGCCAATGCACTCATGATGGACTATAGGGAGCTTGCTAAAATGGCTGATAGTCCACACTCAACTAGGCAGTGGTGCATCATTCCTCTTCCCTTCGCTACCTCAAAAAGTCCAGTAGCAAGGTCCCCAACCTAAGGATGCTCATGGCTGCAAAACACACAAAGGCAGGCGTTTGTTTTTACCACACTCGCTTTGGTACGAATGTTAGGAAGTACCGACTGCCTTGCAGCTTCGACAGTGCCAGCACATTGGGACATCAGGGGTCTGTGAACATCGTGGGTTCCAGTTGCCAGGGTCATCTACTGTTCATTACAGACATCCCTTCAGGGTGATATTTCCTTTGTGACATGGCTGCTCAAGTGAGCGTGCCGCCAGCATTGCCTATTGATGAGAAGGCAAAGAGTGACAAAACCTCACTGGAGGCTGCCAATGGCAGCAAGATCTAGACTTACGGGACATGACTGATGACACTCTGCTTCAGTGGACGACGTTACACATGGGACTTCATCCCGACTAAAGTGGCTAGACATCTGCTCGGTGCAGATTTTCTGTGTGCCCAAGGACTGTTAGTTGATCTTAAGAACTGCTGGCTTGTGGATGTCAAAGACTTTGGGTCATTACCCTCCTCTACCAGTAAGTTCCCCACAACAACTCTGTCAAGCACAATGCACCACTGCATTTGAGTTTACTCAACTGCTGGGTGAATTCCCAAACATCACCATGCCCACCTTCTCCACTACAGTCACAAAACATGGGGTCGAGCACCACATTCCCATAACTGGCCTGGCAGTACATGCCCGCGTCCATAGATTGGACCCAGAAAAGCTGGCAACTGTGAAGGTTGAGTTTGGCAACATGGAAAGAGTTCCATTGCAGGCTGGTTGAATAGCCTCTGGGCTTCATCCCTCCATATGGTCCCTAAGTTGTTGCCACCCATGTGGTGATTACTGACACCTTGAAAAGGCCACCACCCCTTATCATTACTCGGTCCCATATATTCAAGACATTTTTGGCATGTTTAGCTAGAAAGTTAATTTTTTTCCAAAGCTGATCTAGTCAGGGACTTCTTGTGTGCTCAGAGGACATTCCCAGAACAGCTGTGATAACCTGATTTGGTCTTGTTGAGTTTCTGCACATGCTATTTGGACTGAAAAATGCAGCATAGACTTTCCAACAGCTGATGGACTCTGTATCAAAAGACTTAGATTTTCTTTTTGTTTACCTGGATGACACAGTAGTCAGCAGTGCGTTCAAATACGAACACGTATCTCATCTCCGCACACTTTTTCAGCCCTTCAGCCAACACAGGTTATTAGCCCTGCTAAGTGCCAGTTTGGGTTGTCAAACATTGATGCTCTTGGCATTCACATCTCCAAAGAAGGTGCAAAACTCTCCCATCAAAAGTAGCCCCTATTATGGATTTTCCACCACCCTGCACTACAAAAAAATGACAGGAGTTTTTAGGAACCGTAAATTTCTATCAATGCTTCATTCTGCGTGCTGTTGAACTTATGCTCCCCTTGTATGGAGCGCTTAAATGCAATATTCCTATTCTCAGCAGACATGAGCAGGCATTTAATGACAAAAAAGTTCTTTCTAACACGTTCTATTGGTGCACCAATGCATTTATAGCCATTACTACTGATGCCTCAGTCTATGCTAGTAAGTTAGAATGTGACAACCATTCACCTTCTTCAGCTAGCTGCTCCATCCCCGCAGAAGGACCATGAGCATGAGCTTCTTGGTCTCTATCTCACTGTCTGCCATTTTTATTTTCTTCTAGAGGGTTGCCATTTCACAGTGCGTACATGATGGTCAAAGTATCAGATTCTTGATCTGCACTGCAGCAACACCACCCAGCCTACATATCCAAGTTCACATTGGATATACAACATATCAAGGGGAAAAATAATCCCTGGGCTGATTGCCTCTCATGGCCAGCTGTTGGACCTGCACACATAGTGATTGACTATGCCAGCATGGCAGCTGACCCAGAAGTCTAGGCTTACCGAACAGCAGTCACGGGCCTGTGGTTGGCTGACATCAAGTTGGGAGAAGCTGGGGTTTCCCTCCTGTGCGACATTTCAACCAGTTGCTCTGGCCTCATCAGGGCTGCAAACTGGAGACAGACTGTTTTCGACTCCACACGTGGCCTCTTTACATCCAGGCTGGAAGGCCTCACAGAAACTGGTTGCACTGAAGTTTGTTTGGCAAAGCCGGAAAGGATGTGCATGATTGGACCTCAGCCTGTGTAGAGTACCAGTGGGCAAAAATTAACCATCATGTTCAGGCACAATTGACGCCTGTTGAGGTCCCTGAGCAATGGTTTGACCATGTCAATGTGGACCTTGTTGGTCCTCTTCCCCCTCCTGTGGTTTCACACACCTCCTTACCATGGTGGACTGTTCCACCAGGTGGCCAGAGGTCATCCCTCATCGACAATGGCCTGAGATGTGATTCGGGTGTTTGTTAATCAGCACCTCAGTTTGGCACCTCATGTGAAATTTCCTCTGACCATGATCCCCAATTAATTTCAGACCTCTGGGTTGCAATGGCCCAGAACCTCAGCATTAGGCTACATCACACCATGTTGGCATGATCATCTCCCATGGGTCCCTGCTGGGGCTCAGGACTGCCCCATACTGCAGTCGTCCGTGGCAGAGTTGGTATACGGGCAGCCATTATGAATGCTAGATGATTCCATTCCTGATGCCATGACCGTCTGGTTGGCTTCTCAGTAAATTCAAATCCTTTTCACCTATTTCTATTTCCCATCTTGGGTTCTGTTGATCTACATTCCGCCTTGTTTGTTTTCATCTGCCATGATGCACACCAACATCCCCTTACATGGAGAAAAGATTTTTATCATAGATAAGAGGGGTAAAGACTTGGAGTACTCTACTGCTATGCCCCCAGCATCACAAACATGACCATGAGCATGTCAATGCACCTCTGGACAAGCCAGATGTACCTGCTGGTTCTCCACAGAACCTGAACCAGGCAGCTTGTCTGAGCACTGGACAGGCCCATGATACCTGTTTTAGTGAATTCTGTGGGGGAGAAATGTATATAATTCACAACCACAGACCCTGAGTTGGAGTTTCACCTGAAGAGGCTGGTCAGACATGATGACGTTATTACATAAAGATTTTTAGCACTTTTTGTGTTTAGGATTTGGATGTCCATAAAATGTGTCCCAGCTTTCATTAAACATAAACACCTCACTTTGTTTTATTTGCAAGAACCTACAATATAAATAGATTGAATTTATGTCCATAAAGTGGCACTAGACACAGGAGTGTCTATTTCTACATAAGGAGGATCTGACAGGAAATGATAAAGTAGTGGTGATGGGAATGCAAAGGGGTGAGTTAGTGGGTGGAGATGTTTATCAGCCTTACAACATTGGGAAAATAACTGTTTTTGAGTCTGGTGGTCCTGGCATGGATGTTACATAGTCTCCTCCTGCATAGGAGTGAGACAAACAGTCCAAGAGCAGGGTGGGTGGGATCCTTCATGATGTTACTGGCCCTTTTCCTGCACCTTGCATTGCTCCCTGAATGTGGCTACACAGGATGATAGGATGGTTGGGAAGGCTTATAGCATGCTCCCCTTTATTAGCCTAGGCATTAAGTTCAAAAGTCAGGAAATTATGTTGAAACTTTATAAAACTCCAGTCAGGCCACATCTGAAGTGTTGCATACAGTTCTGGTCACCCCATTATAGGAAGGATATTGAGGCTTTGGAGAGGAAGCAGAAGTTTAACAGGTTGCATGTATTATTGCAGTCAAATCAGCATAGGAGACCTCATGCAGTTCTGGAAGTGAGAGATTAAAAAAAGGAGCTTTTGTAGGATTTCATCTTTTTCAGCAGTGCAGTTATGATTCATTAGCAAGGGCAAATAAAAATAAGACAAGGATATGCAGAACAGCCATTATATGAGTGGGCCAGTATTAGAGTGGGGAGGGTTTGGCTCATCAGGCTTAGGTGAGGGACGTATCTGGTAAGATTCTTCTTTTTCATTCTTTATCTGTTAGTGCAGAGTTAAAACAGTGAGAATGGCTCCAGAATCTGTGTTGTGTTCTTTGTGTAAGATGTGGGAAATTGTGAGACCTCTTGCTTCCCAAATAACCACATCTGCACCAGGTGCACAGAACGGCATCTTCTCAGAACACATGCCAAGGGACTGGAGCTGCAGCTTGATGACCTTCGACTCATATGGGAAACTGAGGAGATGATCGACAGGAGCTACAGAGAGGTAGCCCCCATTAAGTTGCAGGAGGCAGGTAAATGGGTGACTGCCAGGATAGGCATGGGAAATGGGCAGCCAGTACAGAGTACTCCTGGATCATTCCCCTCAATAATAAGTACACTGTTTTGGATACTGTTGAGAGGATGACCTACCAGGGGTCTGGGGAACCACGGCGACCAGGGCTCTGGCACTAAATCTGGCAGTATGGCTAAGAAGGGAAGGGGGGAAGAACAGGACTGCTGTGGTGACAGGGGATACCATAGTTAGAGTGGACTCAAGGTTCTGTGGAGACAATAGAGACATCTAGATGGTATGCTCCCTCCCAGCTGCCAGGGTCAGGGATGTCTCAGATTGGGTCAATGACGTTCTAAAGGGAGAGGGTGAGCAGCCTTGGTACATATTGGCACCAATGACACAGGTAGGAAAACTGAGGAAGCCCTGAAGAGAGAATTTAGGGAGCTAGGTAGAAATCTGAAAAGCAGGACTTCTAGGGTAGTAATCTCCAGATTGCTGCCTGTGCATGCACCAGTGAGGGTAATAATAGGATGACTTGGAAGATAAATAGGTGGCTGAGAAACTAATGCATGTGGCAGGGTTTCAGATTTCTGGATCATTGGGATCTCTTCTGGAGAAGGTATGACATGTACAAAAGGGATGAGTTACACCTGAACCTAGGGAGACCAATACCCTTTCTGGCAGTTGTGCTAGGGTTTTTGGGGAGGATTTAAACTAATTTGGCAGGAGGGTGGGATCCGCAGTGATTGGGCTGTTGGTTTACAAACAGAAGCAGTATGTAGTGAGACTGTCAGGAAGGACAGGCAGATGATAGAGCAAAATTTCAATCAGTGTGATGAGTTGCAGTCATAAAAAGGTGACAAATACAAGACCGAAGGTGTTATATTTGAATGTATACAGCATACAGAATAAGGTAGGTGATCTTGTAGCGCAATTAGAGATTGGCAGGCATGACGTTGTGGGCATCACTAAGTCATGGTTGAAAGAAGATTATATTTGGGAGCTTAACATCCAAGAACATATATTGTATCAAAAGGACAGGCAGGTAGGAAGAGGGGGTGGCATTGCTCTATTGGTAAAAAATGAAATCAAATCCTTAGAAAGAGGTGGGATGGGATTGGAAGTTGTAGAATCTTCATGGGTAGAATTGAATTGAATTGACTTTATTTCTTACATCCTTCACATATATGAGTGAAAATCTTTACATTACATCTCTGTTTAAGTGTGGAATGCAAAATCTATAGCAATTTGTAATAAATAATATGTACAACAGGACAGTCAATATAACATAGAAATACAATTGTATCAGCATGAATTAATCAGTCTGATGGCCTGGTGGAAGAAGCTGGCCTGGAACCTGTTGGTCCTGGTTTTATGCTGTGGTACCATTTCCTGGATGGTAGCAGCTGGAACAGTTATTGTTTGGGGTGACTCATGTCCCCAATGTCCTTCAGGCCCTCTTTACACACCTGTCTCTGTAAATGTCTTGGATAGTGGGAAGCTCACATCTACAGATGCGCTGGGCTGTCTGCACAACTCTCTGCAGAATCCTGCAATAGAGGGAAGTACAGTTTCCATACCAAGGAACAATGCAGCCAGTCAGGATGCTCTCAATTATGCTCCTGTATAGGAGTTGGGGACTCATACCAAACTTCTTCAACTGTCTGAGGTGAAAGAGGTGCTGTTCTGCTTTTTTCACCACACAGCCGATATGTTCAGAGCATGTGAGATCCTTGGTGATGTGGATGCCGAGGAGCATAAAGCTGTTCACCCTCTCAACCCCAGATCCATTGATCTCAATAGGGGTTAGCCTGTCTCCATTCCTCCGGTAGTCCACAACCAGCTCCTTTGTTTTTGCGACATTGAGGGAGAGGTTGTTTTCTTGACAACATTGTGTAGGGTGATGACTTCTTCTCTGTAGCCTGCCTCATTATTATTTGAGATAAGGCTAGTCAATGTAGTATCATCTGCAAATGCTGGAGAGGTAGTAATGGGGTCAATGAAATGGTAGACAAATTGAATAAATATTTTCCATCAGTCCTCACTGTGGAAGACATGAGCAGTATGCCAGATGTTTGAGAGTGTCAGGGGGCAGAAATGAGCGTTGTTGCTACAGCTACAGGAAGGAGAAGGTACTTGGGAAACAGAAAGGTCTGAAAGTAAATAAGTCACCTGGACCAGATGACTACACCACAAGGTTCCTAAAGAGTTAGCTGAACAGATTGTGGAGGCATTAGCAATGATCTTTAAAGAATAAGTAGATTCTGGAATGGTTCTGGGGGACTGGAAAATTGCAAATGTCACTCCACTCTTCAAGAAGGGAGGAAGGCAGAAGAAAGGAAATTATAGGTTAGTTAGCCTGACCTTAGTGGTTGGATAAATGTTGGAATCAATTGTTTCAGGATACTTATAGGCACATGATAAAATAGCATGGTTTCTTTAAGGAAAAATCTTGCCTGACAAATCTGTTGGAATTATTTGGGGAAATAACAACCAGGATCAGAAGGGTTTTGACAAGGTGCCACACACGAGGCTGTTTAACAAGATAAGAGGCCTATAGTGTTACAGCAAAGTGATCAGCATTGATAAGAGTATTGGTTGGTTGGCAGGAGGCAACTAGTGGGAATAAAAGGAGCCTTTTCTAGTTGGCTGCTAACTAGTGGTGTTCCACAGGAGTTGGTGTTGAGACCATTTCTTTTTATGTTGTATGTCAATGATTTGGATGACAGAATTGATAGCTTTTTGCCAAAGTTTGTGGATGATACGAAGATAAGTTGAGGGGCAGGTAGTGTTGAGGGAGGCTGTAGAAGAACTTAGGTTAGGAGAATGGGAAAAGAGGTGACAAAGGAATATAGTGTTGGGTAGTGTAAGGTCATGCACCTTGGTAGAAGGAATAAAAACTTAGACTATTTTCTAAACGTGGAGAAAATTCAAAAATCCAATGTGCAAAGGGACTTGCAAGTCCTCATGCAGGATTCACTAAAGACTAATTTTCAAGTTGAGTCAGTGGTGAGGAAGACAAATGCAGTGTTAGCAATCATTTTGACCTGACTAGAATATAAAAATAAGGATGTAATGCTGAGGCTTTATAAGACATTGGTGAGGCCCTCTCATATTATCCACATCCCCCCACCCCCCGAAAAGTGGAGATGGCTATCCTCTAAATTTATGCTTCTTATCATCTTATACACCCCTATCAAGTCATTTCTCATCCTCCTTCACTCCAAGGGAAAAACCCCAGCTCACTTTACCTTTCCTTATTAGACGTGCCCTCTAATCTAGACTGCCCTCTAATCATGATAAATCTCCTATGCACCCACCCTAAAGCCTCCAATTCCTTCCTATAATGAAGCAACTAGAACTGAACACAATACTCCAAGTGAGGTTACACCTGAGCTTTAAAGAGCTGCAAGATTACCACTTGAACTCAATCCCCCAGCTAATGAAGGCCAGTGTACCTTCTCAATTACCTTACCAATTCGTGTGGTAACTATGGATGTGGACCAGATGTGGTATCATGACCCTTTAATTTGAGCAAGATTTCTTTACTCCCATACTCCTCCTACAACAGTTGCCAACATCTCATTTTGCTTTCCAAACTGCATGCTCACCCTGCACCTTTACTTTTAGCGATTCATATGCAAGGACAGTCAAGGACATCAACATTTTTTAATCAATCATCACTTCAAAACTACACTGCCTTTCTGTTTTTTTTTCTATCATGGTCGATAACCCTGCACTTTTCTGCATTGTGTTCCATCTGCATCTCCTTGCCCATTCTTATAGCCTGTCTACATCCCGAAGCCTCTCTGCATCTCTCTCAACCCACACTGCTGCTTAACTTTATATCAGCTCTCCCTGCAAGTTGTACCTTAGAGTAAACATGTACAACGGACAAACAAATTGTTTCATTATTAATTCCATTGGCTTGTTTAATTGAGAGCACATGGGGAAAAAACAGTTGCAAGTTCATTAATTAAGTTGGGTAATTTTGATTCTGTAGAATAATGTAAAATAATAACTCTCATTAATTCTCTGTCAGCAGCTATTCCCATAATGGATTGCACGGTGAAGCCTGATATCTCTAGATTATTAAGCCACAGTGGGAGAGCAAGTCTTTATTACCCCCTAATCAAAGGGCTTGCCAGGTAGTGAAGAATGGTGAATTTGTGGAATTCACTGCCATGGACCGCAGTGGAGGCCAACTCATTGGGTATATTTAAAGTGAAGCTTGATAGGTTCTTGATTGGTAAGGGCATCAAAGGTTATGGGGAGAAGGCAGGTGAATGGGGTTGACTAGCCATGATGGAATGGTGGAGTCACATAAAGTCTAGGATGAATTGGGAGACCAAATTTCTTCCTCTCCTCTAATCAGATGGCCACCATCAATTATAACATTGATTTATTAAATTGAATTTGAATTCACTGATTTGGTAGAATTTGAATGATCATTAATGTAGCCTTCTGGATTCAAATTCTCTCCTCCTGATCTACCCAACTCCTCCTACACCCTGCCATTTAGCACCCAGTTTCTTTCCCAATCTGCCCATCACCCACACACTCCTTCTGAATGAGTTCCCTGAGTTCCCATACTGACCCTGACACACACTTTTTCCATTTGTCCTTCCCACCTCCTTCATTTGGTCCAGCTTCCTCGCCTATCAGCTCTCTGTCTCCTCCACCTCTCACATCCCAGCTTACGTTGTTATTCCCACTCTCCCTTCTCCACGTGCCTGTCACTCCTCCTCACCTGGATCCACCTTTTGCTTGCCAGCTCCTTCCGTTCCCCTGAGCTTTTTATACCGGCCATCCCCCCTCTATCATTCAGTACAGGTGAAGGGTTTCAACCCAAAATGTCCAGTTCCTTCCCCAAATGCTGCCTGACCCTCTGAATTCCTCAGGCAGCTTGTTTTATTTTCCCCCAGATTCCAGCAGCTTCAGCTTCTTGTGCCTCCAATGTTCCCTTGTCTCGTCAGGGAAACATCTATCAACGACCTGGATGATAATGTGATAACTGCATCTGCAAAATTTGTAGATGACACCAACACTGGGGACTTAGTGGACAGTGAGGAAGACTATCAAAGCTTGCAACAGGATTGAGAGCAGCTGGGAAAAATGGCTCTTTGGTTTTCATAAATCAAAATATTGAGTACAGGAGTTGGGATGTTCAAGACTTCCAGATTGGTTAACATCATTTCCAATACAGAAGTGTAAAGGAGAATGAAATAATTGTTACTCCTGATTCGATGCAGCTCAAAAAGAAACACAACAAATATACATACATAAGATAGCTTCTATGCATAAGTTAATTGTATGACCATAAAGTGACATTGATGCACCATCAATAACTCTAGGAGACTGGAAGTGAACGATAGGCTTTTATTAACAGCGAAAAGGGAACATGACATGTCGAAGACTGAGGTGGGGGAGCAGTGCCCCAATCGCCTTTATACAGGGGTCTGTGGGAGGAGTCACAGGAGCAGTCAGCAGAGGGGCGTGTCCAGACAGGTATACATAGTTTATCACAGACATTAAGCACAGAAGTGTCTGTGCATAAGGTGACTGCCAGAAGTGATAAAGTAGTGGTGGTGGGAGGTGTGGAGGGGTGGGTTAGTGGGTGGAGGTGTTGATCAGCCTCACTGCTTGGGGAAAGTAACTGTTTTTGAGTCTGGTGGTCCTGGCATGGATGCTACTCTCTGATGGGAGCAGGACAAACAGTCAATGAGCAGAGTGGGTGGGATCCTTTGCTACTGGGAACCGTCTAATGTCAACAGGTATTACACATGCAATTTGTTTTTTATTTTTCCTCTTTGTACTGCGTTAGAATCCTGGAAGTCTAACCCTATTGGACTTCTGGACTCTTTTGCACCCTCTTCACAGTGGCATTCGTTCTCACATTCCTTCATATTTCACTACTATCTCTGTATCATTCCATTGCTTAGTACTCGTCACTGTGTTTATTATTGTATTTACCATTACCACGTATAAGATTGTTATTTTATTTTACTTTTTACTTAGACCTACAGCATGGAGCAGGCTCTTTTGGCCTAAAGAGTCAGTCTGCTCTGCAACCCACCTACTTTAACACGAGCCTAATCACAGGTCAATAATCATTAGGTCATTGGACTGTGGGAAGAAACCAGAACACTCCTTACAAAAGGTACTGGAATTGAATTCCGAACTCCAACGCCTCAAGCTGTAATACACTACGCTACTGTGGCACCCACACAGATTGATATGTTCACAGCTATTTCATACAATGGTCACCAGTGGGGGTCTTCAATTAGACATATACGGTTCTGATGAAGGGTCTCAGCCCAAAATGTCCCTCCATAGTTGCTGCCAGACCCATTGACTTCCTCTGGCATGTTGTGTGTGTTCCTCAGCAGTTCCAGCACCTACAGGATCTTTTGTATCCATGTATAGTACAGAGTGTATATGTGGATATGGTAAGGTAATTACAAAATCCAAATACAGCTAACCCCATGAGGACACTAGGATTTAGGAGCAATGAATTCTATGAAATTCTGTTATCTGACTGTCTACTGCACAATGAATTAATTGTCTTGAAAGACAGAGTGGTCCACACAGTCTTTTATGTAACACATTAAACTGTGCTTAGTTCCCTTTCTTTTGTACAATAGTGTGCTGCCAGACAATGCAGGGACCACTTAGTGGCTGAGGCAGTATCTCTGGGGAAGACATGGTTCACATTAACCTTTTGTTAGAAGCAAAAATTGTTAGTGATGAACCATGATTAATTGAGGAAAGAATGAAATGGAAAGTTCGTGCTGAGAGAAAAAATTAGAAAACGAAGGTTCAGTCCTGGGACATCTGCTTGTAATATAGTGATGGTAAACCATACCACAGAAACAGCTTCTTTGACCTATCTAGTCTCTGCCAACCTATTTTCCTAGCTAATGACAGACCAGATCTGCACCTGGACCACAGCCCTCTCATCCATGTACCTATTCAATCCTCTCCTAAATGTTACAATTGAACCCCATCCACCACTTCTGCTGGTAGCTCGTTTCACACACTGTGAAAAAGTTACCTCTCAAGTTCTTTCACCTTTCACCCTAAACCTATGACCTCTAGTCTAGTCTCATCCAACTTGAGGGGAAAAAAACATGCTTTCATTTTCCCTATCTCTTTCTCTCATGATTTTGTATACCTATAAGTTCTCCCCTCTTTCTCCTATGCTCTAGCGAATAAAATCTTAACCTAGTCAACCTATAATTCAGGGCCTCAGTTAGTGGTAACATCCTTGTAAATTCTGTCTGTACTCTTTCAAGCTTATTGGTATTTTCCTCTCCATAAATTATTGCAATGAAAATGCATGTGGGCTGATCAGCAAGTTTGCAGAGGATACAAAAATTGACAGTGTAGTTCATGGTGAGGGAGGTTAGCAAAAGATTCAGCGGGATATGGACCAGTATGAAATATGGTCAGAAGTTTAATCCAAAGTAATGTGAAGTCTTGTACTTTGGGAGGTCAAATACAGGAGGAAAATATACAGTAAGTGGCAGGAACTTTAGAAGCATTGCTCCCCAGTGAAATTTTGGGGTGCAAATTCATAGCTGTCTAAGAATGTAAAGAGGCATCCATCATCAAGGAACCCCACCATCCAAACCATATCCTCTTTTCACTGCTGCCATTAGAAAGGAGGTACAGGAGCCTCAGAACCCATGCCACCAGGTTCAGGAACAGTTATTACCCCTCAACCATCAGGCTCTTGAACTAAAGGGGATAACTTCATGGAAATTCACTCACCTGAATGCCAACTTATTCCCACAATCTATGGATTCACTTTCAAGGACTTGTCAACTCATGTTCTTGTTACTTGTTGGTTTTTATTTATTATCATTATTTCATTTTTTTCTTTTTTGTATTTGCAGTTTTTCATCTTTTGCACATTGGTTGTTTGTCTTTGTCATGTGCAGTGTTTAATTGAGTCTATTGTATTTCTTTGCACTTATTGTGAATGCCCATAAGAAAATGAATCTAACAGTGGTAAGTGGTTATCAATGTGCTTTGATAACACATTTACTTTGAAGTTTGAAATTGGCAATGCAAGTAGATAGGGTGGTAAACAATGCATACTGCATTTTCAATGGTGCAGAGTGTTATGTGTGAAAGTTGGGAGGTTATGTGGCTGCTGAATAAAACTTTATTTAGGCCATACTTGGAGACTTGTGTGTGTTTTTAGTCACCCACTTGACAGGAAGGATGTGGAGGCTCTGGAAAGGTGCAGAAGAGCTTCACCAGGATGTTGCCTGGATTAGAGAGTAAAAGGAGAAGTTGGGCAAACATGCAAGGATTTCTCTGGATCAGAGGAGACTGTGGGGTGACCCAATTGAAGTTTACAAAAATATGAGGAGCATATTGTTGGATCCTGATGTTTCGATCTGAGATTGTTTACCATCATTTAGTAAATGTTACAAGAATAAAGAAGAAATGAGGAAAAGAAACATGAGGGGAGAAAGAGAGAGATCCTAGAGGGGGAGAAAAATTACAAAGAAGAGAGAGAGAGACGAAGCGAGAGAGAGGGACGAAGAGAAATGAGACCAATCTAATATAGTTTGGTCCTCTTATACCAGTTTAATTCCACTGAATTTCCATGGATAACAATTAAGCAATAAATTAGCTCCTATTCAAGTAACACAATTACCCACACACTGAACAATTACAGGTATATTAGTGATTACATAGAAATACCAACAAGCAGTAAAGTAAAATAACAATTATACAGTTCAATCTAACAGAATGGACTATCTTGTTGCATGTGGTCTTTCTCTGTGTTTCTAGTATTTACTGAGAATGCCCTCAATAAAGCGAATCTAGGTTTGTATCTGGTGACATATAATGTGTGCACTTTAATAATAAATTTACATTGAACTTGTAGCTTTGCCCCTGACCCTCTATTCTTCACTGCAGGCCTAACCCAAAGACTTACACTGTGACTCCACATGCACATTCATCCACAACAGCACGCTTTCTGCCTCCTCCAAGGGGAAATCACTGTGCAATCCCTCTCCTTTCAATGAGAATCGCCCTCCCAGCCTCCTAGTAATTCCCACCCTCTTCACTCCTTCATCTTACCTCTGCTGCCTGGAAGACAGGTTTGGCGAATTTGTTTCCCTTAGAATGTGGCAATTTCTAACATGGACATCAATGGTGTGCTAGATGGAGAGAGTCAATCAGATGCTCCTCGCTCTCTGAGTACACACCCTGGAAATGGCTACCCCTAACTTCATCTCACAGCCTTTAACCAAGGCAGGGAAGCTGTGTGACATCATGGAGAGGTAAGCTTCCCTTTGTGAGCTCAGCAGAGGGGGGTGGTGGAGGTTGCCTTGTGAGGAGGAGGGAGGGGATTGAGATAGTAGTCCCAACACCTCTCTCTCCTCTTGAAACATTGTGTGGCTTTGTCTTTTGCTCCTCGAGCATATCCCCCATCCCCTCCCTATGTTGTCTACCATTCAGCACGGGACAAGGTACGTCATTCTCTCTTCTCCCACCTCCCATTAGGCAGAAGATACAAAAGCCTGAAACCACATGCTATCAGGCACAAGGACAACTTTCATCCTGCTGTCATAAAATTATTGAATCGTCCCCAGTATGATAAGATGGAGTTCACCTCTCAATCTAGTTCATCATCGCCCTGGCACCTTATTGCCTGTCTGCACTGCACTTTCTCTTAACTGTAACACCGTATTTTGCACTCTTTTATTGTTTTCCTTTATACCATCTTGGTTCATGCAACAGTTAGAAACCATTTTATTTGGACATTGTGTAGGCAAAAGGAACTAGATTAGTGAGCATGGAGTTGTTCAGCACAAGACCTGTTCCTGCACTGTACTTCTCTAGGTTCTATAATCTATGTTACTTTTTTTGTTTTACTTGTGAATACTCCCTATTTGATGCTATGTGCCTGTGATGCTGCTGCTAGTAAGGTTTTCTTTGCACCATGCATACTCATACCTGGCATAGACAATAAACTCGACTTTGACGGCCAATGCTCTGGACAGCTGGAATGGGATGTAGCTTAGCTCATGCACGATATCCATAGCCACCCACCCCCCCCTCCACCGTTTATATGTAGAGGGAAGTTTCCCAGGTGAGGTCTCTCTAGCATCCCAGAGGATGAGATCTCACCTGGAGTGAGATATCCCCGGACATTTCCGAGTAGATCTTGCCCCAGATTATACAGCTCCCCACTGGAATATTAATTTGGGATAGCACATGAATGGAAATTTGTTTCTATATCTTGGGACAGTCGGGTGACAATAATAAACTGATTCAACAAGTTGCTGGACGCTCCAGGTTGCTTCCTCTGCTATCACCTGTGTTTCTGGAAGACTGACAGTTCTGGGCACGTGGGGGTGGGAGGGAGGATGGACAGAGAGTGGGGATGATTGACAAGGAGGTGAGGTGGATGTGACTGGCAGATCATAAACACAAGAGATTCTGCACATGCTGGAAATCTTGAACAACCCATACGAAGCGCTGGAGGAAGGTAGCAGGGCAGGCAGCATCTATAGAGAGAAATAAACAGACAATATCTCAGGCCCAGACCTTCCATCACGACAGAACGGAAGCACGAAGAAGCCAGAATAAGGGGGTGGGGAGGAGGGGGAGGAGTACATCCTGGCTGGTGATCGATGAGACCTGGTTTGGGGTAAGGTATGTGGATGTGTACGCAATATTAGCATTCATATCGAGAGAACTAGAGTATAAGCCAGGGCTATAATGCTGAGGCTTTGGGCATTGGGCAGAGTGCACTTGAAGTATTAAGAGTACTTCTGGGCCCTTTATCCAAGAAAGGTTGTGCTGGCAAGAATGATCATGGGAAATAGAAGGGTTAACATATGACGAGCATTTGATGGCTCTGTGTCTGTACTCACTGGAGTTTAGAAGATTGAGTAGGGTGGATTTTGTTAAAACCTATTGAATATTGAAAGGCCCAGACAGAGTGGGAGAGCATGTTTCCTAAAAGTGAGAGAGTCTAGGACCAGAGGGCACAAAATCAGAATAGAATGATGTCCCTTTAGAACAGAGATGAGGAATGATTTCTTTAACTAGATGATGGTGAATCTGTGGAATTTATTGTTACAGATGGCTGTGAAGGTTAAGTCAGTGGGTACATTCATAACAGAGATTGTTAGGTTCTTGATTACTAAGTGCCTCAAAATTTACAGGGAGAAGGTAGGAAAATGGAGTTAAGAGGAGTAATATGTCAGCCATGATGGAATGGCAGAGCAGACTCGATGGGCCAAATAACCTAATTCTGCTCCTATGTTATATGGAAGGGAGGATGAATTAAGAATCTGGGAGGTGGTAGGTGGAAGAGATAAAGGGCTGAAGAAGGAGGAGTCTAACATGAGAGGACAGTGGGTCATAGAAGAAGGTGGAGATGCAAAGGATGTAGAGAGAGTTGATGGGCAGGTGAGAAAGGAACCAGAATGGGGAATTACAAAAGGTGGGGGGGGGGGGGCGGTGGAGAAATGGTCAGGAGGCAGAAAGATCAATGTTCATACCATCAGTTTGGAGGCTACCCAGTTGGAATATGAGGTGCTACTGCTCCAACATGAGTTTTCTGATCTGCAGATTCAGATTTATTTATCACAATACACAATAAATATGTCATTTGCGTTAACAACCAGTACCTAAGGATGTGCTGGGGGCGGCCCACAAATGTTGGCACACATTCCAATGCCAATATAGCATGCCCAACATGCTCGGCAGAACACAGCACAACAATCAACAAAACATCACTTTCCTTTGACCTTAAACAGACCATTATTTCCCCTTTCTGTCTCCAAAATCATCGCTACGAACGTAAAAGACCAATGAGTCTGAGCACATTCTCAACTGAGATTGCAGCTCAGAACCAACTTCACCACGAGTTTGACCAATGAGTTTGGCCTCGTTGTGGCAGTACAGAGGACAGACATGTCAAAATGGGTATTGAAAGTTGAACTGAAATGGATTGCAATCAGTTAATGCCAGCTTTAGTGGCAGATAGAGTGATGGTGCTCAACGTAACGGTCCCCCAATCTATCGACTAGCAAATGATAGACAAGTAGGGAGAATTAAACAGGGAGTACTGAGGGGGCAGGGAAAGCTTGGAACAGGGTTATGTGTGTGTGTGTCAAAACGTTTCTGGTGATAGGGTGAGGAAATATACGACACTTACATGAGCAGATAATGTAGGGACGTGGACATTGTGAAGGCAGAAGCAACTAGTTTAGTTAGGCATTTAATGACTTGTCTAATTAGTTCATCATGGACTGATGGGCCCGAGAATATGCTGTACTCTGTTCTGTGTTGTATGTTCTTTCTTCCCCATTGCACACCGTCTGATTCTCTGGGTTCCTGCTCCCGCTCTCTGCCTCCCAAAGTCTCACCTTCCCCTCCGTTATGCTTTTCATGGGGTGGGAATGTCTCATTCTGAGACCCAGGTTCTGAGTCTCTATCTCCGTCCATTGCCCTACTGCTGTCTCCTCCATCTGTGAGGAATGCCTGCATTTCTGCAGCCTCGATTTCGGCATCCCCTTTCCCTCCAGTCCCTATGGGCATGGGAATGGGTGGGGAAAATTGTCCACTTCCCATTCTCCCTCTTCACCACCCTCCTCCACTACTTCCACGGAGAGAAGAAAGATAGCAAGATGATTGCTCCTGAGGTATAGGCAGCAAAAAGGCAGGAAAGAAGCAACACGTGCACCGTGGGAGGGGCAGGGAGAAGGGATTTAACACCATGGAAGGCCTGGTGTTTATTATTGTTTATTACAGATCTCCCTCACCCCTTCTCACTATCTCATCCTCACCCCTACTCACCACCTCTCCCTCACCCTTTCTCACCATCTCCCCCACCCCTTCTCACTACCTCTCCCTCATTCCTTCTCACTACCTCTCCCTCACCTCTTCTCACTTCCAGCTCTTACCCACCCACCATCTATAACACACAGGGTTACTACGAATAGCAGGAGACATTGGAGGAGCTTTGTGCTAGTCTATGCGCAGAGGTGTCAAAGAGGGGGCCTGACATTGTTGACACTGACCTTTCACACATCAGACCAAAACAGCACCCATTTTCCTTTTGTGGAACAGGATCCTCATGATCCCACCCCACGGGGCTTACTGCTCTTGGTGACCAGTCACAGAGCTGTGACCTCTCTTGACACCACGAGAACCCACACCAGCTAGCTGTCCAGCAATGGTGAAGGAGAAGAGCTCTGTCCCATCAGCAGCCATCTCTATAAGGCACTCATGAGACCACACTTGGCATATTGTGTGCAGTTTTGGGCTCCTTATTTTAGAAAGGATATACTGACATTGGAGAGGGTTCAGAGAAGATTCACGAGAATGATTCCAGGAATGAAAGGGTTACTGTATGATGAACGTCTGACAGCTCTTGGCCTGTATTCCCTGGAGTTCAGGAGAATGAGGGGGGATCTCATAGAAACATTCCAAATGTTAAAAGGCCTGAACAGAATAGATATGGCAAAGTTATTTCCCACAGTAGGGGAATCTAGGACAATAGGGCATGAGTTCAGGATTGAGGTATGTCCTTTTAGAACTGAGTTGCAGAGAAACTACTTTAGTCAGAAGGTCGTAAATCTGTGGAATTTGTTGCCACGAGTGGCTGTGGAGGCCAAGTCATTGGGTGTATTTAAGGCAGAGATAGATAGGTTCTTGATTAGCCATGGCATCAAAGGTTATGGGATGAAAGCAGTGGAGTGGGTATGTATGGAAGAACTAGATCAGCCCATGATTGAATGCTGGAGCAGACTGAATGGGCCGAATGGCCTACTTCTGCTCCTATATCTTATGGTCATATGGCTCAAAGCTTACACCTGTCACAAATCTTGGGAAGAGGGCTGGCCCAGATCTTCGGTCCCAACCAACTTGGGACCCTGGAAGACTCATTCTGCACCCCCCCCCCCCCCGCAGGTCCTGGGACAGGATATAGCCTTCTGCCCCCCACCCTCACCTCACTCACACTTTGATGGTTCCCCTTCCATTGGATGGGAGATGCTAATGGTGAGCATTGCCCCAGGCCGGGATGAGGAGGGGCAAGCCTCATGGCTGGCTGGTTGCCACAATGACGGATGACTGGTGTAGGTCTGACTAAGTTTGTGTCCCAACTGCGGAAGTCCTGGGACAATGGTCCCCCTGCAGGCTGCAGGATCGTGGCCATAGGGAACGGTTGTCAGGATCAGGATGAAGATGACAGCATACAGAAGATGGTACTATATTCAGGTCATGGTCATCCTCACCACCGGGTCCTAGGAGTCCAGGAAAATTATTATCCTCACCAACACCAGGACGTGGGACCTCGGACAAAAAGGCCACTCTGCAATGATGCAAAAAGAGTAGCAAACACGGCTGGAGTTTGCATCTTTGCCAGAGACCCTGTTGAGGATGGGCCAGGGATGACAGAGATAGGCTGGGTATAGTTAACCAATGACAGGTCATATCCTGGGAGAGGGAGGGAGAGAGGAGAGAGGAGAGAGGTTAGAATATCTAAACAAAAAATGGCTCCAGAATTCCCACATGTGCATGGTGCTCCGTGTGTTGTCTTTTGCACATTGGTTGTTTGTCTATCTTTATCCATTAATTCTATTGTATTTCTTTGTACTTATTGTGAATGCCCATGAGAAAATTAATCTAACCATAGTAAATGTATGTGTTTTGATAACATTCACTTTGAACTTTGAAATTGGCAATGCAAGTAGATAGGGTGGTAAACAAGGCATACTGCATTTTCATTGGTTGAGGGTGTTACGTTATGTATAAAAGTTGGAAGGTTATGCGACTGCTGAACAAAACTTTGTTTTGGTCATATTTGGAGTCTTGTGTATGGTTTTGGTCACCCACATTATAGTAAGGATGTGGAGGCATTGGAAAGGTGCAGAAGAGCTTCACCAGGATGTTGCCTGGATTAGAGAATATAAGGAGAGGTTGGGCAAACAAGCAAGGATTCCTGTGGAGCAGTGGAGACTGTTGGGTGACCTGGTAGAAGTTTATAAAATTATGGGAGGCATATTGTTGTATCCTGATGTTATTGACCTGAGGTTCCAGCACTTTTTATGGGTTGCTCAAGATTTCCAGCGTCTGCAGAATCTCTTGTGTTTATGATCTAGCAGACATGCCCACCTCCTCCTTGTCAATCATTCCCAGCTCTCTGTCCGTGCTCCCTCCCATCCCTCATGACCAGAACCGTCAGTCTTCCAGAAACACAGAAACAGTGCTCGCTGCATGGTTTTCATCCAGGGGATATGGAGACAGGAACCATGCAAGGTGCCCCCGGTGTAGTTCTGATCCAGGGACACAGACTGCTCCTGTTGTGGGTCTGTTCCAGGGGTATTGAGACAGGAACTGTGCTTGGTGCTCATGGTATGGATGTGATGCAGTCCTTTCTGGATTTAACTCACATACAACAATTCCACTGCCCAACCTTTAGTACCTGTAACTAATATTCCATGGGCACTTGAGTTGTTTATGTTTTCCTCGAGGCTCTGTGGAAGATGGGCGACTTCTGGCTGGAAACAATGGCTTATCTGGCTCACCTGCTGTTTGCCCTCAGGAACTGTAGATGGGCAGATAGCCCTAGAGATGAGTTGGGAACCCTGTGGGAGGAGATAGCAAAGTTGCTGAATCCATACACTGATCAGGACTGTTCTCCAGAAGTGGTTTGACCCAAAGATATGGGGACTGAAACCGTCCGTGGTGTTCTC
Source organism: Hemitrygon akajei (assembly GCF_048418815.1). Classification (NCBI taxonomy): domain Eukaryota; kingdom Metazoa; phylum Chordata; class Chondrichthyes; order Myliobatiformes; family Dasyatidae; genus Hemitrygon; species Hemitrygon akajei. The sequence continues at coordinate 122,346,921 of NC_133133.1, forward strand.
AGAGATTTAACGTTGGTTGGAGAGCTGACATTATCTCAAGTCTCATTACAGATAATTAAAGAAAAAAATGGGGGAATATATAAATGTAGAAGCAGGCAATGGTGTAGTAAACTAGGCTGGTTTTATTGAGTTACTGGCCACTGGTTGTAGGAGGATAGGGCAGAAGCTCCTGCCTGAGGGTGTATTGAATCTTTGGATAATTCAATCCCAGTGTCTCCTTAGAAGATATCAAACAGAAACAGGCCCTTAAGCTCACGATCTTGCACTGAACTAATTAGATTCGTGTTGGATTCTGGTGCTTAAATCCATGGTTCTTTTAGAAGTTAGAAACGAGGCATAAAACTTTACAACTGTCTACTTTGTGCCTCTTGTAATCTTATAACTTTCTTCAGCATTTGTCGCTTCAGAGAAAATAACCCAAGCTATCCAACTTAGTCTTGTAGATAAAGTCCTCTTAACCAGACAGTATTCTGGTGCACTTGTTCCTCATCCTCTTGAAAGCCTCCACATCAATCCTATGATGGGGCAACCAGAACTGAATACAATGTTCCAGATGTGCCCGAAGTAGAATTTTTTACAGCCGCACTGTAACCTCTTGGCTCTTGAACTCAAAGACACAACAAATAAAGGTAAGAATGCCATGCATCTTCTTTACCACTCTCAACTCATGCAGCACCTTCAGACAGCTATGCACTTGAACCCCAAGATTCTTTTTATCCTTCCATAAGAGCAAAACTCAGGTAATCCTGTAGTAAAGGCAGATTTCTTTAGAGTGGGTGCAATTGTACAGGGCATTAGTGAGCCAAATTTTGAGTATTGAGTACAGTTCTGGTCATCAAATTATAGGAAAGATGTCAACAAAGTAGAGAGAGTACAGAGGAGATTTACTAGAATGTTACCTGGGTTTCAGCACCTAAGTTACAGAGAAAGGTGGAACAAGTTAGGTCTTTATTCTTTGGAGCGTAGAAGGTTGAGGGGGGAACTTGATAGAGGTATGTAAAATTATGAGGGAGATAGATAGAGTTGATGTGGATAGGCTTTTTCCATTGAGAGTAGGGGAGATTCGAACAAGAGAACATGAGTTGAGAGTTAAGGGGCAAAAGTTTAGGGGTAACACAAGGGGGAACTTCTTTACTCAGAGAGTGGTAGCTGTGTGGAACGAGCTTCCAGTAGAAGTGGTAGAGACAGGTTCGATATTGTCATTTAAAAAAAAATTGGATAGGTATATGGACAGGAAAGGAATGGAGGGTTATGGGCTGAGTGTAGGTCGGTGGGACTAGGTGAGAGTGAGCGTTTGGCACAGACTAGAAGGGCCGAGATGGCCTGTTTCCGTGCTGTAATTGTTATATGGTTATATAATTCAGACAAAATGTAATGACAGTTCCTATGTATTTTCTGGAAGATTGGTGGTTATAGTAGTTGGGGGGGGGGGGGTGGTAATCAGAATCACAGAGAGTGTAGGACAGGGGACAGGAAAGGTCAGAGAGGGAGAAGTCCTTCCTCCCACTCATTTCCCACAGGGTTTCATTGTGGTGAACAAATCACCAACAACATGAATAGTAACACACAAGTTTCCTCAATGCACAGGAGAATGAAGTGACAGGTGAGGGATCCATCATCTTCTTGAACCCTTTGTTCTCTGCAGGATCATGTTTTGTACAATGGGATAGGAACAGAAGGAGCTTCACTCTGTGTCTGACCCCAGAATTGTGTGATGTGATGGTGTAGAGGCAGTTCACTCAGTGCCTGACCCAGGAAGTGTGTGAGATATTTTTTTATCACATCAACCTTCAGCACACACAAAACACCACAATCTTATGAGACAGGATTGCATGTCCAATGGCCAGTCCCAGAGGGGAAGGACGGCATGTCCAATGAAGAGAGGCTCTCAGATGCACCTTGCTCTTTGGGCTCAGCCCAGAAATACCTGTCCCAACTTCACCTCAGGGTTGGGGCAGATGTGTGATGTCATGAAGAGGTAGACAACCCTTTGGAGTTCATGGTGGCAGTGAAGGGGTGGAAGGCTAACAGATCTCACACCCCCAGCTAAAACATCCTAATGTCTCTCCTGTTGCAACAGAAGAGGATCGCTCTCTGGATGAGATCTCGCCAGCATCCTAGAGGAAGATACCTAACCTGGAGTGAGACATCCCAGGACTTTGCCAAGTGGATCTTGCCCTCAGATTATCCAGCCCCATCTTGAATTTTCTGCCTAGATGGCGTGCAGCACAAGTTTGTCCTTGCCCCTTTGGACTCAACAAGTTGTCACTCCAGGTTCCCTCCTCTGCTGTCACTTGTGTTTCCGCAAGGTTGGCTGTTTTGGGCTCAAGGGGTGAGGTGGATGGATGGGGAGGTGTAAATGATTGACAGGCAGGTGAGAAGTAGGACTGGCAGATTATAAACACAAAGAGAATTTGGAGATGTGTTAAACCTCGAGCAACACGCAACACAGTGCTGGAAGAACTAAGCAGGTCAGGCAGCATCTACAGAGAAGAATAAACAGCTGCTGTCTCAGGTTGAGACCCTTTATCGGGACTGAAAAGGGGGAAGAAACCAGAAGAAGATGCTGAGGGTGGAGCACAAGCTAGCAGGTGATGTGAGACTGGGTGAGGGGAAGTGGGGGGGGGGGGTGGGGGGGAATGAAATAAGAAGTTGGGTAAAGTGCTGAAGAAGGAAAATATAGAAGAGAGTTGACTTTGGGAGAAACAGAGCTGCTGGACAGTTGAGAATGGGTAAGAGGGGAATGAGGAATGGGTAAAAAAGAGAAGAGGAGGGTGGAAAAATTGCTGGAATGTAGAGAAATACGATGTTCATCTTGTTAGGTTTGAATATGAAGTGTTGCACGTCCAACCCGTGTTGCACATCGTGGAGTTAGAGGCCATGGGCAGACTAGTTGGGATGGGGATTGGAAGTCGAATTTACGTAAGTGGCAACCGAGAGATTCCCCATATTGTGGCAGAAGGAATGAACATGGTCAACAAAACGCTCCCTTTTCTAGTCCAGGTGAAGTGACTCAGCCAGAAATTTCAAGTTTTTTCTTCAACTCAAGGAGAGCGAAGGAAGCGAATTGTACGTGATCGACAGCTGGATGAGAAGGCTGGTCGTATTAAGGTCTGATTGGTGGTGACAAGAAGGCAGGATCTCTCATTGATTGGCAGGTAATTATGAAGTGGCTGAGTGACTAGTTCAAGAAGGAGCGGGAACTGATTGACAAGTAGATATGGAGCGGTTGATTGGCTAGGACAAGAAGAGGCACAACCTCTTTAATTGACAATTAAATGTATGGAGACGCTAGGCAATACCGTTTGACTGACAGCAGAGGGAAGGGGCGGTACCTATCATGGACTGACAGAATGGTGAGTGGTGCCGAGACCTGAGTGTGTGTGTGTGTGGTAATCAGGTGTGTGACATGCAGGTGAGGATGGGCAGGCAGATTGTGGGATCTATCGAGTGGGCATCACTGCTATAAGTGCAACCCTGCCTGATGTGCTGAAAGCTTCTGTGCACATTTTGTGCAGAAGAGAGTTGGAATGTCACCATGCATTCAGTGCAGCTTAAACCACAGTCACTGTTGTAGATGTCAGATCATTCTCGCGAAGAGAGAGCCCGCGGAAAGCATCGAACCTGCATTCTGCCTCCGGCGGCGTCTGTCTTTCTGTCTTGCGGAGTTCTGCTGGTGGGGGTATCTGTGGATATTTTTAACCTCTCCCATCTTCAATCTGAGGTCCCTATCTGTTTTGAAGTGACCACTGTCAGAGCGTGATAGTATGAAACTCCGGGGAGTCTGCAGGTGGAGTTTTGCTACCAGTTGTTGTCGCTGTCAGGGTGGGTGGTGATATTCCAATACCGTTCCAAAAGGCTTCATTGACTGTTCAGAAATCTGATGGCAGAGGGGGAAGAAGCTGTTTCTAAAGCATTAAGTGTGCATCTCCAGGCTCTGGTACCTCCATCCTGATGGCAGTGATGAGAAGAGGGTATGTCATAGATAGAGAGGATCCTTAGTGATGGGTACGATAAACTATTTGAATGTGTTGTACAAATCCACATGTCACATCTCCCATTCCACTGGTCAGACTGCACTTAGAGTATTGTGAGCAGCCTTGGGCCCCGAATCTAAGAAAAGGTGTGTTGGCACTGGAGAGGGTCCAGAGGAAGTTCGCGAGAATGATTCTGCGAAGGAAAAGGTTAACGGGTGAGGAGCGTTTCAAAGTTCAAAGTAAATTTATTATCAAACTACATATACGTCACCATATACAACCCTGAGATTCGTTCACTTGCAGGCATACTCAGTAAATCCAATAACCATAATAGAATCAATGGGAGATTGCACTCAACGGGGCAAACAACCAGCGTGCAAAAGACAACTGTGCAAATACAAAAGAAAAACAAAAAACAAATAAATAAACATCAAGAAGATGAGATGAAGAGTATTTAAAAATGAGTCCATTGGTTGTGGGAACATTTCCATGATGTGGTGAGTGAAGTTACCCACTTTGCTCCAAGAGCCTGAAAGGTGAACCTGGTGGTGTGAGTCCTGAGAGTCCTGTACCTTCTTTCTGATGGTAGCAGTCAGGAGAGGGCATGACCTGGGTGGTGGGTTTCCTGATGATGTTTGATAGATAGATAGATAGATAGATAGATAGATAGATAGATAGATAGATAGATAGATAGATACTTTATTCATCCCCATGGGGAAATTCAACTTTTTTTCCAATGTCCCATACACTTGTTGTAGCAAAACTAATTACATACAATACTTAACTCAGTAAAAAATATGATATGCATCTAAATCACTATCTCAAATTGATTTCCTGTGACAATGCTCTGTGTAAATCTGCTCAATAGTGAAGAGGTCTTTTCCCATGATGGACTGGGCCATATCCACTACTTTCTGTAGAATTTTCAGGTCCGAATGCAGCTAGTCAATATACTCTCCACCACACATCTATAGGCCTGTACTCACTGGAGTTTAGAAATATGAGGGATGATTTTGTTGAATCCTATTTAATATTTAAAGGGCAAACAAGAGGAAATCTGCAGATGCTGGAAATTCAAGCAACACACACAAAATGCTGGTGGAACACAGCAGGCCAGGCAGCATCTATAGGAGAAGCACTGTCGAAGTTTCGGGCCGAGACCCTTCGTTCTGAACAGCATTTTGTGAATATTTAAAGTCCTAGTTAGAGTGGATATGGAGAGGATGTTTCCTACAGTAAGGGAGTCTAGGGCAGAGGGCACAGCCTCTGAATAGAAGGAAGTCCTTTTACAACACATGAGGAGGATCTTCTTTAGCCAGATGGTGGTGAATCTGCGGAATTCATTGCCACAGATGGCTGAGGAGGCCAAGTCACTGGGTGTATTTAAAATGGAGTTTGATAGGTTCTTGATCAGTAATGGTGTCAAATTTTAGGGGGGGGGGGGAAGCAGGAAAGTGGTTTTGAAAGGAATAATAAATCAGCTGTGTTGAAATGGTGGAGCTGACTCAATTGGCTGAATGGCCAAATTCTGTTCCTATGGCTTGTGCTCTCATTCCCTAAAATGAGCCAGTGGCTGAGTCCACTACATTGATTGGTTTGGAGTAACATTATCTTCTCTAAAAGTCAAAACTAAATGAACGTTACCACAATCTCATTGCCCTCTATAACTTCTAGTGTCAACTTTTTAAATTCCAGGTATATTGAATTATATAATTTTAATTCCCTTGCCACTGGTGGATTTGAACTTAATCTGGATCACCTGTTCAATCCACTAAATGCAAGTCCGGTAATATAGTCAGCCTGGTAAAACTGAATGGTTTGTGAGGTTCCTTCAGAGTGAAGCAGGCATAATCCAGAAAACAGGCCTTTCAGCCCACCCTTTCCATACTGGCCATTGTACCTCTGTACACTAATCCTATTTTCCAGCCTCTATATAGTCTGAAGCTCATCTAGTTACTTCTCAAATGTTGTGAGAGTATCTGCCTCCACCGCCCAATCACTCTTACTCCTTACCTTCAAATGATGCCCTGTGCCATGAGCAAATGTTTCCTATTATCTAGCTTGTATATCAGAATCAGTTTTATTATCTCTGACTTATCAGTATTGGGTATATTTAAAGCTGAAGTTCATATGTTCTTCATTAGTAAGGGCTTCAAAGGTTACAGGAGAAGGCAAAAAATGGTGTTGAAGAAGTTGTGAGGTATAATAAATCAGCCATGATGGAATAGCAGAGCAGACTCAGACTAAATGGCCTAATCTGCTATATGTCTTATCCTCTTTTATGTTATGAAGATTGTTATTTCGAAACATCATTATAGTTCAATACATAAAAACTACAGTTTTATGTAAACAGTACATGGCAGGGAAGTGGTGTGAGAGGGAAGGAAGCAGATTTGGGATGGTTGGTGGGGGAAGCACTGGACATGAGGAACTATCTGTTCTCCAAAGGGAGTGGTCAGGATTTGGGCTGAGTACAGAAGTTTGCAAAAGAGATGGTAGAGAAGTATACAAAATGAAGAATATGATTCTGACATGACTACTTCAGACACTCGGACAACTATTAGACATTGCTGCATTCACATGGTATTTGCATTTCCCCTGGATTAAGAGAAGGATCTGAAATGTTAACTCTGCTTCTCACTGTCTGACCTGCTGAGTGTTTCTAACATTTGTTGTTTTTGATTCCAACCTCTGCTTGTGGTTAATTTGCCATAATTAATCATGAACGCCATAAAGACACCCTATCTACTTAGTCACGTTGCCACTCAAAAGCCTCAGTGACTTCAGTCTTTTTGATGGCTGTGATTCCTTGCCACTCCATCACTGTAGTCTCAAGGAAAATCGAGTGCAGAATGCACGGACTGAAGTGCATGAGTAACTCATACAAAATGTGTGTAGTTTATTCAAGGGTCTGTCTTTTTTGCTTTTGGAACTTCTTTGCTGCCATTAGCCACATAACATACTACATAAAAGAACGTTAGCTTCAGAACTGTTTACGATTATATTCCATATACTAAATCCTTTTAAAAACAAACTTACCTGCATATTTTTAAAAAGTTTTCCCTTCACACCTTAAAGCTATATCCTATAATATTTGACATTTCTATATTTAATTATTTGCATTTAGAAGTGTTCCACAGACAGTAAATAAATGATGATCAGATTTAAAGAATAAAGAAAAACATTAGTTTTGTTGTTTTCCATAATGTGTCAATGATTTTTATCTGGTCCTGGTATATGTGGCCTTGGATTAACATCCTATGGGACAGATAGCATTCCTAACTATGCATTCACTGCATTGAATTGTTCAGCTAGATTATAAACTTGAAGCTACTCTAAGACATTTGTCAAAGTCAAAGTAAATTTATTAACAAAGTATGTATATGTCACTTAAACTATCTTTGAGATTCATTTTCTTGCAAGTATTTACAGGAAAGTAAAGAAGTATGATAGAATTTATTTAAAAAACTATCCATAAAGACTGAGAAACAAACAATGTGAAAAGAAGACAACTTATGCAAAAAGATTAATGAAAACATGAGTTTCTGATAAACATCAGAGAAAATGACAATTTTGGGGTTATCTATGTTACATTATGTCAATTAGATTAAAATTAGACAGTGTGGTAATGGTTAGCCTGCTGTGCAATTTAAGAGAATATTTATAGCAGTCACTTCATTTGTATCAAATAATCCATGCTAAAATTGGCTTGTGGAGAGCATTTTCACTAGAAGGGACACCATGCAACTGTTCTAATGAAAGAAATATTCATTAGAAGAGGTGCATGAGAAATTGTCTATTTCTTATCCAATAGATTGAAACAGGAACAATCTAAAAGCTACTTTGTGAATTGGTTAAGGTAGTTGCACATACTAAGCAATTGTGTCTATGTTATTAGTACAATAAATTTTTATTTTACTGGTCATAAATCTGATATTTGCTGATGTATTGCCTTATCATTGTCGCAAGTACCAAGATAGAGTGAAAAGCTTGTCTTGCATACTGTTTACACAGATCAGATCATTCCACAGGGCATTTAGAATGAGATAAACAATGATAATGCAGAATGGAGTATGAAAAGCTACTGGGGGAGTACAATGCTGGTGGCCAATGGGGTGCAGTATCACGGCAAGGTAGATTGTGAGGCCAGGGATCCATCTTGTATAAGAGGTCTGTTCAAAAGTCTGATCACAGAGAATCTCATTCTCATCCTCATGTGAGTTGCTCACATATTATCTCCGTTCATGTACAAAACTCCCAATAACAGCCGTGTTTTGTGCTCCAAATGTTGTTTTTTTTTTCTTTTGCTGGCTCCAATGGCAAGTGTTATTGGAAACTTTAAATTTCCTTTAAAGAGTGTTAAGCATCAGCAATTGCGTGTTCAGCTTCATCGTGGACAGTCCCAAGCCTTGCTGCGAAAGGAGGAGGGTCTGGCATAGGGCTAGCAACCACATCCACAGCTACAGAAATACCAACAGGAGCTCCAAAGACTTCATCCCTGGGAGAGGAAGGATCTTTGCCTTGAAAGACTGGCCCAGAACAGAGGACATTGATGAACTGCTTGTTGGTGGCCTATTCCCCAGTAGGGGTGATGGACTTAAATAAGTAAAGTAACTGTATGGTCTACTATAGAATATAAAGAATAGGGCATAGCACCTTCTAACTGATTGACAATTAGCCATTAGAGGTCTGAGCAGGCTTGGGATGCATGTTTTTCAAAAGCTATGGGTACGTAAAGACATTAATCATGAAGGCTAATGGAAATTTTGGTCTTTATCCCTGGGTATAAAGGATTCTACTGTGCACAACACCAGTGCAAAGCTTTAATTCGACCAAGTTTGGTTAACTATGAAGGAAGGTCTAGTACAGTGGCCCAGTACAGCCTTAGAATACAAGAACTTCTCTTTAGAACAGAGCTGAGGAGAAATTCCTTTGGCTAGAGGGTAGTGAATCTGTGGCATTTATTGCCATGGAGGCCAAATAATTGGATATTTTTAAAGCTGAGATCAATAAGTTCTTGACTAGTAAAGGTGTCAAAGGTGATGGGGAGAAAACAAAAGAGTGGTGTTGAGAGGGATAATAAATCAGCCATGATGGGCCGATTGGTCTAATTCTGCCCCTATGTCTTATGGTCTTATAGATAGAGTAAATCCACGCAGGCTTATTCCCCCGTGGTTGAGTGATGTTAGAACTAGAGGTCACAGGTTAAGGTTGAAAGGTAAAATATTTAAGGGGGAATTGATGGGGATCACCGCTCAGAGGGTGGTGCGAGTGTGGATCGAGTGCCAGTGGAATTGATGGATGCAGATTCATCTGCAATATTTAGAACTTTGGATAGGTAGAGGGATGAGAGAGGTGTGGGTGTCAATAGGTACATTTAATGTCAGAGAAATGTATACAATATACATCCTGAAATTCATATAGGGCTATGGTCTGGGTGCAGTTCTAGTCTGAGACTAGGCAGTAAAACAGGTCAGCACAGACTTGATGGACCAAAGGGCCTGTTTCTGTGCTGAGATGCTCTATGACAATATCACAAATAACAGTGGTCCCTGTGCTGATCCTTTATTATTTAATCTCCCTCTCAGCACAAACTTTCCATTTTGTTCTTTCCTCTGTTAATCATGTTTCATCACTAACACTGTTTGGTTCTGACAAAAGTTCAAAACAAATTTATTATCAAAGTACGTATGTCACCATATACTACCTTGAGATTCATTTTCTTGCAGGCATTTACAGTAGAATGGAAATACAATAGAATCAATGAAAAACTGCACACAAAGACTGAAAAACAACCAGTGTGCTAAAACAAGATCATATGTGCAAAAAGTAAGTGAATGAGTAATACTGAGAACATGAGTTGTAGAGCCCTTGAAAGCGAGTCCATAGGTTGTGGAATAAGCTTGGAGTTGAGATGAGTGAAGTCATCCATAATGGTTCAGGAGCCTGATGGTTGAGGGGTAATAACTGTCCCTGAACCTGGTGGCGTGGGACCTAAGACTCCTGTATCTTCTTCCCGATGGCAGTAACTAGAAGAGATCATGATCTGGATGGTGGGAATCCTTGATGAAGGATGCTGCTTTCTTGAGGCAGCACCCCTTGTAGATGATGGGGAGGGCTATGCTTGTGATGGACTGGACTGTGCCCAGTACATTTTGTAGTACTTTTTGTTCTTGGGCATTGGTGTTTCCATACCAGGCCATGATGCAACTGTTCAGGAAACTCTCCACTATGCATCTATAGAAGTTTGTCAAAGTTTATCATGAACTATGTTAAAATGTTACCATGTTTTGTCATGAGCCATGACAAGAGGTTAAAATGAACCATGTTTTCCCCCAGAGATGTTACTTCAGCTGCTGATTGGCTCCTGCATTGTCTGACAGCACACTATTATACATGGAGATTTACCAGGATGCTGCATCATTTATAGAGCAGGTCTTATGAGGAGAGATCAAGTAAGGTAGGACTCTTTGAAGCAAAGGAAGATGGGAGGTGATTTAATGGAGATGTACAAGTTGAATGGAGCCATTAATAGAATGGGACAGCCAGAGACATTTCCCAGGGGTAATGGCTAATATGAAAGAGCATAATTTTAAGGTGATTAGAGGAAATTATAGTGGCTTGTCAAGGTAGGAATTTTATGCAGAATGGTAAATGCATAGAATGCACTGCCAGGGGTGGTGGTAGAAGTGGATACTTAACGAACATTTATCTGACTCTTAGGTAGGCACATGGATGAAGGAGAAAGAGTGAGCTATGTGGGAGGGAAGGGTTAGATTGAACTTGGAGTAGGTTAAATGGTTGTGGGCTAAAGGATCGGCACTGGGCTCTATTGTTCTATGTTCTAAAAGAAAGTTGAGAACTAAGCGTAGTTTAGAGAACTTTGCAAAAATGGGTGTGTAGACTAGTCTTGCCTTTATAGACAATTAGTTCATTGTACAGTAGACAGTCACTGTTCTGCTGACAGAGTTGCATTTTATTCATTGATCCTGAATCCCAGTGTTCTCAATGGTGAACACTGTGTTTGGCACAAGAGACTGCAGATGCTGGAATTTGGAGCAAAAAAAAACAAGCTGCCTGAGGAACTCAGAGGGGAGGGAACTGGAAAGTCAATTTTTCTGGCTGAGACCCTTCTTCTGGATGTTGATGGGGGTGGGGGGGAGGGTGTTGATCAGTATTAATAGGTGAGGGGAAGGGAAGGAGCAAGAGCTGGCAAGTGATAAGTGGGTCCAGGTGAGGAGCGGTGAAGAGGAGGGAGGAAGGGAAATAACAACTGAAGTTGGGAGGTGATGGGTGATAGAAGGCCGATAATGGAGTGTAACAGGAAAGGAAGGTGGAGCAGGGAACCAAATGAATGAGGTGGGGAAGGCAGTGTGGGTCAGGCCATGTGGGGCAACTAAGGGGAGAAGGAGTGTGTGGGTGATGGATGGATGGGCGGATTGGGAAAGAAACAGGGTGCTAGGGGGCTGGGTGTAGGACGAGCGAGGTGCACCAGGATGAGTGACTTGGAATCCAGAAGCCCACAATAATGATGAAGTTCAAATCCTGCCAAAGCAGTCAATTTAAATTCAATTAAATAAAGCAATTTTAAAATTGATGGTGGCCATCTGTTTAAGTCATGGCCATTAGAGATAGAAATGATCTCTCAATTCATCCTAGACTCTAGACCAAAAAGGATGTGCTTCTCACATTATGACCTAGCAAGCCCCTTGATTAAGAGGCAATTACAGCTTGCTCGCCCAGTAATGCCCAACACAATGTGGCTCGGTAAACTAGACATATTGGGTTTTACAATGCACTTCATTAACAAAATGGCTACTGACAGAATTAAGGAGAGTTAGCTTTTCACACTATCGTACCCGACTGAATTAATAAACTTCCATCTGTTTTTTGTCCCCATAGGCTCTCAATTAAACAAGCCAATGGAAGTAATGATGAAGCAATTTGTACAACATATTTCTGCATATACACTCTGAGGGACAACTTGCAGGGAGAGTTAAGTAGCAGTGTGGCTTGTGGGAGACACAGTGACTTCAGGAGATGTGAGCAGGTGAAGGGAATGGGCAAAGACAGGCAGATGGAATTCAATGAGGAAAAATGCAGGGTTATTGACCGTGATGGCCAAAAATGGAAAGTCATTGTTGTTTTGAAGTGGTGATAGATTAAAAGGTGTTGATGTTTAGAGGGACTTGACTGTCCTTGTATATGAATCACTAAAAGTAAAGATGCGGGGTGAACATGCAGCTTGGAAAGCAAAATGAGATGTTGGCACTGATTGCAGAAGGAATTGAGTATGGGAGTAGAGAAATCTTGCTTGAATTAAAGGGCCATGATACCACATTTGGTCTAAATCCATAGCCGCTACACAAGTTGGTAAGGCGATTGAGAAGGTGTATGGTACACTGGCCTTCATTAGTTGGGGGATTGAGTTCAAGTGGTAATCTTGCAGCTCTATAAAGCTCAGGGGAAACTTCACTTGGAGTATTGTCTATAGGAAGAAGTACAGTGGACGTTTCAGGCCGAGACCCTTCGTCAGGACCAATGAAAGGAAAAGTAGTAAGAGATTTGAAAGCGGGATGGGGAGGGGGAAATCCGAAATGATAGGAGAAGACAGGAGGGGGAGGGATGAAGCTAAGAGCTGGAAAGTTGATTGGTAAAAGGATACACAGCTGGAGAAGGGAAAGGATCATGGGACGGGAGGCCTAGGGAGAAAGAAAGGGGGAGGGAAGCACCAGAGGGAAATGAAGAACAAGGCAAGGAATGACTGAAAATAGACAATAGGTGCAGGAGTAGGCCATTCAGCCTTTTGAGCCAGCACTGCCATTCAATGTGATCATGGCTGATCATCTACAATCAGTACCCCATTCCTGCCTTCTCCCCATATCCCTTAACTCTGCTATCTTTAAGAGCTCTATCTAACTCTTTTTTGAAAGCATCCAGAGAATTGGCCTCCACTGTCTTCTGAGGCAGAGCATTCCACAGATCCACAACTCTCTGGGTGAAAAAGTTTTCCTGAACTCCATTCTAAATGGCCTACCCTTTATTCTTAAACTGTGGCCTCTTGTTCTGGACTCCCCCAACATCGAGAACATGTTTCCTGCCTCTAGTGTGTCCAATCCCTTAATAATCTGTCCAGACAAAGGGTCTTGGCCCGAAACGTCGACAATGCTTCTCCTTATAGATGCTGCCTGGCCTGCTGTGTTCCACCAGCATTTTGTGTGTGTTGCTTGAATTTCCAGCATCTGCAGATTTCCTCATGTTTGCCCTTAATAATCTTATATGTTTCAATCAGATCCCCTCTCATCCTTCTAAATTCCAGTGTATACAAGCCCAGTTGCTCCAATCTTTCAACATATGACAGTCCCACCATCCCAGGAATTAACCTTGTGAACCTACGCTGTACTCCCTCAATAGCAAGAATGTCCTTTCTCAAATTTGAAGACTAAAACTGAACACAATACTCCAGGTGTGGTATCACCAGGGCCCTGTACAACTGCAGAAGGACCTCTTTGCTCCTATACTCAACTCCCCTTGTTATGAAGGCCAACATGCCATTAGCTTTCTTCACTGCCTGCTGTACCTGCATGCTTACTTTCAGTGACTGATGTACAAGACAACCTAGATCTCATTGTACTTCCCCTTTTCCTAACTTGACACCATTCAGATAGTAATCTGCCTTCCTATTATTGCCACCAAAGTGGATAACCTCACATTTATCCACATTAAACTGCATCTGCCATGCATCTACCCACTCACCCAACCTGTCCAAGTCACCATGCATTCTCCTAACATCCTCCTCATATTTCACACTGCCACCCAGATTTGTGTCATCTGCAAATTTGCTAATGTTACTTTTAATCCCTTCATCTAAATCATTAATGTATATTGTAAATAGCTGCAGTCCCAGCACTGAGCCTTGTGGTAGAAACATAGAAACATAGAAAATAGGTGCAGGAGTTGGCCATTCGGCCCTTCGAGCCAGCACCGCCAATCAGTATGATCATGGCTGATCATCCAACACAGAACCCTGTACCTGCTTTCTCTCCATACCCCCTGATCCCTTTAGCCACAAGGGCCATATCTAACTTCCTCTTAAATATAGCCAATGAACCTGCCTCAACTGTTTCCTGTGGCAGAGAATTCCACAGATTCACCACTCTCTGTGTAAAGAAGTTTTTCCTCATCTCGGTCCTAAAAGGCTTTTCATTTATCCTTAAACTGTGACCCTTCGTTCTGGACTTCCTCAACATCAGAAACAATCTTCCTGCATCTAGCCTATCCAATCCCTTTAGAATTTTATATGTTTCAATAAGATCCCCCCTCAATCTTCTAAATTCCAGTGAGTATAAGCCTAGTCGATCCAGTCTTTCTTCATATGAAAGTCCTGCCATCCCAGGAATCAATCTGGTGAACCTTCTTTGTACTCCCTCTATGGCAAGAATGTCTTTCCTCAGATTAGGGGACCAAAACTGCACACAATACTCTAGGTGCAGTCTCACCAAGGCCTTGTACAACTGCAGTAAAATCTCCCTGCTCCTGTACTCAAGTCCTTTTGCTATGAATGCCAACATACCATTTGCCTTTTTCACCGCCTGCTGTACCTGCATGCCCACCTTCAATGACTGGTGTACAATGACACCCAGGTCTCGTTGCATCTCCCTTTTTCCTAATCGGCCACCGTTCAGATATAATCTGTTTTCCTGTTCTTGCAACCAAAGTGGATAACCTCACATTTATCCACATTAAATTGCATCTGCCATGAATTTGCCCACTCACCTAACCTATCCAAGTCACCCTGCATCCTCTTAGCATCCTCCTCACAGCTAACACTGCCACCCAGCTTCGTGTCACCCGCAGACTTGGAGATGCTGCATTTAATTCCCTTGTCTAAATTATTAATATATATTGTAAACAACTGGGGTCCCAGCACTGAGCCTTGCGGTACCCCACTAGTCACTGCCTGCCATTCTGAAAAGGTCCTGTTTGCTTCCTGTCTGCCAACCAATTCTCTATCCACATCAATACCATACCCCCAATACCGTGTGCTTTAAGTTTGCACACTAATCTCCTGTGTGGGACCTTGTTAAAAGCCTTTTGAAAATCTAAATATACCACATCCACTGGCTCTCCCCATCCACTCTACTATGGTAGTTACATCTCCAAAAAATTCTATAACATTCGGCAGACATGATTTTCCTTTCACAAATCCATGCTGACTTTATCCGATGATTTCACCTCTTTCCAAATGTGCTGTTACCACATCTTTGATAACCGCCTCTAGCATTTTCCTCACCACCGATGTCAGACTCATCGGTCTATAATTCCCCAGTTTTTCTCTCCCTCCTTTTTAAAAAAGTGGGGTTATATTAGCCACCCTCCAATCCTCAGGAACTAATCCAGAATCTAAGGAGTTTTGAAAAATTATCACTAATGCATCCACTATTTCTTGGGCTACTTCCTTAAGCACTTTAGGATGCAGACCATCTGACCTTGGGGACATATCTGCCTTTAATCCCTTCAATTTACCCAACACCACTTCCCTACTAACATGTATTTCCCTCAGTTCCTCCATCTCACTAGGCCCTCAGTCCCCTACTATTTCCGGAAGATTATTTATGTCCTCCTTGGACAGAACCAAAGTAGTTATTCAACTGGTCTGCCATGTCCTTGTTCCCGATGATCAATTCACCTGTTTCTGACTGTAAGAGACCTACATTTGTCTTGACCAATCTTTTTCTTTTCACATATCTATAAAAGCTTTTACAGTCAGTTTTTATGTTCCCTGCCAGCTTTCTCTCATAATCTTTTTTCCCTTTCCTAATTAAGCCCTTTGTCCTCCTCTGCCGGTCTCTGAATTTCTCCCAGTCCTCAGGTGTGCCGCTTTTTTTTGCTAATTTATATGTTTCTTCTTTGGACTTGATACCATCCCTAATTTCCCTTGTCAGTCCCGGGTGCACTACCATCCCTGGTTTATTCTTTTGCCAAACTGGGATGAACAATTGTTGTAGTTCATCCATGCGATCTTTAAATGCTTGCCATTGCATGTCCACCGTCAACCCTTTAAGTATCATTTGCCAGTCTATCTTAGCTAATTCACATCTCATACCTTCAAAGTTCCCCTTCTTTAAGTTCAGAACCTTTGTTTCTGAATTAACTATCTCACTCTCCATCTTAATGAAGAATTCCACCATATTATGGTCACTCTTATCCAAGGAGTCTCGCACGACAAGATTGCTAACTAACCCTTCCTCATTGCTCAATACGCAATCTAGAATGGCCCGTTCTCTAGTTGGTTCCTCGACATGTTGGTTCAGAAAACCATCCAGCGTACATTCCAAGAAATCCTCTTCCTCAGCACCCTTACCAATTTGGTTCACCCAATCTATATGTAGATTGAAATTACCCATTATAACTACTGTTCTTTTATTGCATGCATTTCTAATTTCCTGTTTAATGCCATCCCCAACCTCACTACTATTGTTAGGTTGTTAGGTGGCCTGTACACAACTCCCACCAGTGTTTTCTGCCCCTTAGTGTTATGCAGTTCTACCCATATTGATTCCACATCTTCCAGGCTAATGTCCTTCCTTTCTATTGCGTTATTCTCCTTTCTAACCAGCAATGCTACCCCACCTCCTTTTCTTTCCTGTCTATCCCTGCTGAATATTGAATATCCCTGGATGTTGAGCTCCCATCCTGGACTCCCTGGAGTCATGTCTCTGTGATCCCAACTATATCATATTCATTAATAACTATCTGCACATTCAATTCATCCACCTTGTTATGTATGCTCCTTGCATTGACACACAAAGCCTTCAGGCTTGTTTTTACAACACTCTTAGCCCTTATACAATTATGTTGAAAAGTGGCCCTTTTTGCTTTTTGCCCTGGATTTGCCTGCCTGCCACTTTTACTTTTCACCTACTTTTTGCTTCTACCCTCATTTTACACCCCTCTGTCCCTCTGCACTTGTTCCCATCCCCCTGCCACATTAGTTTAAATCCTCCTGAACAGCAGTAGCAAATGCTCCCCCTAGGACATTGGTTCCAGTCCAGCACAGGTGCAGACCGTCCTGTTTATACTGGTCCCACCTCTCCCAGAACTGGTTCCAATGCCCCAGAAATTTGAATCCCTCCCCCTTGCATCATTTTTCAAGCCACGTATTCATCTGAAATATCCTCCTATTTCTACTCTGATTAGCACGTGGCACTGGTAGTAATCCAGAGATTATTACCTTTGTGGTCCTACTTTTTAGTTTATCTCCTAACTCCCTAAATTCACCTTGTAGGACCTCATCCCATTTTTTACCTATATGGTTGGTACCTATGTGCACCACAACCACTGGCTGTTCACCCTCCCATTCCAGAATGTCCTGCAGCCACTCAGAGACATCCTTGACCCTTGCACCGGGGAGGCAACATACCATCCTGGAGTCTCGTTTGCGGCCGCAGAAATACCTATCTATTCCCCTTACAATCGAATCCCCTATCACTGTAGCTCTCCCACTCCTTTTCCTTCCCTCCTGTGCCGCAGAGCCACCCATGGTGCCATGAACTCGGCTGCTGCTGCCTTCCCCTGATGAGACATCTCCCCCAACAGTATCCAATACAGTATATCTGTTTAGGAGGGAGATGTCCTTAGGGGACCCCTGCACTACCTGCCTACTGCTACGCTGTCTAGTGGCCACCCCTTCCCTTTCTGCCTGTGTAGCCTTTACCTGCGGTGTGGCCAACTCACTGAATGTGCTATTCACGACTTTCTCAGCATCATGGATGCTCCAGTATGAATCCAATCGCAGCTCCAGACGCTCAATGCGGTCTGCCAGATGCTGCAGCTGGACACACTTCCTGCACACATAGTCGTCAGGGACACTGGAAGTATCCCTGATTTCCCACATGCTGCAGGATGAACAAACCACGGGGCCGATCTCAGCTGCCATGACCTACCCAATACTTGCCTCAACTTTTGAAACTTTCTCCTTTTAAACGAACTTACCCGGCCTTACCTCACTTGGAGTGAAGCTGGTTCACAGCCTCTGCTCACCGAAGCCTCTCAAGACAAAGCCTTTCTACTCTGTCTCCCGCTACAACGTCGCCCGCTCCGTCTAACTGTTCTCTTTAAATACTCCTGCTGCCTCACGGTCTGACTTACACGCGCTTGCGCAGTCGTGCCCCCGTTAAACTGCTGAAGAAAATGACCTACTTCCACAAACTGTTCTCTTTAAATACTCCTGCTGCCTCACAGTCCAACTTACACACGCTTGCGCAGTCGTGCCCCCGTTAAACTGCCGAAGAAAAGTGGTAGCCTACTAGTCACTGCCTGCCATTCTGAAAAGGACCTGTTAATGCCTACTCTTTGTTTCCTGTCTGCCAACCAATTTTCTATCTATGTTAGTACCCTACCCCCGATACCAAGTGCTCTAATTTTGCCCACTAATCTCCTATGTGGGACCTTATCAAAGGCTTTCTGAAAGTCCAGGTACACTACATCCACTGGCTCTCCCTTGTCCATTTTCATAGTTAAATCCTCAAAAAATTCCAGAAGATTAGTCAAGCATGATTTCCCCTTCATAAATCCATGCTGACTCGGACCGATCCTAAGAGGGGCAGAGAGAGAAAAAAAAGGGGGGGGGTGGAATACTAAATGAATAAATAAGGGATGGGGTAAGAAGGGGAGGAGGAGCATTAACGGAAGTTAGAGAAATCAATGTTCATGCCATCAGGTAGGAGGCTGCCCAGACGGAATATAAGGTGTTGTTCCTCCAACCTGAGTGTGGCTTCATCTTGACAGTAGAGGAGGCCATGGATAGACATATCAGAATGGGAAAGGGACGTGGAATTAAAATGTGTGGCCACTGGGAGATCCTGCTTTCTCTGGCGGACAGAGCGTAGGTGTTCTGCGAAACGGTCTCCCAGTCTGCGTCGGGTCTCACCAATATATAAAAGGCCACACCGGGAGCACCTGACGCAGTATACCACACCAACCGACTCACAGGTGAATTGTCGCTTCACCTGGAAGGACTGTCTGGGGCTCTGAATGGTGGTGAGGGAGGAAGTGTAAGGGCAGGTGTAGCACTTGTTCCGCCTACAAGAATAAGTGCCGGGAGGAAGATCAGTGGGAAGGGATGGTGGGGGGGGGGGGGGGGGTCAGAATGGACAAGGGAGTTGCATAGGGTGACTACTTCTTCCTATAGATGCTGCCTGGCCTGCTGCGTTCCTCCAGCATTTTGTGTGTGTGTTGCTTGAATTTCCAGCATCTGCAGATTTCCTCGTGCTTGGAGTAATGTGTTCATTTCTAGTTGCCTCATTATAGGAAGGATCTGGAGTCTGTAGATAGGAGATTTATCACAATGGTGTCTGAATTAGAGGGCATGTCTTATAAGGAAAGGTAAAACGAGCCAGGGTTTTCCCTTTGGAGCGAAGGAGAATGGGAGATGACTTGACAGAGGTGTATAAGATGATAAGAAGCATAGATTAAAAGGACAGCCATCTCCTCTTTCCAGCGGAATAATTTTAAAGTGATTGGAGGGAATTATAGGGGGATGTCTGAGATTGGTAAGGAAAATGGAGGCTATGTGGGAGGGAAGGGTGAGATCGATCTTGGATAAGGTTAAGAGTTTGATGCAACATTGTGACTGAAGGTCCTGTACTGTGCTGTACTGTACCACTCTATATTAGGGTGTCAGCTTATGGGCAGTGGGATAATTTCATAGAGTCATAGAGAAGTACAGCACAGAAACAGGCCTTGGCCAATCTAGTCCATGCCAAAACCATTTAAACTATCTACTCCTATTGACCCATTTCCTCTCGTGTGTCTGTTGTTCTCTTTACTGGAAATTCAGCCTCACTAGACACTGTCATGTTGATATGGCCCACACCTTCATTCCCTGCTCCAGCCCCACTCAATATAATTGGGATCCATGCTTTATTGTTTATTTTGTTTTTATTGAGAGGATAGGGCTCTCAAGTGTTGTGGGGTGTGGGATGGGTGGTGAAGATTGGACCAGAGGTGTGAGTGTGTCAATATGTTTGTGATTATAGCCTTAAGGACTATTAGAGACTTGAATGTGCAGAGAATGGAGAGATGTAGACATTGTGCAGGAAGAAGTGATTAGTTTAGTTAGGTATCAAATGACAAGTTTAATTAGTTCACTGTGGGCCGATGGGCCTATTCCTGTGCTGTACAATGTTGTACATTTTCTCCCCCTCCCTCTTTACCACATAAATAACCCATCTCTCTCCACCTCACTCTGTTTCTCTTACCTTTGCCACTCCCTCTCTCTGTCCTTCAGGTTCCCTCCCTTCTCTATTTCTCATTCCCTCCCTCTTGCTCTTCATCTCTGGGACATCCTGTGGATTGGAAGTGTCATGTTCTGAGTCTTCATCTCCATCCATAGTCCAACCAGTGCCTTCTCCGTCCATCAGGAATACCCTGTAGTGCCGATGTTTCTGGACCCCATGACACCTCTCCCTTATGGTGCCAGGTGTGTGCCTGATTCTTATTGTGGAAACATATTTTTGTTTCACCGCAATACTGATTACCTGGGACAACTTTGCTGCCTCAATTTCAGTCCGCCCTGCTGTCCGGTTTCCTTGGGGATGGAAAGGAGGGGGGAGAATTGTCTACTTACCCTTCACCCTCACCATTCTCTTCTCACTACTACTCCCTATTTATGGGGAAAGAGGAAGGATCATACAATGCTTTCTCCCGGGGGAACGGCAGCCAAGTGGGAAGGAGGAAGCAGCAGGGGTGGTAAGGAGGGAGGGATAGAAAGGTAGAGCACCATGAAAGGAATGGTGATGAAGGAAGGGGCGCTGTGGGAGGGGGCATGAAAGCTACAAGCCCACTGAACCCTGATACATGAGGCAAGGCCATTTATTCTAAACAGTCATTTTATTGTTTAATGCAGATATCCCTCTCCCGCTTCAACCTACCTGCAATAGATGTTGGCATCTATTGCAGGAGGAGTTGAGTATAGGATCAGAGAAATCTCGCTTGAGTTAAAGATTCTGGTAACACATCTAGTCCATGTCCATAGATCCCTCAAAGTTGCGACTCTAATTGATATGGGTGTTGAGAAGGCATTGGGTGTGTTGGCCTTCATTAGTCAAGAGGCCAATTCAGGAGCCAAGATGTAACGTTAGAGATCTTTCAAGCTCTATTTAAACCACACTTGGAGTACTGTGCTCAGTTCTGGTCACCTCATTGCAGGAAGGATTTGAAGGCTTTAGTGTGGGTGCAGAAGAGATTTGCAGGGTGCTGTCTGGATTAGAGGCCAAGTATAATAAGAAACGGTAGAGCAAGATAGGGCTTTTTTCTTTGGAGTGAAGGAAGGTGGGAGGTGATTTGATAGAGGTGCATCATATGATGAAAAGCATGGATCAAGTGGACAGCTATCTCCTCTTTTCCAGAGCAGAAATGGCTAAAACAAGAGGGCATAATTTTAAAGAGACTGGAGGAAAGTCTAGGGGGGGTGTCAAAGGTAAATTTTTCCTCACACAGAGTGTGGCAAGTCCATGGAATGCACTGTCAGGGGTGGTGCTAGAGGCAGAGACGTTAGGGACATTTAAGAAATTTATTACGCACATGGATGAATGAAAAATGGAGGGCAACTCAGAGGGAGGGAGCAAGAAGAGACGGAGTGCCATAGGAATGATGGGTAGAAGTTGGGAGCACTGCAAAAGGAACTGAATGAAGGAGGGGATGCTCTGACAGGGACAGGAAAGTTACAAGCCCACTCTACTCTGATACAAGGCAAGGCCGTTTGTTCCAACCAATCAATTTATTGTTTTAAACAGATCTCCCTCTCCTCTCTCCAGTCCACCTTCCTGCTACTTCTCCCCTTTCCCACCCCCTCCTGCACTCTCTCCCCTTCCATTCTCCTTCCCACTACCCTCCCCTTTCTATCCTTACTATTTCCCCCCTCCCCCTATCTATCATCACTATCAGTCCTGCTCCTCTCTCCATCCCCGGTTCCAGCTCCTACCCACCCACTTCCTTAAAACGCACACTATGAAGAGAGTCTAATACAAGGCTTCTTCAATATCTCTATTCATGGTTCCTTAAAACGCACACTTCAAATAGAGATATTGAAGGAGCCTTGTATTAGGCCATGGACTCGGCTGACCATGGTCTGAGACAGGGCCTGACACTGATGCTTCACTTCCTGGTCCCACAACTCGCTTCTTCAGTCTGTGCACCAGCCCTCTCATGACCATGGAGCACGCTGCTCTTGGTGATCTGCCGGGGGATGTGGACTGCAGCCGACGCTCCCTCAGCAGCCACCTTTACGCATCTACATCTCTAGTGAGATAGAAGGCAGCCAGTATTGTAGATTGGTGCAGGGCACGAATGGCGGCTGACTGCCCGGGAGTAGGAGGGAGGAGAGGCCCTGTCCTTTCTGCAGCAGTCTCAGAGGCTGCTTCTGCCACTCAAATCCTTGTGACGGACATGGCCCAAACTTTTGCCCTATCTCGTTTGGTGCCCAACGAGCCTCCTCCCACTTTCAGCTTGCCCTGGGATGGGATTCGGCCTCCTGTCCCTCTCCCTCCTACCTGGGCGAGATAGCTCCCATTAGACAGTAGGAGCCAATGACCAGTTGCAATGAAGATGGCGGCTGGGAACTCCAGTTGGATGTGTGTGTGTGGTCACAGTAGAAGTTGGTGAGTGTAAGGGGAAGCTGACAGTGTACGGAGGCTGGAACTGTTGCATCACCTATTTTTGTCCTCACCACCAAGACCTGGGAGCTGATGATAACCACTATCCTCGTACATGGCACTCCAGCAGCACCACAATCCTACCAAAACCAGGCCCCAGATGCGCTTTGTGACAAAATGACCACCTGGCCACAGCCAAAAGGGATTTGGGGAATGATTCCAAGCCAGGGACACTGTTGAGGATGAGCTGAGTGGCAGGTCTTGTCGTGGGAGTGGGAGGGACAGAGAAGATAGAATGAACAATAAAAAATGATATATTCCACAATTCACACATGTGAATGGTGTTCCCAATGTGGTTTTGACCCAGAAGATAAGGGGACAGGATCTGAGCACATTGCTCCAAGTGTGGTTCTGTTCCAGGGATACAGAGTGGAGAACCATGCATGGTGCTCCTACGGTGGGTCTGAACCAAATACATGGCAGGTATGGGACATCCAGTGTTGGCGTGATCAAATGATTCAGAGATGGGTACTCCTGGCTGTTGGTCTGATCCATTCATTTCCAGATTTAACCCACAGTCGATAATCCCATTGCCCATTACTTAGTATCTCTAATTGATACTCCCTGAGCATGTGCATTGCTTCCATTTTCTACGATAGTCTGTAGAACAGGGGAAACCTCTGGCATGGTACAATGGCTTGTCTCGGTTCTCTGCTGCTCGCCCTCAGGAACTCCAGATGGACAATCTGATGTACAGCACCGTTGGGAGCCTTGTGGGAGGAGATTTCAAAGTTGCAGTGTTGTTACACTGACCGGGACTGAGCTTCTGAGGTGTTCTGACGCAGGGATACAGGGACTGGAACCATGCACGGTGATCTCAGAAGCAGAGGTTTGGCATTGGTTGGAGAGCCGGTCTCAGGAAGGAAGATTAAAGAAAGAAAGAAATTGGGGAATATATAAATGCAGAAGCAGACAATGGTGCAGTAAAGTGGCTCGATTTACTGAGTTACTTTCTAGCAGTTGTAGGAGGTTGGGGTGGAATTTCCTGCTTCGGGGTGTATTGAATCTTTGGATAATTCAACACTCCCAGGGTGCCTTTGGGGGACATCGAACAGGAACAAGCCCTTTAGCCGATGATATTGTATCAAACTAATTAAACTATAGTAACAAAACACCTAGCAAAACTAATCCCTTTGGCCTAAACATGCTTCTTATCCCTACATTATCTTCACATGCATTTTCTTAACCACCCCCATCGTATCTGCTTCCACCATCACTCCGGGTCGTACATTCTAGGCACCTCCTGTTCAACGTGTAGGAAACTTGCCCCAGACATCTCCTGTGAACTTATCCTCAAACCTTAAATACATAGTGTCTAGTATTAGAAAATTTTACCTTAGTGGTGGAAGATTCCAGATGCCTCTCATGATCATATAAATTTCTTTAAGGTCTCCACTCAGCTTTTGTTGCTCCCAAGAAAACAACCCAAGATGTCCAACTTCTCCTAGTAGATAATACTCTCTTATCCAGGTAGCATCCTGATGGACCTCTTCTACACCTTCTCCTTAGCTTCTGCATCCTTCCTTTAATGAGGTGAGCAGAACTGAATGCGATACTCCAAATGTGCCCACAGCTGCACTGTGTCTTCATGACTCTTGGATTCAAAGACACAACTAACAAAGGTAAGTTTTCTTTACTGACCTCAACCTGTGAACCAGTCTTCAAGGAACCATGCACTTGGACCTCAAATTTCTTCTTTTCCCTCTCTCGGGTAAAGGCAGACTTGATGAGAGTGGGTGCAATTTAGTCAAATTGTATTGACTGTTCCTACGTAGGGTGGAGTTACGGGTGGTTGTAACAGTAGGGGGAGGACCATTTGTCTGAACCTTTGCCTTTTCCTGCAGGCCAAGCTGAAGCATTAGCCTGAATTCCCCATGCGCATTCATTCACTACAGCACACTTTCTGTCTCCAAGGGGAAATCACTTCACTTCACTCCCTCTCCCATCAATGAGAATCACCCTCTCTGCCTTCCAGCACTCTGCCCCCCCCACCCCCGGTAATCTCCAGCCTCCTCACCATATCTCTGTTAGATTCTGTCTAATCAGTTGAATTTGTTTGCTGTAGAATGCAGCAATTTCGAAGATGGACATCGGCGTCATGCTAGATGGAGAGAAACTCTCAGATACTCCTCAGTCTCAGAGCTCTCCCTGGAAATGTCTCTCCCAAACTTCACCTTACTGCCTGCGGTCAGGGCAGGGCAGCTGTGTGATGTCATGGAGAGATTGATGTCCCTTTGTGAGCACAGTGGAGGGGGTTGGTTGGAGGTTGGCTTATGAGGGGGGAGGGAAGGTGCTCGAGGGAGGAGTTCACTGGACCTTGGGACAAGTACCAATAATAAACTGTTTTTTATGGACATTGTCTACACAGAAGGAACTGGATTTGTGAGGCAGTTAAGTAGTCCAGCTCAGCAAAGTGGCAGTTCCTGTACTGTTCTTTTCTACATTCTATAATTTATTATATTTCTGATTTATGTATTTGTTAATGTTGTTTCTACAGATGCTATGTGCCTGTGATGCCTCTGCACGTAAGGTTGTCATTGCACCTGTGTGTACACAGACCAGCCTACTGCATCACATCTGACCACTCCTGATGGAAAACTACATGCAGTTGAAAAGGAATGGGAACGCGAATGCAAAACTCACAAGTGTGTCAGCAAAGTGTTGAAGTATCATGTGAACGGTATTTCGTAATGAAGGCTGGTATTGGAAGGAAGATGATTGTTATATAGATCACAATAGAAAAGTATCGGGGCAATAGATGGGCAGGGATCAAGTAACAGCAGAGACATCAAGTTCCACAACTTTGACGGCAAAGTAGACTGAGAAAGAAGAAATTGCACACAGCATCTTAGCCTGAATGGGAATGAACACAAATGAGCTGGGCCATTTCAGAGGTTGGGCCGGTGAGCAAAAGCACTCTCCAGGAGGGGGTTGCCACTTATGTGAGATCCTTGCAGTCATTCAAATAGGGACCATTTCAAACCGCCCTGTAGTTTGATCAAAGGGACTGACAGAATTGTTGCCCAATTATTCTGACAACGCACGGTCATGGCGTGGAATGTTAATCATTGCCTTGAACATGAAACAGTTACATTGCTGGTGCCCCATGCCCACTCGTTCTCAAAGATTGAATGGGCTAAGATAAAGATGTGATTAAACTTCACTGGGCCAACAGGGAACGAGGTAACAAGCACACGAACAATATAGCCGCATTTGGAAGACCGGTTGACATTGAGGACAAATGCCCCTGAAGAGGATGTGATCAAATTTCTGGAAAGTTTTATTCCCATCTCTGCTTAGTCTTGTAGTTAGCCATTTCGGGATGTTAGTGTAGATGTAGATGCACATAGGGACCTGATAGGTTCGTAACTGGGGAAGTGATCCATAGTGAAGTGCTTTTGTTTTGCTGCCCTACTTAATTAGATCCTCCTTAAAGTTTGGTTTTCCTGGGACAGATTTCTGTCAAGGTGCCAAGAGGAGGGTATGTTGCAAATTACTGACGAGTTATTGAATTATGTAAATATTATCAGACATTAATTCAAACAAGAACCAGTCTTCAAATGTGTATTGTAAATTGCAAGCAGTATATTGAAGTTAAAAGTACACCATTGCAAATAAATAACACTGTCTGTAGCTGGCCCACAGCACGTGGTTGGCTGCTCCAGAGATGCAGTGTATAATAAATGTTAATTAGGCCTGCATCGCTCCAGGTAACATGGCTGTGTTATTTACACCATTGTAAACAAGTTTGCAGGCCAGACTAATGTTATCATTTAACACATCAAATAACTTATCTATCAACAGCTGGGAGATTAATGTACTCAGAGTCAGTTCCAACAACATTCATTTGGGTCTCTGGGATCCCTGTCTCTAGGTGTTTTTAGAATATATGTGTGAATTACTTTGTCCCAGCAAAGGTGTTTGAACGTTCAGAGCCATCTGTCACTGTAGGTGTGTCAAGGAAGCATTGTCAACTCAAGATATTGAAGTAAAGGATGTCACTGTAACTATTGAAGGTTTATTGTATCACCTTCTGTTACCTTTGATGGTAAGGGTGTAAAAATGGGATGTACTTTGAGTTTGTGAGACTCTACCTAGGTAGTCTCCAGAAGAATGCAGTTTGTAGCTTCAAACCAAAGGTGCAGCCATGGGCACTTATATGGGTCTCAGCTATGCCTGCCTTTCTGTTGGTTACATGGAACAGTCCCACGTCCTAAGCCTACACCGGTACCACTCTCCAACTATTCGATGAATGCAGTGGCGTTGCTTCGATTTCTCAAACTTCTGGTGATGACTCCCCCCCACCACCACCACTACCATTCCTCATTTCCTTTTCCCTCTCTCACCTTATTTCTATACCAGTCCATCACCAGAGGTGCACCACTCCCTTTTCTTACTTCCTAGGCTTTCTGTCCTCTCCTATCAGATTCGCCTTTCTTCAGCCCTGTATCTCTTTCACCAATCAACTTCACCCCTCCACCCCTCTCAGTTTCATCTTTCACCTTGTGTTTCTCCCTCCCCTCCCCCACATTCTAACGTTGACTCCTCATTGTTTTCTTCCCCCAGTCCTGTTGAAGGATCTCAACCTGAAATGTCGACTACTCTTTTCCATAGATGCTGCCTGGCCTGCTGAGTTTTTCCAGCATTTTGTGTGTATACCTTGGTGATGTGGCCCTCACTCTCTGATAGGGTGGTTGAGACAAAAACTTTTGCAGCTTTTAAATAGTGAATTCCAGAGAAACTGAAAATGGTGAGATTGTAGGTCTCGTTAAGTCGAGGACCTGGTAAGGCAAAGTATATTAGGAGAAACTTGAAGGAAGGAATAAAAGCTAGTTTGACAGAGTTAGGCAAGTTCAGGTGGGGTTTCTATGTTTATAAGTACCAGTACAAGACCTGATGAATGGCCTGTTTTGGTACTGTACTTTTAATGCAGTTCTTGAGATACTTTATTGCTCACTCACATACAATCTCTGAATTGGCAGGTAGACAGTCATTTTTCAGTCAGAAGGATTTCATATTAAACATCTATACATCTGTCCAAAATTAACTGTGCAAGCTGGTTGTTGCTGGGAAAGAGCTTGGTTGCTGGCAACTCTTCCCACCTGGATGAGGTTCCTTGCCACCTCTCTGAGCAGTTCTGTGATTTCATCCAGGCGCGAATGGAGGTCACCAAGTTCTACGAGAAGATGTACTCCCTCAGCCTACGGAAGTCCATCCATTCTGTGGTGCTGGTCCCCACTCTGGAATCTATCCCACAGAATTACAGCTCTATTGCAGTGGAAGTCTTAATCAATGATGTGTAGTCAATTCTGCAGAGAAACATGCCGAGATTTTGGCTGTTCCAAATTGTGTTTCAGATTAGTCTTATGCCTTGATGTTTCAAATAAAAATAGGTCAGGGTGTCTGTACAGAGTGTTACAGATTCAGCAACAATAAATATATCAGTGAGGCAGGGTTTTTGTAACAAATAAAACATTTATTAAACACTGAAAAACAAACCCCCAAAAGTAAACAAAGGACTAACGTAACCGGAAATCAGCTGCTGTGCGGCAGCTTAAACAGTTCTTAAAGCAATAAAGCTTAAACAGTTCTCAAAGGAATAAAGCGAAAACAGTTCTTAAAGCGATGTTGCAAAAACAGTTCTTCAAAGTAGTACTGCAAAAGTTCAAAATGCTTACAGTCCATTAAAGGAGAGACTTTTTAGACGATTTAAAATCTCTTTCACATCGTGTTGTTGCGGTTCCCAGTCGAACTGCACTTTTCCCAGAGAATTTACGAAGATGAAAATGAAATAGCTTAAAGGCACTGAC
The DNA here is from genome assembly GCF_048418815.1 of Hemitrygon akajei. Taxonomy (NCBI): domain Eukaryota; kingdom Metazoa; phylum Chordata; class Chondrichthyes; order Myliobatiformes; family Dasyatidae; genus Hemitrygon; species Hemitrygon akajei. The sequence goes on from NC_133133.1 coordinate 122,375,424, forward strand.
CTTTCCTTTACAAAACTGTACCCAACACTTTCTGCTATTATTTGCAGGGATTACCACGGGGACAGCCAACGAATTCCTTCCGAATGAGGATCAAACAAGGTTGAACCTCTTTCACCGTTGTAATCAACTTTCCTCGATCTTTTAACTCCCAAACTCCGATCTTCACTCTCCACTGATTTTTAACTGGCAGTATTATAAAGAAACTGCCGGCAATGACCTTTTAAACTTTAGGCATTAAATAAAACTCCACCTTTCAACCAAACTGTGTCATAATATTGGACCATGCAGTGGCATGGAGTCAAAATGGAAAATCCAGCCACGAACTGCCCCTCCTCACAGGGAGGGGTCCTCCTTTTATACCCTGAAAAAAACCCTGTCACATGACCTCTACTGGTGGGAAAATGACGTCACTCCACCATCACAAGGCCATTACCTTAAGTCCAGTATAGCGTCAACACCACTGTCATGTGACAAGTACAAGATACCCACGTAACACCTCCCTCCAAAAAAAAATTGGTCTGTCAAGAACAAAATTTTAACAATTATTTACAAGAAAAAAAACAAATGTATAAATTTTATAACATACACAGTATACATAGTATTATCATATAGCATCTTACAACTTACAATACAGTAGGAGTGTTACAATTGTAAAAAAAACCCATAAAAAATTACATTGTACATTCAACATTGAGATAGACAATCAGCAACCACATTATCTTTACCTTTAATATGAGTTATTACAATATTGTACTCTTGTAACATCAAATTCCAATTTAATAACCTTCTGTTTTTGTTTTTCATCTTACTCAGAAACACTAACGGATTATGATCAGTGTAAACGATAAGTGGTTTTTGAGTTGTACCAACATATACGTCAAAATGTTCTAAAGCTAAAACAAGAGATAACAATTCCTTCTCTATTATTGAATAGTTTCTTTGATGCTTATTAAATTTCTTAGAAAAGTAAGCTACTGGATGATCAACCTCATCACCCTCATTCCTTTGCATTAAAACTGCTCCTGCAGCCTGATCACTAGCATCTACAGCTAATGAAAAAGGTTTTTCAAAGTCAGGTTGTTGACATATCATATTCCTTGAGCACAGGTTGTTGACATATCATTGTTTTCAATTTCTCAAATGCTTCTTGACAAGGCACTGTCCACACAAACCTCATTCTTCTTCAAAAGGTTAGTTAATGGAAGGGCAACATTAACAAAATTCTTACAAAATTTTTGATAATATCCTACCATTCCCAAGAATCTTCTGAGATTTTTTTTCCCTTTGGAGTGGGAATCTCTAAAATTGCCCGAACTTTTGCCTGAACAGGAGCTACCTTACCTTGACTCACAACATAACCAAGGTAAGTCACAGTGGCATGTCCAAATTCACTCTTAGCTAAATTAATAGTTAAATTAGCTTTTGAAAGCCTTTCAAACAATTTCTCCACCGCAATAATGTGTGCTTCCCAAGTATAATTTCCTGTCACTAAATCATCAATATAAGCATCTGTATCTTTCAATCCCTGAATCACAGAGTTAATCATCCTCTGGAAAGTACCTGGGGCATTCTTCATCCCAAATGGAAGAACATTATATTCATATAGCCCAGATGGAGTTACAAATGCAGAAATCTCTCTACCTCTGTCCGTTAGTGGAACACACCAATACCCTTTCAATAAATTAATCTTTGTAAGGAACTTTGCTTTTCCAACTTTATCTACACAATCATCTACTCTAGGAATTGGATATGCATCTGTTTTTGTTACAGCATTCACCTTCCTATAGTCCGTACAAAACCTAATACTACCGTCTGGTTTTGGCACCAGAACACAGGGTGAACTCCAATTCGAGTTAGAAGGTCTAATAATATTATTCTCTAACATATATTTAATTTCCTTCTCAGTAAGTTCACATTTTTCTATGTTCATCCTATATAGGTGTTGTTTAATGGGTTTGGCATCTCCAACATCTACATCATGTGAAGCTATAGTAGTCCTTCTCGGAATGTCTGGAAACAAATCCTTATATTTAAAAATTAATTCCTTCATCTGCTGTTTCTGCTCTGGCTGTAAATGAGCTAATTTCTCATCAATATTTTCCAGAATGGTTGAATTTGGTAACCTGACAGAAACAATGTTGGATTTAGAATGAAATTCAGATGAATCATCTATCATGTTCCTAGTTAGATCAAATTCATTATCATTAACCATAACAGTCACAGTATCAGATTGTTTCTCATAATATGGTTTTATCATATTTATATGGCAAAGTTGTGTTGGCCTTCTACAATCTGGAGTTTTTATCACGTAATCCATATAATTGATTTCAGACACAATTTCATAAGGACCATGAAATCTAGCTTGTAAAGGATTCATTTGCACTGGGAAAAGAACAAGCACCTTATCTCCAGGCTTAAACATCCTCATCCTAGCTTCTTTATCATACCAGGTTTTCATTTTCTCCTGAGCCAATTCTAAATTTTCCTTGGCTAAGCTACAAGCTTTATGTAACCTGTCCTTAAATTTCAAAACATAGTCCAACAAATTAGTGTGTACTTCCTTACTAATCCACTGTTCTTTTAATAAAGCTAAAGGTTCTCTAACTCTATGCCCAAATACAAGTTCAAATGGACTGAAACCTAAAGATTCTTGTACCAATTCCCTTACTGCAAATAAAAGTAAGTTTATACCCTCATCCCAATCACTTTCATTTTCCACACAATATGTCCTAATCATATTCTTGAGGGTAAAATGAAACCTCTCCAAGGCACCTTGCGATTCTGGATGATATGCAGATGAAGTGATTTGCTTAGCTCCCAATTTATAAATTATCTGTTGAAACAATCCAGACATAAAATTACTGCCTTGATCAGTTTGCATTTCCTTAGGTAATCCAAAATAAGTAAAGAATTTTATAAGAGCCTTTGTCACAGTTTTAGCTGTTATATTCCTAAGTGGTACTGCCTCTGGAAACCTAGACAAAGTACACATGATAGTCAACAAGTACTTATAACCAGTTTTTGTCTTTGGTAATGGACCAACACAATCTATAATAACTTTAGAAAATGGTTCACCAAATGCTGGAATAGGTTGTAATGGAGCCACTGGTGTAACTTGATTTGGTTTACCCACAATTTGACAAGTATGGCACGTTTTACAAAACATCGCCACATCTTTTCTTAGACCAGGCCAGTAAAAATGTTTTAAAATCTTGTCCACAGTTTTCCTCACCCCTTGATGTCCACCTAAGGGCACACTATGAGCTAAAGTCAAAATGTCATTTCAATAAATTTTAGGGACAACTACTTGGTAAACAATATTCTATTCATCACTTGCAGGAATTGTAGGTGATCTCCACTTCCTCATCAACACCCCTTTTTCAAAGTAATATCCTACTGGCACCTTCTCAATTTCACTATCTGGTAGAGCTTGTTCTCTTAATTTTATAATCTCAGGGTCTCTATTCTGCTCTGCTATCATCTCCTTCCAAGACAGAGATAAATCTTCATAGTCAGACTTACTCCAAGAATCTTGTTCAAATAATGAAGGTAAGAAAGTCTCTGACACATCCTCAAAACTAGAATCCTGAGTTGAACAGTCATGAGTAACAACCTCATTCTGCACATCAATCTTTTTAGCCATAGCTCTAGTCACAACACAGGAAGAATCTGTGTTAGAATTCATCTGTGGTTCCTCTGACTCCATTGTCAAATGCACTTCAGGAAATACTTGTCCACCTTGCCAAGTCATTACCTAACAATAAAGAAATATCCTTCACAGGTAAGCTAGGCTGTAATCCTACTTTAACAATTCCTGTAACTAACCCTGACTTTAAATTTACTTTATGCAAATGTACAGGCATAAAAGCTCTCCCAACACCTCGTATATAATTTACCTCACCAGTATCAGACTCTTCATTACACTTCAATACACTGTCTAACATCAGTAATTGAGAAGCTCCAGTATCCCTAAGTATTTTTATTGGCACTGGAGTAGATCCTTCTTTCAAGGATACAAACCCTTCAGTTATAAAATGATCATATCCCTTTTTAACTTGGTCAGACTCTAACAAAACCTCATTTGTGTTAATCAAACCCTATGGATTTACAAGTGTTTCAGTATGTTGCACACAAGCATCTGGGACTGCTTCCTTCTCTTTCTTTTTCAATCAGAAACAGTTAGCTATTACATGGCCAGGTTTCTTACAATAGTTACAAATAGGACCAGACTGTCTTTCCTTCACAGGTTTTCCTTCCTCCTTACCTTTCTCATTAACTTCTGATTTAATTTCTGATTTACCTTGAGTCTCTGTGTTATTTTTCCTCTTTAAAATTCTGCCCTGAGGAAATTTATTCTTATGGATTAAAACATACTCATCAGCTAATCTAGCAGAGTCCTGCAATATATCAATATCCCTCTCATTTAAGTAGGTCCTTACTTCAACAGGGATGCTTCTTTTAAATTCCTCTATTAAAATCAGCTCTTTCAATGTATTATAGTCCCCATTTACATTTTTAGAGGAAACCCATCTCTCAAAACACACAGCTTTATCATAGGCAAATTCCACATAAGTTTTTTCCACAGACTTCTTCAAACTTCTAAATCTTTCTCCATATGCTTCTGGGACCAATTCGTATGCTTTCAAAATCTGCTGTTTCACAATATCATAATCTAGTGCTTGTGCAGCAGTTAAAGCTGTATAAACCTGTTGTGCTTTGCCTTTAATTACACTCTGTAACAACACTGACCATTTATCTTTCAGCCACTCTGAAATCTGAGCAATCATTTCAAAATGTTGGAAATATCTTTCTACTTCTGTTTCACTAAATGGAGGGACCAATTTAATTTCTTGACTAGCGACAAACGGTTTTCTAGAACCAGAAGACTGATTCGCAGACCTTAATTCCGCCATCGCATATTCAAATTCCCTCTTTTTATTATCAGCTTCTAACCTACAATGCTCCAATTCTGCTTTACTTTGTTCCAACTTCATTTGTTCGATTTGCAACTGCATCTCTAGATTACTTATTGGAAACAACTCTAAAATCGATTCATCAAAATCACCCGAATCTACATAGTGTGACATAATTTTTCTTGTATTAGAGCCTTTGATGTAGACCTCGAAATACCTTTAAGTTCCAATCTACTAGCTATCTCAGACACCTCAGTTTTTTCGCCATCGCTAACAATTCCACATCTGGCGAAGCCAGAAACTCATTTTTGCCGAATTGTTGCCGAATACCACTCACAAGCCAATCAAACAAAAGAATTGAGTATTCCCCTTTTCCAAAACACTGATTCAAAATATAGCAAGCATTTAAACTCAAAAATGGTTGATCCCGAATGAGCCCCCATATTTATGTTACAGATTCAGCAACAATAAATATATAAGTGAGGCAGGGTTTTTTATTAACAAATAAAACACTTATTAAACACTAAAAAACAAACCCCCAAAAAATAAACAAATGACTAACGCAACCGGAAATCAGCTGCTGTGCGGCAGCTTAAACAGTTCTTAAAGCAATAAAGCTTAAACAGTTCTCAAAGGAATACAGTGAAAACAGTTAAAGCGATGTTGCAAAAACAGTTCTTCAAAGTAGTACTGCAAAAGTTCAAAATGCTACAGTCCATTAAAGGAGAGACTTTTTAGACGATTTAAATTCTCTTTCACGTTGTGTTGTTGCGATTCCCAGTCAAACTATACTTTTCCCGGAGAATTTACGAAGATGAAAATGAAATAGCTTAAAGGCACTGACCTTTCCTTTACAAAACTGTATCCAACTCTTTCTGCTATTATTTGCAGGGGTTACCACAAGCACAGCCAACGAATTCCTTCCGAATGAGGATCAAACAAGGTCGAATCTGTTTCACCATCGAAATCGACTTTCCTCGATCTTTTAACTCCCGAACTCCGATCTTCACTCTCCACTGATTTTTAATTGGCAGTATTATAAAGAAACTGCTGGCAATGACCTTTTAAACTTTAGGCATTAAATAAAACTCCACCTTTCAACTAAACTGTGTCATAATATTGGACCATGCAGTGGCATGGAGTCAAAATGGCAAATCCAGCCACGAACTGCCCTTCCTCACAGGGAGGGGTCCTCCTTTTATACCCTGAAAAAAACCCTGTCACATGACCTCTACTGGCGGGAAAATGACATCACTCCACCATCACAAGGCCTTTACCTTAAGTCCAGTATAGCTTCAACACCACTGTCACGTGACAAGTACAAGATACCTACGGGTACGTAACAAGAGCAAACTTTAAATATACCTTGTTCATAAATACTTGGGTTAGACCACACTTGGAATATTGTGTTTACTTCTGATTGCCTCATTATAGGAGGGATATGGAAGCAACAGAGAAAGTGCAGAGGAGATTTATCAGGATGCTGCATAGATCAGAGAACATGTTTAATGAGGAGAGGTTGAGAGAGTTAGAACTTTTCCCTTTGGAGTGCAGGAGGTTGAGAGGTGACTTGATAGAGGTGTACAAGTTGATAGGAGGCATAGAAAGAGTGAAGGAGGTTGCTTATGAGAATGGATTAGCTAGGATGGATTATTTTTGGAAGAGCGACTGGATTGAGTTAGGTAAGATTGAGAACAGTAGATAATATGGTTAGGAGGGATCTGTTTCCCTCAGGCCAATAAATAATTTAGGAAGCATGGATATAAGGTAGTAGGTCAATAGGTTAGATTCATCCTTAGGGATGTTGGTGATCTGGCTCTCACTGGCTGTAAGGTGGTTGAGGTAGAAATCTAAACTGCTTTTAAGCAGTACTTCATAGACCTTAAGACATAGGAGCAGAGTTAGGCCATTCAGCCCATTGAGTCTGTTCCGCTATTCCATCATGGCTGATCCTGGATTCCACTCAGCCCCATACACCTGCCTTCTCGCCAAATCCTTTGATGCCCTGACCGATCAGGAAACTATCAACTTCTGCCTTAAATATTCCCATGGACTTGGCCTCCACTGCAGTCTGTGACAGAGTATTCCACAGATTCACTACTCTCTGGCTAAAAAAGTTCCTCCTTACCTCTGTTCTAAAGGGTTGCCCCTCAATTTCGAGTCTGAGAGCTTACAAACTCTAATACTTCTCTGCAAATTCTGATTGCAACTCAAACTTTTTATCAGATTTGCCATATAATTCTTTGCTATTTAAACAAAACATTTGCATGTTAGAGATACCAGTTTTGAATGGTTAGAAAATTATACAATGAGGCTAGTTTAATGCACATATACTTGAATTATAATATACCAGCAATAATTCATTATGATCACAGATCCTCATGTGATTGTGGCGTTAGCTCACTCTACTATTGATGCTACCCTCACCAGCATCTCCTTCATTTCCTGTACATCCGCACTCATCCCATTTTCTCTCTGCCTTAATAGTGATAAAGTTCCTCTTTTCCTTACCCACCACTCCATCATCCTCCCTATCCAACATATTAGCCTCCACAACCTCCGCCATCTCAAAAGAGATCCTACCATTATACATACCTTCGCCTCCCCTTTTTCACCACTTTCCACGGGGATTGCTCCCTTCACGATTCCCTTGTCGATTTGGCCCTCCCTACCAATCTCCCTCCCCATACTTATCCATGTAAGTGGCCTAAGTGCTACACCTGCTCATACACCACCCCTCTCCCCTTCATTCAGGGGCCCAGGCAGTCCTCCAGCAGAGGCAACACTTTACCTTCAAATCTGCTGGGGTCGTCCATTGTGTCCGGTGCTCCTGAAGCAGCCTCCTCTACATTGGTGAGACATGTCGTAAATTGGGGCGACCACTTCATCGAACACCTCTGCACCATCTGCACAAGCGGGATTCCTAGTGGCCAAACATTTTAACGTTTCCCATTCCCCTTCCAAAATGTCAGTCCATGTCAGTCTCCTTCTGATAAACAAATTCCATCTCCCCCACTCTTCCTCTATTTCCTACTCTGACCTTTTACCTCTTCTCACCTGCCTATTTCTTCCCTCGGGTCCCCTCCTCATTCCTTTTCTCCTATGGTCCATTCTCCTCTCCTATCAGGTTCCTTCTCCATCCCTTAACCTTTTCCACCCACCTGGCTTCACCTATCATCTTCCAGCTAGCCTCCTTGCCCTCCTCCCACCTTTTTACCCTGTCATCTTCCCCCTTCCTTCACAGTCCTGAAGAAGGGTCTCGGCCAGAACCATCAACTATCTATTCATTTCTGAAGATGCTGCCTGACCTGCAGAGTTCCACCACCATTTTGTGTGTGTTGCTTTGGATTTCCCGCATCTGCAGACTTTCTTGTGTTCCGTATGAGACGATTCTTTGTTATTCTCATAACAGGTTATGGCTTTTACCTTTCAGATCTCCATTCTTAAGCCATTATTAGACATAACATTTCTGAAGATAAATTGGTATGTTTGAAAATGCAGGCCAAATCAGAGAAATATATTGAATTCTGCTGCAGTTTACTTCAATGCTCCCACTGAACTGCACTCTGACTCTTCCTTCCAGATGTCTGATGACTCTCACAATAACACACACAAAATGCTGGAGGAACTCAGCAGGTAAGATAGGATCTATGGAAAGGAACAGCCCTTTTGAGACAGAACTTTCATCAGAAGGTCATGATGAAGGGTCTTGGCCTGAAACATCTTCTTGAATCTGTGGAATTCTTTGCCAAAATGGCTGTGGATGACATTATTGGGTACATTTAAAACCGAGGTTGATAGGTTCTTGATTAGTAAAGCAAAAACTGTTATGAGAAGAAGGCAGGAGAATGAGGTTAAAGGGGATAATAAATTAGCCATGATGGAACAACAGTGCAGACTCAATGGGCTGCATGGCCTAATTCTCTTTCAGTGATTTATGGTCTTATGCTGTAAAATGAGGCAGTTGTTGGGTCAGATACATTGTTTGGTTTGGAATCACATTTATGCACGTCTTTTTTACTTATTTTACATCTGTTTTTCACCTTAGATGTGTTTCTCGAACTTTTAAAGCCTGCAATTTACAGTTTGGAGATCATTTACGGGATCCATCACTTGCTATCTCCCAGAAGATTCTGTGAAGCGAGCACGTAGTTGTAAGGTCTTGATGCAGAGAAACTTCGAGGCAGGGTGTGAGCTGATGCTCGACTCCATTTCGCCGGTTAGTGACCATTAATCACCGATTAAAGCATTGAGGAAGGTTGAGCCTTTAAGGCGAATGTGGAAGGTGAGCAAGAGTTCAGTGCCAACTGCATTCCTTTTGATTGGAGCTGGAGAAGGAATCTGTGAGCAGCGTAAGGCTGTGGCAGGTGGGTAGCTCACTCTGTCTTATGTGGTGTCCCACTCTTTCGATGAATGTTCGTGATATTGTAGAATGGTATCGTGGATTTAGTGACTGTGGACTTTTTCAGATTTATGATTTATACACTCTGTTTTTTTTGAAATCGCCTGTTCCATTTCTGTTTTGTTGTGCAAGGGGAGGGTGTTTGTGAGTTGATGTTTTTTTTGTGCAGGAGAGGAGCTTTTTTGGAGGTTGATGTTCCTGTTCTGTTTGGTGTGGAGTATGGGGTATTGGGGGTTAATGATCTGGATGCTGTTCTTTTTTGAGTGGGGATGTGGGTCTGATGTTTCTCTCTGAATGACTTTCCTGTTCTTTCTTTGTTTCGTCGCTTTCTGGACAAGACAAATTTCAGAGTTGTATATGGATACATGCTTTGATAATAAATGAACCTTAGAATCTTTCATATAGTGATAATGGGCACATCTTCTCCAAAAGGCAGAACCAAATGAACTTTACCACAATCTTGTTTCTTTCTCTGTTTTCTAGTGTCAATCTTCTTTTTTAATTCTAGGGATAGAATTTAAGTTCCACGTCACTATAGTGGGATTTGAACTTATTCTTAGTTCAACTGTTCAACCCACTAAATGCAAGTTCAGTAACATAGTCAAACTGAATAGTTTGTGAGGTTCCTCCAAAGAATGAAGTCATTGCACAGAAACATGATCTTTAGCCCTCTGAGTATCAGACAACTCTACATTCATCCCACTTTCCAACCTTTATACAGTCTGGTTCTCATCTAGTTGCTTCTGAAATCTTGTGAGAGTCTCTTCCTCCACCACCCACTCAGGAAGAAAGCTGCAGATTCCAATCAGCCTTCCCAGTCCCTTATCCCTCACGAGCCAAAGTTTCTCTTTTCTTATCACTCACATATGCAATGAAATGTGTTCTTTATAAGCAGCATTACAATCCACTACATAAAAGGTACTATAGGTTACAAAGGCTAGGGCACCACGGTCGAGTAGTGGTCAGCGTGACGCTATTCTAGCTCAGGGTGTCAAGAGTTTGGAGTTCAGTTCTGGCAATGTCTGTAAGGAGTTTGTACGTTCTCCCCATGACCACGTGAGTTTCCTCCTGGTGCTCCGGTTTCCTCCCACTTCCCAAGGATGTACTGGTTAGCAGGTTGATTGGTCATTGTAAGATTGTCCTGTGATAAGGCTAGTGTTAAATAGGTGACTGACTGTGCAGTGTGGCTCATTGGTCTAGAAGGGCCTGTTCCAAGCTGCATCTCTAAATAAAAATAAATCAATAGTGTAAAAGACAAATAATAAGGCAGGGCTCATGGACCATTCAGAATTCTGATTCCGAACAGTCTGCGGGGAAGAAGTTGTTCTTCAAACATTGCACATGGGTCTTCAGGTTCCTGTATCTTCTTTCCGATGGTAGTAGTGCAGACACGGCATGTCCCAGATGGTGAGGGTCTTCAGCAATCAATGCTGCCTACAATACTACTGGTCAGAATGCTCCCCACAGTACATCTGAAAAAATTGCAAGAGTTCTTGATGACATAGCAAGTCTTCACAAACTTCTAATGAAGTACAGCCACTGGCATGTCTTCTTCATGATTACATGAACGTGTTGGCACTGGGATAGATTCTTCTGAGCTGCCGATGCCAAGGAACTTGAAGCTTCTCACCCTTTCCACCATTAGCCCCTTAATGTTCTCTCTGATTTCCCCTTCCTGAAGTCCACAGTCAATTCCTTGGTCTTGCTGATGTTGAGTGTACTGTTGTATACTGGTTAGTCTGGTCTTTAAAATCTACTTTTAATCAAGCTTTTGATTTCTGCCCTAATATTTACCATGCACTCAGTGTAATAGTACACACACACACACACACACACACACACACACACACACACACACACACACACACACACACACACACACACACACACACACACACACACACACACACACACACACACACACACACACACACACACACACACATATGCTGTATGTCCTGATTTGCTGCATCACAATCTCTGCAAGGCCCTACACAAGACTGTGAGGACTGCTGAGAGGATCATCAGAAGCTCTCTAGCACCCATCTGAGATGCATGTACTTATCTGGAGTGCTGCAGACGCGAGGCCCTTAGCATTAGAAATGATCCCTCCCCTCTGTTCATCAAATACCTACCATCAGTCAGGAGGTACCATTGCACTAGAACAGTACTGTTAGGATGGGAAACAGCTTTTTCCCGTGGACCATGAGACTAATGAACGCCCTGTTACCACCCATGTCTCATCAAGTGTGAAGAGCCAGTAGCTTTACACTGCTTACTTTTTAAACTTGTGATGTAAATGCAGCTTGTTCTGGAAGGTTGGTTCATTTGGCTGTATACATCTGCATGGTTGAATGACAAGAATTTGAACTTGAAACTGTATCCCTCCATTCCCTGTAATTTCATGAGTTTAACAGAATCAGGTTTATTATCACCGGCGTGTGTTGTGAAATTTGTTAACTTAGCAAGCAAGAAAAAAATAAACGAATAAGAAAATAAATTACAGTATATGTATATTGAATAGATTAAAAATCATGCAAAAAGCAGAAATAATATATATTAAAAAAGTGAGGTAATGTTCAAGGGTTCAATGTCCATTTAGGAATTGGAAAGGCAGAGGGGAAGAAGCTGTTCCTGAATCGCTGAGTGTGTGTCTTCAGGCTTCTGTACCTCCTACTTGATGGTAACAATGAGAAAAGGACACGCCCTAGGTGCTGGAGGTCCTTAATAATCGACACTGCCTTTCTGAGACACCGCTCCTTGAAGATCTCCTCGGTACTTTATAGGCTAATACCCAAGATGGAGCTGACTAAATTTACAACCCTCTGCAGTAGCCCTCCCCCCATACCAGACAGTGATGCAGCCTGTCAGCATTCTCTCCACAGCACATCTATAGAAGTTTTTGGGTGCATTGCTTGACATACCAAATCTCTTCAAACTCTTAATGAAGTATAGTTGCTGTCTTCCCTTCTTAATAACTGCTTCAATTTGTTGGGACCAGGTTGGGTCTTCAGAGATCTTGACACCTGGGAACTTGAAACTGTCACTTTCTCCACTTCTGATCCCTCTGTGACGGTTGGTATGTGTTCCTACGTCTTACCCTTCCAGAATCAGCTCTTTTGTCTTACTGCCATTGAGTGCCAGGTTGTTGCTGTGGGACCACTCCACTAGTTGGCATATCTCACTCCTGTGAGCCCTCTCGTCACCATCTGAGATTCTACCGACAATGGTTGTATCATCAGCAAATTTATAGATGGTATTTGAGCTCTGTCTAGCCACACAGTCATGGGTGTAGAGAGAATAGAGCAAGAGCTAAGCACACACCCTTAAGGTGCACCAGTTTTGATTGTCAGCGAGGAGATGTTATCACCAATCCAGACAGACAGACAGACAGACTTTATTGATCCCGAGGGAAATTGGGTTCTTCCAGTTAGGAAGTCAAGGAACCAATTGCAGAGGAAGGTACAGAGGCCCAGGTTCTGTAACTTCTCAATCAGGATTGAGGGAATGATGGGATTAATTGCTGACCAGCACCGACATGTGAAGAGCCATTGAGATTGCATCTGCCATTGTGGCAATAGCCAAATTGCAATGGGTCCAGGTCTAAGTTGATACAGGAGTTCAGTCTAGTCATGACCAGGCTCTCAAAGCATTTCATCACTGTAAATGCAAGCACTACCGGGTGATCATCATTAAGGCAACTCACATTATTCTTCTTAGGCACTGGAATAATTGTTGCCTTTTTGAAGTAGGTGGGAACTTCCTATAGCAGTGAGAGGTTAAAAGAGTCCTTGAATACTCCCACCAGTTGGTTGGCACAGGTTTTCAGAGCCTTACCAGGTACTCCATCAGGACCTTCCACCTTACGAGGGTTCACTCTCTTTAAAGACAGCCGAACATCGGTCTCTGAACTGGAGATGCCATGGTTATCAGGTGCAGCAGGGATCTTCACAGCTGTAGTAATGTTTTCTCTTTCAAAGTGGACATAGAAGGCATTGAGTTCATCTGGTAGTGAAGCATCACTGCCATTCATGCTGCTGGGTTTCCCTTTGTAGGAAGTAATGTCTTACAGACTCTGCCAGAGTTGTCGTACAACCGATGTCGCCTCCAACCTCATTCAAAATTGTCTCTTCATCCTTGAAATAACCCTCCGCAAATCATACCTCGTTTTCTAGTACAGGCCTGGGTTGCCAACTTGAATGCCACGGATCTAGCCTTCAGCAGACGGCGTACCTCCTGGTTCCCTCCACGGCTTTTGGTCTGGGAATGTACAGTAAGTCTTCGTAGGCACACACTCATCCACACAGATTTTAATGAAGTCTGTAACAACTGCAGCATACTCATCCAGATTTGAAGATGAATCCCTGAATACAGTCTAGTCCACCAATTCAAAGCAGTCCTGTAAGCGCTCCTGTGCTTCCCTTGTCCAGACCTTCTTGGTCCTCACTTCTGGTGCTTCAGTCTTCAGTTTCTGCCTATACTCAGGGAGTAAAGGTACAGGTGATCAGATTTCCCGAAGTCAGGGTGTGGAATGCACAGTAGGCATGCTTGATGGTGGTGTAACAATGGTCCAGTGTGTTGTTTCCTTTGGTATTGCAAGTGATTTGTTGATGGTAGTTGCTTAGTGATTTTTTTTCAGATTGGCCTAGTTAAAATCTCCCAAAACGATGGTGAAGGCGATAGGGTGTGCTGTTTCGTGCATGTTGATCCCATTGTTCAGATCATCTGAAGCCTGCTTGACATTGGCCTGAGGTGGAATGTAAACTGCTACAATGACCCCAGAGAACGTGGTAGGTAAAAAGGGCAACACTTTACTGCTAGATATTCCAGGTCTAGTGAGCACAATTGGGACAGCACTGCTATATTGTGCACTGAGAAGAGTTGATCATAAGGCATATTCCTCTACCTCTGCTTTTGAACAACTCTAAAGATCTATCCTGATGGTATATAGATCTGAATCACTGCATTCGGTACGGAAGAGGTTAACCAGGATTCTGTGAAACAAAGGGCACTCGTGGTCCTCAGGTCCCTCTGATTCAGCAGAAACTACATGTTTGCCAGCAAGATAGATAGTATTGGGAATTAAAAAACCTGTTTCCGTAAACACACTTGTATCCCTGACCTGCGGCCACATTTCCTGCATGGAATCCTACGAGGACTAACCTGTCCCCGATTGACATAGTTTCCGTCAGTTTTAAGTAGCGATAGTTCTTTTAAACTCATTAAGACATCTTCATTGACTGTACTGATCTTGGAAGCAGTTGTGCTTTTTAGCTGTATTAAGCTGAAATGAGAATATTTAATTGTATTCATTGAGGGTTCTGCTGCTACATGAACCACCTCTGCCACTGACACATCATTATCATAATCATTTTGAATATTTATTTTATTTTACTTAATAAAGTGCAGAACAGGCCCTTCTGCTCCACTGAGCCATGCTGCCCAGCAACCCAAATATTTATCTCTAGCTTAATCACAGGACAAGTTACAATGACCAATTAATATACTAACCTGTACTTCTTTGGACTGTGGGAGGAAATTAGAGCACCTGGAGAAAACCCCCACACACAGAAAGAGAAAGAATGTACAAACTTTTGTATAGAGGATGCTGGAATTGAACTCCAAACCCTAATGCTCCGGGCGGAAATTGCATCGCTCCAACTGCTAATCTACCGTGGCATCCCCCAGAGTAACCGAACCAGATCCTTCCTTAATTAATAATACTCAGGAATGACATATATGAGATCTTTGAAAGCTGTTTATTCTGCTACGTTGAAACTTTTGAGATGGTTCTTGAAGTTAAGGAGGGAATATAACTGAAGTGTTACTAAATGTTGAAGCAAACCGGTTGAAAAATGACCCAACAGCGCCACCCGATGCTCAAAGAGGATTAGTGCGGATTATATCTCCTTGAGACTTATTTTAAAATCAACTTTAAAGTTCAAAGTAAATTAATTATCAAAGTACATATATGTCACCATCTACCACCCCGAGATTCATTTCCTTGTGGGAAATGCAAGGAAACACAATAGAATCAATGAAAGACTGCACACAAGGCAGACAAACAACCAATGTGCAAAAGGCATCAAACTGTACAAATAGAAAAAAAAAATCAAAATAATAATAATAAATAAAGAAGCAATAGATATGGAGAACACGAAGAGAAAAATCCTTAAAAGTGAGTCCATAAGTTGTGGGAATAGTTCAGTGTTGGCATGAGTGAAGTTTTCCCCTGTGGTTCAAGAGCCTGATGGTTGAGGCGTAATAACTGTTCCTGAAACTGGTGGTGTGGGTCCAGAGCCTTGCCATATACATATATACTTTTACATGTATTAGGAATTTGTTGTGGTATGTTGGTTAGGATGTGACACGCAACAAAAAACAGCATTCAAGAATTATAAAGAATAAAAATTATATAAAAATAAAATTCAAAGTGCAGATATAGAATAAAATATGCATAAATAAATACCAGCATGTATTTACAATGGAAGCACCATTATAAAAAGTGTAAACACGAGAAATTCTGCAGATGTTGGAAATCCAAAGCAACACAACATCATGGAGAAACTCTGCAGGTCAGGCAGCATAATTAGGCCATTCAGCCCATTGAATCTGCTCTGACATTCCATCATAGCTGATTTATTATCCCTCTCAACCCCATATTCCTGCCTTATCCTCGTAACCTTTGATGCCTTTTACTAATCATGAAACTATCAACCTCTGCTTTAAGTGTACCCAATAACATCCTCCACAGCCATTGTGGCGAAGAATTCCACAGAGTCAAGATGTTTTGGGTCAAGACCCTTCATCTTGACCTTCTGATGAAAGTTCTGTCTCAAAAAGGCTATTCCTTTCCATAGATCCTATCTGACCTGCTGAGTTCCTCCAGCATTTTGTGTGTGTTATTATGAAAGTCATCAGACATCTGGAAGGACGAGTCAGAGTGCAGTCCAGTGGGAGCATTGAAATAAACTGCAGCAGAATTCAATATATTTCTCTGATTTGGCCTGCATTTTCAAAGATATCAATTTATCTTCAGAAATGTTATGTCTAATAATGGCTTAAAATAGAGATCTGAACGGTAAACGATTATATTCTCCGTTATGAGAATAGCAAAGAATCATCTAATACGGAACACAAGAAAGTCTGCAGATGCGTGAAATCCAAATGGTGGTGGAACTCTGCAGGTCAGGCAGCATCTATGGAAATGAATAGATAGTTGATGGTTCTGGCCGAGACCCTTCTTCAGGACTGTGAAGGAAGGGGGAAGATGCTGCCTGACCTGCAGGCAGGAGGGGAAGGAGGCTAGCTGGAAGGTGATAGGTAAAGCCAGGTGGGTGGAAAAGGTCCAGGGCTGGAGAAGGAACCTTGTAGGAGAGGAGAATGGACCATAGCAGACAGAAAATGAGGAGAGGACCAAGGGGGAAGTAATAGGGAGGCAAGAAGAAGTAAGATGCCAGGGTGGGGAACAGAAGAAGAGGGGAAGAGTAGTGATTTTAAAAAAATGCAATGAGAAATTGATATTCATGACATCAGGCTGGCGGCTACCCAGACAGAATACAAGGTGTTGCTTCTCCACACTGACAGTGGCCTCATCTCGGCACAAGAGGAAGGCATGGACTGTCATGTTGGAACAGGAATCGGAATTAAAGTGTCTGACCTCAGGGAAGTTCCACTTTTGGCATGCGGAGCAGAGTTGCTTGATGGAGTGGTCCCCCAACTTACAACGGGCATCAGCAATGTAGAGGAGGCCACATCAGGAGCACTGGACACAATAGACGAACCCACCAGACTCACAGATGAAGTGTTGCCTCACCCGGAAGTATTGTTCGAGGTCTGATTGGAGGGCAGGGTGGTGGTGTATGGGCAGGCGTGGCACTTTGGGTATATGCAGAGATATAGTGCCAGCAGGGACAAGGGAAACAAGGAGGGAGGAGGCAAAGGTAAAAGCGTTTATTGAGCACTGCAGTGATGGAGCGATCAAGTGTGCTGGGGTAGCTAACGAGAAAGGTTGAGCAGGTTCACAGCCTGAGGGACTTTATATGTACTGTTTTCTCCAATGCAGGTATAGAATCACAGAGATTAGCTTTATTTTTCACATGTACAGTGAAACATTTATTCAGGTTGACTCTGTGGTTAAGAAGGCATACGGTGTATTGGCCTTCATCCATTGTGGGATTGAATTTAGGAGCCGAGAGGTAATGTTGCAGCTATATAGGACCCTGGTCAGACCCCACTTGGAGTACTGTGCTCAGTTCTGGTTGCCTCACTACAGAAAGGATGTGGAAACCATAGAAAGGGTGCAGAGGAGATTTACAAGGATGTTGCCTGCATTGGGGAGCATGTCTTATGAGAATAGGTTGAGTGAACTCGGCCTTTTCTCCTTGGAGCAACAGAGGATGAGGGGTGATCTGATAGAGGTGTATAAGATGATGAGAGGCATTGATCGTGTGGATAGTCAGAGGCTTTTTCCCAGGGCTGAAATGGTTGCCACAAGAGGACAGAATTTTAAGGTGCTGGGGAGTAGGAACAGAGGAAATGTCAGGGGTAAGTTTTTTACTCAGAGGGTGGTGAGTGCGTGGAATGGGCTGCTGGCAACGGTGGTGGAGGTGGATACGATAGGGTCTTTTAAGAGACTTTTAGATAGGTACATGGAGCTGAGTAAAATAGAGGGCTCTGGGTAAGCCTGGTAATTTCTAAGGCAGGGACATGTTCAGCACAACTTTGTCGGCCGAAGGGCCTGTATTGTGCTGTAGGTTTTCTATGTTTCTATGAAATGTGTTGTTTGCATCAATGACCACAGTCCAAGGACTGTGCTGGGGATAGCTGCAATTGTTGCCACACTTTGGGTACCAATATAGCATGCTGACAACTTACTAATCCTAACCCCATACATCTTTGGAATGTGGGAGGAAACCGGAGCACCCAGCAGAAACCTCCATGATGACAGAGAGGATGCAGAAACACCTTACAGACAGTGGTGGGAATTGAACCTCAAATGGTGATCTCTGGCTCTGTAAAACAATTGTGCTAACCACTATGCTAGAACGCCATCCATACGCACACTGTGGCAATACATCTTTTTGTCCACAAAAGACACACGAACCAGCAGACTCCCATACACACTGACCCCATTTTATTTTCCCACACATTCTATTTTCTCATTTTACTCTCTACAGGGGCATTATTCAGAGTGCCCTGTCTGGTGCATCACTGTGTGGTATGGAAACTGCAAGCTCACAGGGAGAACAAGCAAAAATAAAATAAAATATCCCTACTCACTGCACATGAATGTTGTCAATGCACCTGGGGTGAAAGAGCTTCATGATCATCTTAAAGGCATCTTGGATCTAATGATATTGATCCAGACATCAAGAATGAGGCAAAAACTTGTTGGTTATGGCCATTTTATTTACTGTTAAAGAACAAGTAGCAAATTAAGAAAAGATTGCAAAGAAAATGCAATCATGATTACCTCATAGTCAGCTGGAGATAACAATGTTCCAGTGATAACAATTAACCTATCAAATTGCTAGATTGAAATAGCATTTCACCTGCTGTAGAAAAAGAATCTAAGAATTTTCTGGAAAATACAGAATCAGCTAAACCACAATTACTGGAAAATTTACTGATTAATGATACTTATACAGGTGATTAAATAAAAATCTTAAGTATAGGAAGGTTAAACTACAAAGAAAATACTAGAAAAATCTAACAACTCTACACCCTAATCCAACATATTGTATTCAGTGTCAATAGTTAGTGATGTTAATTAATCAGTAAAGTTAGTAGTTAGAGGTGCTGTTTCACAGCTCTACTGAACCAAGTTAAATCCTAACCTCGGGTGCTGTCTATGTGGAGTTTACATGTTTCCTCTGTGGCTGCATGCTCTTCTTGTGACAAGAGTCCTTGATGAGGGTGGCCTGGACAAGGATCGAGACACGGTATGGCACTGAGCACAGAACAAATACTACACAAAATCACTAATGAGACTTACAATTGAACACCGAACTGCAGCTCAAGTGCTCTTTGAATATTCAATTCTTGGTGCCCAAAACATGATTCTCAGTTAGCGGGATGGCCCTAAATCTTCAAAAGGAGCAGCACTAGCTATCTATACTCCAGAGAGTTAGAACGCCCAAACCCCAGAAGGTGGCTCAGTTGGATGTGTGTTGTAACAGGACTCACTCCCCTATGGCTGACTCCTGACAGTTCTGGCTCTCAGAGAGACAGCAATTCTCGTCATGGATGAGAGTTGGATCCAAGACATCCCCTTCAGGAACCCAGCACAGTTCCCCGGGACTGAACCTCTCTCAATCCACAATGGATTGCCGAACACATTGAACAGTTTGTGAATCGAACTTCTTCTCATGGTGAAGACCTATTCCCCATCAACAAACCTGGGTGGTGGTGGGCTAAAGGACTGGTTATAATTTGAAAATGTGGAAAGTGGGATTGATCTTGAGGGTCTTGAGGAGCTGCAAGGTTTACTTTCTTGAGAATCTTGAAGGATCCAATGAACTTGGGCGCCAACTTCCTGACCTCCACTCGGTGAGAAAAATCCTGAGTTGACAGCCAGACCTGTTGCTCAGGCTGCAAAACTGGTCCTGGTCTTTTCTCATGGTTAGCCTTTATTTCAGTCTTGCAGGTAGAAGATAACAAAATCTCCCTTACCCGAGTCTATCTTTCCTTGCAATGTTAGACAAGATCTTCAGCCGCAGGTACCCTAACCTCGGCCTCTTGCTCTAGGAAGAGTGGTGGAGAATACCCAACTGGCATTTAAAAGGAAACATCCCGTGCACCGAATGTGGTAAAGTGTTGTGGGTGACCTCTGCCCACATCAAACAGTTGCTCGACTTGTGCGGTCTTTCAGAGGCCAGGCATCTTATGGTATGTTCCATATGTAAGTTACATAGAAACACAAAGAATCTACCACAGAATACAGACCCTTCGTCCCACAATGCTGTGCCGAACATGTAGTTACTTCAGAAATTTCCTAGGGTTACCCATAGCCCTTAATTTTTCTAAGCTCCATGTTCCTATCCAGGAGTCTCTTAAAAGACCCTATCATGTCCGCCTCCACCACAGTCACTGGCAGCCCATTCCACGCACTCACCACTCTCTGTGTAAAAACTTACCCCTGACATCTCCTCTGTACCTACTTCCAAGCACCTTAAAATTGTGCCCTCTCATGTCAGCCATTTCAGCCCTGGGGAAAAGCCTCTGACTATCTACACGATCAATGCCTCTCATCATCTTATACACCTCTCATCCTCCGTCGCTCCAAGGAGAAAAGGCCGAGTTTACTCAACCTATTCTTATAAGGCATGCTCCCCAATCCAGGCAACATCCTTGTAAATCTCCTCTGTACCCTTTCTATGGTTTCTACATCCTTCCTCTAGTGAGGTGACTAGAACTGAGCACAGTACTCCAAGTGGGGTTTGACCAGGGTCATATGTAGCTGTAACATTACCTCTTGGCTCTTGAACTCAGTCCCTGGTTGATGAAGGCCAATGCATCGTATGTCTTCTTAACCACAGAGTTAACCTGAATGAATGTTTCACTGTACCAGGTTCTGAACCAGGTATATGGAACCAGTGCTTGGAAGTACTGTAGTTGCAGAGGACACATGTGCATTGCTTCAATTATCCATGCAAGTAGGCGGAACATGGGATATTTCCAGCATGGAATAATGGTTTGTTTTGGCTCCCAGCTGCTCTTAGGAACTGCAGATGACCTACAACAGCACTGGGAACCCCATGGGAGGAGTCTGCAAAGTTGCTGAATTGTTACACTGACTGAATGAGGGGCCCAAAACTGTTCACAATACTCAAGGTGAGGCCTCACCAGTGCCTTATAAAGCCTCAGCATCACATCCCTGTTCTTGTATTCTAGACTTCTTGAAATGAATGCTAACATGGCATTTGCCTTCCTCCCCACTGACTCAACCTGCAAGTTAACCTTTAGGGTGTTCTGCACAAGGACTCCCAAGTCCCTTTGCATCTCAGATTTTTGGATTTTCTCCCCATTTAGAAAACAGTCTGTACATTTATTTCTACTACCAAAGTGCATGACCATTCATTTTCCAACATTGTATTTCATTGCATTACAGCATAAAAAGTAGTTGTCCCAACACTGACTCTAGGTTCCCACTAATGTTTGCCTAGTTGTATGCCCATAATGGTTTTTAACCCTTGCTGTTTCTTAACTCCACCCACAAAGATTCAACATTCTCTGACCCTATGTCACCTCTTTCTAAAGATGTAATTCCATCTCTTACCAAGAGAGCTACATCACTGCCTATGCTTTCCTGCCAGTCTTTTCAATACAACGTATACCCTTTGATGTTAAGCTCCCAACTATGGCTTTCTTTCAGCCATGACTCAGTGATGCCCACAATATCATACGACCAATCTCTAATTGTGCCACGAGTTCATCCACCTTATTTTGAACACTATGCCTATTTAAATACAACATCTTCAGTCCTGCATTCTTCAGCCTTTTGAATTTTGCCTCTGAGTACCAATGGAGATAAAGCAAAGAGATAAATTGCACCAATCATTGGCTTGTCCTCCCTTACATTCATATTAAATACAACATCATCTACTTGTAATCCTGCTGGCTCATCTTCAGCTCTATCACCCTGGTTCCCTTCCCCTTGCCATATTAGCTTAAACCATTCACAATTGATTCTATTGTGTCTTGTATTTACTGTGAATACCCACAGGAAAAATGTATCTCAGAGTTGTGAATGGCGATATATATGTACTTTGATAATAAATTTGCTTTGAATTTTGAAGTTTGCCTCTGACCTTTGCCCTCTGCAGGCCTAGTGGAAGAGTTACCTTGCGACTCCCAGTGTGCATTTGTCCACTACAGCATACTTTCCATCTCCAAGGGGAATTTGTTGTGCGCTCCCTCTCCCCAACACTGAGAATTGTCCCATCAGCCCTCCGACACTCCTACCTCCCAGAAATTCCCCATCCCCTCTTCCCTCCGGCTCCCTCACCTTGCCCCTGTTGCCTGGAAGGCAAGTTCAGTCTGATAGAGCTGAGTTAGTTTGCTGTGAAATGGGGCAGTTTCTAAGATGGACATCAACTGTGTGCTCAACGGAGAGAGGCTCTCGGATGCTCTTCACTCTCCGGGCTCACCCCGGGAAGATCTGTCCTGAAATTCACCTCACTGCTTGGAGGCCAGGGCAGGCCAGCTGTGTGATGTCATGGAGAGGTAGATGTCCCTTTGGGAGCTCACCAGGGGGAGGGCTGGCTGTGATGGAGGCTTGTGAGGGGAGCGAGGGGATTGAGATAGTAGTCCCAATACCTCTCCCTTCCCTTAAAACATTGCATGTTACTGCCTTTTATTCCCCAACTATATTACCCTTTCTACTGTCTACTATAACCATATAACAATTACAGCATGGAAACAGGCCATCTCAGCCCTTCTAGTCCGTGCCAAATGCTTACTCTCACCTAGTCCCAATGACCTGCACTCAACCCATAACCCTCCATTCCTTTCCTGTTCATATATCTATCCAATTTTACTTTAAATGACAGTACCGAACCTGCCTCTACCACTTCTACTGGAAGGTCGTTCCACACAGCCACCACTCACTGAGTAAAGAAATTTCCCCTCTTGTTACCCTTAAACTTTTGCCCCCTAACTCTCAACTCATGACCTCTTGTTTGAATCTCCCCGACTCTCAATGGAAAAAGCCTATCCACGTCAACTCTATCTATCCTCCTCATAATTTTAAATACCTCTATCAAGTCCCCCCTCAACCTTCTACGCTCCAAAGAATAAAGACCTAACTTAATCAATCTTTCCCTGTAACTTAGGTGCTGAAACCCAGGTAACATTCTAGTAAATCTTCTCTGTACTCTCTCTATTTTGTTGACATCTTTCCTATAATTTGGTGACCAGAACTGTACACAATACTCCAAATTCGGCTTTACCAATGCCTTGTACAATTTTAACATTACATCCCAACTCCTATACTCAATGCTCTGATTTATAAAGGCCAACATACCAAAAGCTTTCTTCACCACCTTATCCACATGAGATTCCACCTTCAGGGAAATATGCACCATTATTCCTAGATCACTCTGTTCTACTGCATTCTTCAATGCCCTACCATTTACCATGTATGTCCTATTAGGATTATTCCTACCAAAATGTAGCACCTCACACGTATCAGCATTAAACTTCATTTGCTATCATTCAGCCCACTCTTCTAAAGGGCCTAAATCTCTCTGCAAACTTTGAAAACCTACTTCATTATCCACAACACCACCTACCTTAGTATCATCTGAATAATGACTAATCCAATTTACCATCCCATCATCCAGATCATTCATGTATATGACAAACAACATTGGACCCAGTACAGATCCCCGAGGAACACCACTAGTCACCGGCCTCCAACCTGACAAACAGTTATCCACCACTACTCTCTGGCATCTCCCATCCAGCCACTGTTGAATCCATTTTACTACTTCAATATTAATACCTAACCGACTGAACCTTCCTAACTAACCTTCCGTGTGGAACCTTGTCAAAGGCCTTACTGAAGTCCATATACACAACATCCACTGCTTTACCTTTGTCAACTTCCCTCGTAACCTCTCCAAAAAATTCAATAAGATTTATCAAACATGCCCTTCCATGCACAAATCCATGTTGACTGTTCCTAATCAGACCCTGTCTATCCAGATAATTATATATACCATCTCTAAGAATACTTTCCATTAATTTACCCATCACTGACGTCAAACTGACAGGCCTATAATTGCTAGGTTTAGTCTTAGAACCCTTTTTAAACAATGGAACCACATGAGCAATATGCCAATCCTCCGGCACCATCCCTGTTTCTAATGACATTTGAAATATTTCTGTCAGAGCCCCTGCTATTTCTACAGTAACCTCTCTCAAGGTCCTAGGGAATATCCTGTCACGACCCAGAGATTTATCCACTTTTATATTCCTTAAAAGCACCAGTACTTCCTCCTCTTTAATCATCATAGTTTCCATAACTTCCCTACTTGTTTCCCTTACCTTATACAATTCAATATCTTTCTCCTTAGTGAATTCAAAAGAAAAGAAATTGTTCAAAATCTCCCCCATCTCTTTCGGCTCCACACATAACTGTCCACTCTGATTCTCTAAGGGACCAATTTTATCCCTCACTATCCTTTTGCTATTAATATAACTGTAGAAACCCTTTGGATTTATTTTCACCTTACTTGCCAATGCAACCTCATATCTTTTTTTAGCTTATCTAATTTCTTTCTTAAGATTCTTCTTACATTCTATATATTCCTTGAGCACCTCATTTACTCCATGCTGCCTATATTTATTGTAGATATCTCTCTTTTTCCGAACCAAGTATATAAGGTGTTGTTCCTCCAACCTGAGTTTGGATTCATTTTGACAATAGAGGAGGCCATGGATAGACATTTCAGAATGGGAATAGGATGTGGAATTAAAATGTGTGGCCACTGGGAGATCCTGCTTTTTCTGGCAGACTGAGTGTAGGTGTTCAGCAAAACGGTCTCCCAGTCTGCGTCGGGTCTCACCAATATATAAAAGGCCACACCGGGAGCACCAGATGCAGTATACCACACCAGCTGACTCACACATGAAGTGTTGCCTCACCTGGAAGGACTGTCTGGGGCCCTGAATGGTGGTGAGGGAGGAAGTGTAAGGGCAGGTGTAGCACTTGTTCCGTTTACAAGGATAAGTGCCAGGAGGGAGATCGGTGGCAAGGGATGGGGGGTATGAGTGGACAAGGGAGTCGCGTAGGGAGCGATCCCAGTGAAAAGCAGAAAGAAGGGGGGAGGGAAAAATGTGCTTGGTAGTGGGATCCCGTTGGAGGTGGGATCCCTTTTACAATATGGGCTTCCCAGTCTATGCATGGAAAATTAAAATCTCCCACAATCACAACCCTGTGATTACTACAAATATCTGCTATCTCCTTGCAAATTTGCTCCTCCAATTCTTGCTCCCCATTAAGTGGTCTATAATACACCTCTGTAAGTGTTACTACACCTTTCCCAATCCTCAATTGCACCCAAATAGCCTCCCTAGATGAACCCTCTAATGTATCCTGCCAGAGCACTGCTGTAATATTTTCTCTGACAAGCAACACAACACCTCCCCCTCTTGTCCCTTTGATTCTATCACACCTGAAGCAACGAAATCCAGGAATATATAGTTGCCAATCACACCCCTCCTGCAACCATGTTTCACTATTTTATTTTGTTTTTAATGGCATTTGGATCACTGGACCCGAAGTGCTACTACCTACATCTTTCCTGGTAATCAATCAACGACCTGTCCCTTAGGGGTGATTGCTTTGTTGAAACTCTTATCTTTGGTGGTCTCAGCATTCTGGATGAAAGTAAGTGCCTGGAGTTCCTGCTGCAGCTTCCTAACATGATTAACTAATAGCTGCATTTAGATACATGTCTCAGAGTCTGGTCCTCAGGGGCACTGGATGTCTTGCTGACCTTCCACATCATATACGATGCTCATATCGCTACCCTAGCTGCTATCTTAATGCACAAAGTTTGAAGACTGAAGTCGAATGACATTACCTATCTTCACATCTTTTACCACTACTCAACCTTTTCAGTGAACCTCAACACTTTGACTTCACGCACTGCTTACAACTCAAATAGAGTTATGCTTAAGGTTGCCGCTCTCCAGAGTCCTACATAATACTTTATTTAAAGAAAGATCGACATTTTATTTTCTACTTGCTCGCTGATCCTGTATGCTGATATTCAATGTTCTGTGTACAAGAACATGCAGGTTCCTCAGAACAGCAACACCTTTCGTATGCTCTACTAAATTTCCAGTTCTGCTGCTTATTTTTTATTTTAAAAATATTTATTTATTTTTAGATATTTGGATTTTTAAAAAGTTATTTTTATTTTTTAAAAATGGTTCTGGTTCGTTGTCCTGTAGTTCAGCAGGACAACAAACCAAAACACACTGCCAGAGCAACAATGGTGTGGCTTCAAAGAAAATTAATATCCTTGAAAACCCTAGTCAGAGACCCAACCTTAACTGGATCAGACATCTTTGGTAAGACTTTAAAATTGCTGTGTACCACAGCTTCTCCAATTAACCTGGCACAGCTCGAGAAATTTTGCAAGGACGAATGGGAAAATCTTTTTCCACCACGTTGTTGAAAGCTAATGGAGGCTTATCCAAAAAGATTATGGTTCAGCTAAGGACTGAGCAAAGGAAGATGATGTTATACGAGTGTGGCTGTGGACGAACCCAAGTGCAGAACACGGGCACGGAGGCAGAGTTGGGAAGCATTATCAACGTAGCGAGCGTGAAGTCAGTATCCAGGAGCGATGCTCGACCTAGAACTGGTAGTCCTAAGAGGCTTGAAACAAGGTTACTCACATCAGAGTCGACCAACGAGCTAGCAGCTTCTTGTTGTGATCACAGGGTTTTTATACTGCATTTGCAGGTGGTTGTAGTTAGTGTCACTTGGGAATGATTGGAACTAAACGAGGTGATTGAGGCTCAATTCCCGAGGTAAATCGCTAGGTGGGCGATTGCCAGAAGGGACCATGACAGATGAATACTTTTGAACCGCCGACATTTCAATTTCTGAAATTTTAGGTTTGCAAGCTTTACAATTTTTCTTGACATTGGACTCTACTGTGAAAAAAGAGCACGTGATTCATAAACAAAAATTCTCAGTTAAATTGATCGAAATCCTTGGTTGTAATATTTGTTTACATGAACAAACGTTTGGGGGCAGAGTAGTTTTTCAATGCACTGTACCAGCTAGTTGAGTGGTGTCGCAGTAACAACCTTCCATCCAACATCAGTAAGACCAATGAACTGATTGTGGACTTCAGAGAGTGTAAGATGAGAGAACATACAGCAGTCCTCATAGAGGGATCAGAAATGGAGGATGTGAGCAATTTCAAGTTCCTGGGTGTTAATATCTCTGAGATCTTAACCTGGACCCAGAATATCGATGCAGCTATAAAGAAGGGAAGACAGCTGCTATATTTGATTAGGAGTTTGAGGAGATTTGATATGTCACCAAGAAACACACGGAAATTTCTACAGATGTACCGCAGAGAGCATTTTAACTGGCTGTATCACCGCTGGTATGGGGTGTGGGCGCTATTGCACAGGATCAAAGTAAGCTGCAGAGGACATTTTCAAGGAGCGGTGCCTCAGAAAGGTGGCGTCCATCATTAAGACCCCCACCACACAGGACATGCCGTTTTCTCGTTGCTGCCATCAGGAAGGAGGTATGGAAGCCTGAAGGCACACACTCAACGATTCAGGAACAGTTTGTTCTCCTCTGCCATCCGAATTCTGAATGGGCATTGAACCCATGAACACGACTACACTACATTTTAATTTCCTACTTTTGCACTACTTATTTAATTTAATTAATATATATGTATATTTACTTTCATTCACAGTTTTTTCTTTCTATTATCATGCATTGCATTGTACCGCTGCCGCAATCTCAAGCAATTTCACGACAGATGCCGGCGATATTAAACCTGACTCTGATTCTAATTCTGCTATCGTTAACTTCTCTCTTCGGCAGTCTGAATTTACCCCCACCCCGCTTCAAGCAGGATTTATTTAGCCGGTGCTCACGAAGAAACGTGGTAATCTGCCTCAAAGACTGTCGTCCAATCTCACTTACATCCACTATGATGAAGTGCTTTGAGAAGTTGGTGATCCTACCTGAGGGGCGACTTGGATCCGCACCAGTTTGCCTACCGTCACAAGATGTCGACAACAGAGGCCATTTCATTGGCACTTGACTCAACCTTGGAACGTCTAGACAATGACGATGTATGCATCAGGATGACATTTCTTGACTACAGCTCGGCAATGAATACTATCGTCCCATCAAAACTAATAACAAGCTCCAAGACTTTAGACTCCATACCTCCTTGTGCAAGTGAATCCTCGATTTCCTCAGTTGCAGACCCCAGTAATTTCTGATTGACAGCAACATCTCAACACAATCACCATCAACACAGGTGCACCACAATGCTATGTTCTTCTCCACCTGACCTAATTGCTCCATACTTATCACAGTGACGCTAACCATAGCTCCAATGGCATATTTAAGCTTGCGGACGACACCACTGTCGCATGCCGAATTGAAGATGGTGAGGAATAAGCATTTAGGAGGGAGATTGAAAATCTGACTGAAATGTGCATCAACAACAACCTATCGCTCAATATTAGCAAAGTTAAAGAGCTGATTATTGACCAAGGAGGAGGAAACTGGAGACCAATGATTTTCATCTGGGGCTCAAAAGCGGAGAGGGTCAGCAACTTCAAATTCTTCGGTGTAATAATTTCAGAGGCTCTGTCTGGGGTCGTAAGTGCCATTACATAGAAAGAGCGGCAGCGCCTCTAATATTTTAGAAGTTTGTCAAGATCCAGCAAGTCATCTAAAATATTGATAAACTTCGATAGATGCGCGGTGGAGAGCATACTGACCGCCTGGTATGGATATACCAATGCCCTTGAACGGGAAAACATACAGAAACCAATGCATACAGCTCAGTCCGTCGCCACGGTAGCGCAGAGGACAGCACGGCGTTGTTACAGTTTGGGGCGTCGGAGTTCCGAGTTCAATTCTGGCGTTCTCTGGAAGGAGTCTCCCTGTGGAATGCATGGGTTTTACCCGACTGCTCCGGTCACCTCTCACATTGCAATTTTCTCATTGTAAACTGTCCCTTGTAAATGACCTCCATGGTAAATTGGGGTTGTCAGAGGTTGCTCGGGGCGCCGAGGCTCGAACGCCGGAATATCCTATCCGCGGTGTAGTAAAATAAAATAATGGATAAAGCCCTCGCCAGCATTGAGGATATCTACATAGAACGTTGTCGCAGGAAAGCAGCACCCATCATCAAGGACCCCAATCATCCAGGTCATGTAATTTTCTCGCTGCTGCCATCGGGAAGGAGATACAGGAACCTCAGGACGCACACCAACAGGAACAGATATTACCCCACAGCCATCAGACTCTTGAACCGGAGGGGATAACTTCACTCAAATTTTCTCACACCTATAATGTTCCCAGAATCAAAGGACTCACTTTCAAGGACTCTTCCTCTCGTATTTTTACTGATTTATTACTGTTGTTATTGTTTTGTATATCCACATTTTTTCCGTTTGCTCATTGGTTGTTAATCTGTCCTATATGTGGATTTTCATTGATTCTATCGTATTTCTTTGTATTGGTTGTGAACTCCCGCAAGAAAAAGAATATCAGCGTAGTATATGGTAGCATATATGTTCCATGATAATAATATTTATCTTGAACTCGAAATTTACCTCGATATTTCTGAGCGCACCGTGGGCGTCGCTTGCCTCGTGGCCCATAACAACCACCGGCCGACAATCAGCTTCTGGGAGATCCAGACCGCTGCGGGAGAACCTGGCCTAGCACGCCGTATAGGAAGGGACAAAAGCGGCGACCAATTACTCGAGCTCCAAGTGAAGCTCCTCCATGTGATACCAAAACCGAAAGGCTTTAAATAACCTCCCACGTTCCTTCATTGTACTAAAACCTGGACTATAAATTGCAGATGTTACTTCTGGAGATTCTTTAATAATCCTAATACTGTATCTGGTTTCACTGCTGTGTATAATCTCGGTGTGTCTGTAACTTCCGTACCCCGATTCACTGAGCAGGATACCCATCAGTTCGACTCGGTGATTATTCATTGAATCAATGAGGAGCGGACAATTGCTGTTGTAACTGGTTTATTTGTTCTGCGGAAAGCTGTTTTTTAATTATATTTTGGTAACCCCTCTAAATCCCATTTCACCGCGAGGCCTGGTCTAGTTCACACTTCCTGCAGAGCAACTTGTTAAACTCCGGTCGCAGTTTGAGAACAGCGACCCACCCATAACCCGACAGGGTTTAAACAATGACGAACCGCGTACAGAACCCGAGAGTAGGTCTTATTCCTATTGATTTCGAATTATACTCTACATTACTCTCGAAAAACTACTCTTGCTTTAAATGTATCGGGCTTCAGTAACGGGAGCAAACAAGCAGAAGGAGTCGACAAACAGACCTGCAATGATTCATTTCAGATTAGAGTTTCACACAAGGTTTCTAGCGTGACTTTTCAAATTTCAATGTACTTAAGGAGGCAGTCACTTATTTTCCCGCGCTTCTGTAGTGGATTGGTGAATACGATAGCTCTTTGATTGGGATTATTTCTTCTAACCAATAGGATTGTGCACGGTGGACTTAAATATCATGATTCCTGAGTTAATAATCGCTGTTGCATAATCTGATGAAAACTTTCTGGATTAACACAAATCGGTTGTACAGTGAAACTCTAAACAGCGGTCGCTGATAACAGAAATCAAATAATCTTCCGAATAATTATTTTGATGATGCAAGAATAAATAACTGGATTTGTATTTTATTTGCAAATCCCTCCCTTTACTATAAAGAGATACTTCACTCCATTCATCAGCTCCTCCCTGAATTTTCTCTGTGTCAGTCCATAGATACAAGTGTTGGTGCAGGTATTGAGATAGGCCAACATAAACGCACATTGCTGTAGGATGTAGGTCGGTTTGTTGAAATATCTGTCTGTGAATGAATAGTTTTCGAGTTGCCAGTTCATAGAATGTACGGCACTGGGCATCCAAAACAATACGAAATTGGCCGACAGAGCGAACAACAGAATCATGGACTTTCTCCGGTTTGCTACCTCTGGATCATTCTGATTTTCGCTGCTGTTCCGAAGTGCCTGGCGAACTTTACTTGTCGCTTTAATCCGTTTGATAGTTAAGACATTAAAGAGCAGGATTAAACACATGGACAATAACGGTGTTGTGATGCTGTCAAATACCTCGTAGGCTTTCCACAGGGGTGACGTAAGGTATTCAGATGCGGCGACGCAACGCCACTTATCCACTGCAAAGTAGAATGGAATGGACTTAGCACAGCAGGCTGAACTCACTGCTGCTATCACCACAGCCGCTGTTCTCTCGGTGCAATATCGGTTCCGCAGCTTCTGACAGCAAATAGCGATGTAGCGATCGAAAGTGAAAGCGACCGTCAACCAAACGGA
Organism: Hemitrygon akajei; assembly: GCF_048418815.1. NCBI lineage: Eukaryota > Metazoa > Chordata > Chondrichthyes > Myliobatiformes > Dasyatidae > Hemitrygon > Hemitrygon akajei. The sequence goes on from NC_133133.1 coordinate 122,406,848, forward strand.
ACATTCTTTGGCTGCGACTACAAGTACCAGCAGTATAGAGCACGCTGGAGTAACGAGCAAGAAATTAGCAAACAAGTAGATATAGTTTATCTTCTCAAATATAATAAAAACGATGACCACCATCAGATCTGCTGTTGCCATGGCCACCAGGTAGAGTGTGATGCATTTGGACAGTCCGCATTTTCCGCGGGACAGGATCACAATCGCCGTTAAATTAACTGAAACAAATTATAAAATATTTTATTGCCACCAGCTACCGCAATCAATGTGATTTTATTTCCCTGTGTGAGATATAGTTGGATTGGACCATTGTCTGGATACGCCGCCAAGTTACCAGCCCGCCTGCTCCGACCGAGATTCAGGCAGATTCTCTGCTGTGATGTACAATTTGGATTTCGCCTGTTTCACATCCTGAAGTCAACCAGCGAAAGAGCAGCCAGAGGCTGACATCAGAGCGCCCTCAGGCGGTGCAGTTAAGTAGTGAACAGAGGACCGGATACAGCACCTGATTAGTAAGGCGAGGGCATCATCACATTTTGTCTCTATTACTTGAATGGGATGGCCTTTGCGGAGTAATATTCGAGCAGTAGAGAGACTGATTTTTATTTCATATTATATGAAATAATAGTACTTTAACTTAATTTACTACTGGATTTCATTTTAAATTAAATCATGACATCGACAAAAATGTCTTGGAATTTATTTCATTGGAAATTGTGATATATTTGGAGACGACGGGCGAAACCGACTGACCTCACGAGATGTGAAATGGCTGTCAGGGTTATCCGGACACAGAGAGGCAGATCATCCCGCTCAGAATGAGCCGCCACTCTCTGACCACTCCGCCTAGAGGAACGGTGATATCAGCGAGGGGTCCCGAATGCTGGGAGCCGCAGAAACAGGGAGACCAACATTGCGAACGGGCACCGTTAAAATTAGCTGTTACTGAGACATGCGTAATCAGTGAAACAAAAGGACATGATTATGCTCATAGAAAATTTATAAGAATCTGTAAACAATGAAAGACACAGACTGACTCAGTTATTATCCACATATTCAGTTAATATTTGGTAGGTGGTTAAATGGAAAGTAAGAAAGGAACCACCTAACAAGACGGGATAGTTATGGCTATAGGACACAAATTATACCTCTTCCTTCATCAGAAAGTCGTACTGGAAAGGGCAAAGTGATGGAGTAACGGTTCAGTCGCTGCGTTGAGGACAAACCTGTTCTTGTTTGGAGAAGCAGATCAATAATTGACAGACAGAACTGCTCAAAATCATATCTCATTTGCATGTTTGCGTTTGCTCCGCTATTGGCGAGGCCCAGGAAAAGGGATCATGTTTGCTTATTGATACCAAGGGAACTCATCGGAAATACTTCAAATCGAGGTACCTCAGAATGGTGACCACATTGGTATATAATTTAATTGTAATTATAAAACGGAAAGAAATGATACACCATTTACTTCTCTCACTGTATATCACATGTATTACTTTTGCCCGTTAAACATAAAACACTCGGATCGCACAGAGACGATATAGATATAATACCCTCAGTTTTAATGAATGTAACACCATAAGACATAGGAGCAGAATTCGGCCTTAGGCCCATCAACAGCAGAGGAATAATCTATTATTCATGGAGAGAAAGGAAAAGCGGTAACATGAGAAGAATTGTGTTGTGACTGCCCGAGGTCTAAGCGGACTCAGGCGGTGACCAGGCCTGATGTGGCAAACCTCGCACGCCTCAGCGCTGGTGAGTCATGGCTGTCTCTGACAGGAGGTTATGTGGTGCAGAATCTTAGTAATTGTCTTGATGAAGTACTGAAAGGTCTGGACCCGAAAATTCGATTCTTTATTCCTCTCCTTGGATGCTGCCGGACCTGTTGAGTTCCTCCAGCATTTTTTGTGCTGTATTTTACTGACTGCGCATTTTGTTTTCTGGCACTAATTGGTGTTGATAACAATAAAATGTGTAATGCTTGCTTAGACTGATATCACAGATATATATATTACTGTAAAGATTCATTGGACTGTACACCTTCGGCAGCAAGATACGGTTAATCCACGATGCCGCACGCGTAATACAAAGACTGGCCATCACCTTACCAGGAACACCGACTGCTGCAAGTATCGGGCAGTAAATTCTGACGATGTTGTAAATTGCAGGATATCCCATTTTTTTTTCTAGAAGCAGAGATCACTTGTACAAATTGTTTCAACTGTCTGCATGTACTGATTCAAGAAGTTCTTATACACCAAGCGGAACGAAGGTTAAGTCAGTAGTGCTCCCATCAGTCACATTAGTCACGATCCACTGAACAAACAGGTCGTGTTAGCTATTTTTACTCATTGTGTCAACGTCTAATACAATTAGATCTTCCAGGAGAATTGCAGGAACATTCATTTATTGTTGCCTCGAAATATTTTCAGTGGAGAGCATCAGCTCAGTTTTGTTTGGCAATGCTTGAATCGGTAAAAGGATTTTTTCATTTGAGTGTAAAAATTTTTTTTGATAACACATGCCTTATTCTGCATCATTGCTGATCAACTGTAAACTCGTTAGTTTCAGCTGGACCAATAAGACGAAGTGGGTTGAATGTGGGTGAAATGTGCGATAACCCTTTCTGCGAACGGACAGTTTAGTCGCAGTCTTCTCTATCTAGCGTCTTCACCTTTGGAAGTGACTCCACCAGGTAGTGAAAATTTAAAATAAAATTTATTGCGTGCCCAAATACCTCATGATTTCAACATGCCTAACAACTACCCGCAGAGATGTCTGCACAGGCAACCAGTTTTCAGTAAAATGGCTGAAATGTGTACAAGAGTTGAAAACAATATTTTTCAGGATAGAATAAGTTCAATCGGCTCGAATCAGTGAATCACCCGGGAGACCACTTTGTATTGATGAACCTTGATGCAGACTTTACTTATTTATCGGCATGACCTTTATAAGTATTTTTAAGCTTATGATTTGATTGTTAACTCCCCCACGTCATTTCCTACCTGACCGAATCCCTAAAGTAAATGCAGTAATTTTCTCTCCCACCAAGAGGGTTGTCCTTACACACTTTGACTGACACACGAGGAACAATACTTTTCCTGAACTGTTTGCTGCCTCAGTTATGTTCATGAAGTTATGGTATCTCCTAGCTGACTAGCCCAAATTCACAGATAATCAAAATTCATCAGATGATGATGATGAAATTTCCTCATCATGTACAGCAAGCTTATACTCTCTGTGAAACTACTTCGTTCATTTTCTGTTTGACTGTTCCTCGTAGTCGGTCTCTCATTGTCGAGTCTCTGACGTGCCACATCTCTACCAATTCCTGAAACATTTTCCTCTCCGTTTGCATTTCTTTGTTGAACCAAAATATATTTTCAATTTTATTGCATTGAAATGTCTTTCACCCTGCCTTGTCGGCTTTCTTTATGTTCATGTAGGTACGTCGCAATGGTTTCCATTACGTTTTCAAGGCCATCACTGAAATCAGACAGGACATAATGTAGATATCAACATTTATTTCACGCTTTCACCAATCATACCTTGCACACGAGGGCAAGATAAGTAATATTAAGAAAATGACGTTATAAATTAGACCAACATATTGAATATAATGACAGTGTTTGATCGGTATTCTGGACTTATTCTGCAACTCCATTTCAACCACACCATATCTGTATGAATTTCAAAGAGGGTGAATGAACATCTATTCTTTTTTTTGTAATTTATTTTTTTTATTGAAGTTCATCATCAAACAAACATTTCCATAAGATGTATTTCAGACATTGTACATATATATCATATAATCATTTATATCACAAATCTCCACAAAGTATTTATCTGAGGTATACACTTATAGAAAAGAGTGGAAAGAAAAAAAACAAGCAAAAGGAAAGAACTATGTACAAGTAGGGAGTGATCTTTTTATTTTACAACAGATTCATTGATTTGTGAGAATAAAATCAGGCCTATGAGGCATTATGTAGTTAAACCATTTTTCCCAGTATGAATCAAATTGTTCCAGCTTATGATTAACAGATGCTGTTATCTTCTCCATTTTGTAAATGTCCATTGTAATTTCCATCCATGTATTTAAAGTTGGGCTCTCCTGTGATAACTATTTCCTAGTAAGAGTCTTTTTACCAGCCACCAACAGTATATTTATTAAATATTTATCTCTTTTCAACCATTCTTGAGGTATATATCCAAAATATATGGTCTTACTCTCTAAGGGTATTTCACATTTAAAGATGTCTTGTAGGGCATTGTGTATCCCCCCCCCTCCAATAGTCTTTGATAACAGGGCAGTCCCAAAAAATATGATAATGATTTGCATTTTGATTTCCACAATTTCTCCAGCAAACAGGGAGGTTGCTATCATAATGGGATTTCTGAGAGGGTGTAATAAAATATCTAATCAAGTTTTTCCATCCAAACTCCCTCCATTTCTGTGAACTGGTACACTTCCATTGATACCTCCATATTGTTGTCCATTCTTCCTCAGATATAATTATCCCTCCTTCCTTCTCCCATTTTGTTTTAATGTATGAAGTCGAATGTGTTTTAAGATTTGACAACCCCTTATACATGCTTGAAATTATTCTACTGCCATTATCTGAATTATATTCTTTTCTAAAGAACTCTATCAAGCATGTACTTGCCTTGGTTACATTTTTAAGCGTCTTATTAACATATTGTCGCATCTGTAAATACAGATAAAAATCTTGTTTTTCTAATAAGTGTTTCTCTTTAAGCATTTCAAAACTGAACAGTGTTTCTTCTTTCATTATGTTGCAAACAACTGTTATTCCTTTAGCTGTCCAGTCCTTAAATCTAGCATCCAATTTATTTGGTGTAAAATCCGAGTCATATGCACACCATTTAAGAATTGCAATATCTTCCTCTAGATTATATTCTTTTATAGTTTTCCATATTTTAAGAGTCAATTTCACCCATGGGTTATCAATAGTATTTATGTACCTTTGCAGGTTGTTATCAGCCAAAATTGCTTGTATGGGGATGGGAATTACCCGCTCCTCAATGTTTTTCCATTGAGCATCATATGATGGGTTGCACCAACATATCACAGCTCTCAACTGTGCTGCAAAATAATAATCTCTAAGAGTAGGTAGGCCCCATCTCCCCTTTTCCTTTGCTAATTGCAAAGTTTTGAGATGAACTCTAGGCCTTTTACCCTGCCAAATATACCTTGATAGCATCTTGTTCCATTCATTGAATTGATTTTGATTAATCTCTATTGGTAGGGTCTGAAAGAGATATAACAATCTGGGCAGTATATTCATTTTAATAGACTCAATCCTTGAACTGAGACTGAGACTGAAACTGAGACTGAAGAAAGGAATCAGGTTCTATCTTGCCACATCTTCCTTAATGCTTTTTATATAAAGGCTGATAATTACATTTTGATAATTTTGCCAAATCTTTTGACATAATGATGCCCAAATATTTGAAAGACTCTGTGTGCCATGCCTAGGGGTATCTACTGTCAATTTCTCTTGGTGGGCTATAGTAATATGAAAGTAATTGGGTTTTATCTACGTTGATCCTGTATCCTGATAATTGACCATATTGTTCAAAGGATTGCATCAATTTAGGTAAAGAGTATGTTGGTTGCCCTAGATAGATCAAAATGTCATCTGCATAACAAGCCAATTTATGTTCGGTCTCTTTAATAGTAATTCCCCTGATATCTTCATTTTGTCTGATGTATTGAGCTAATGGTTCCAGATATAGCGCGAAGAGTAGTGGTGACCATGCACAACCCTGTCTCACGCCCCTTTCTAGGGTAAGACTATTTGATAAATATCCATTGATTTTAATCCTAGCAATAGGATTGTTATATAGTGTCTGTATAGTTTTAATAATTGTGTCTTGGTAACCAAATCTATGTAAAACTCTGTAAAGAAAATTCCAATTAACCGAATCAAATAGATAGATAGATAGATAGATAGATAGATAGATAGATACTTTATTCATCCCCATGGGGAAATTCAACATTTTTTCCAATGTCCCATACACTTATTATAGCAAAACTAATTACATACAATACTTAACTCAGTAAAAATATGATATGCATCTAAAATCACCCTCTCAAAAAGCATTAATAATAGCTTTTAAAAAGTCCTTAAGTAGTTTACTTAAATACATTGAGTCCTAACCCCGGCACTTTAACATATCTTACTCCTGGTGGTTGAATTGTAAAGCCGAATGGCATTGGGGAGTATTGATCTCTTCATCCTGTCTGAGAAGCATTGCATCGATAGCAACCTGTCGCTGAAACTGCTTCTCTGTCTCTGGATGGTGCTATGTAGAGGATGTTCAGGGTTTTCCATAATTGACCGTAGCCTACTCAGCATCCTTCGCTCTGCTACCGATGTTATACTCTCCAGTACTTTGCCCACGACAGAGCCCGCCTTCCTTACCAGCTTATTAAGATGTGAGGCGTCCCTCTTCTTAATGCTGCCTCCCCAACATGCCACCACAAGAAGAGGGCGCTCTCCAGAACTGACCTATAGAACATCTTCAGCATCTCACTACAAACATTGAATGACGCCAACCTTCTAAGGAAGTACAGTCGACTCTGTGCCTTCCTGCACAAGGCATCTGTGTTGGCAGTCCAGTCTAGCTTCTCGTCTAACTGTACTCCCAGATACTTGTAGGTATGCTTTTTCAGTGTCCACACTTATCACTGTTGCTTCGATTTTATTTTTTTGTATATGATCCATAATGTGAAGTGTCCTTTGTATATTCTCATGTGTCTGGCGTTGTCGTATAAAACCTGTCTGATCATTACGTATCAGTATGGGTAGAAACTCCTCTAATCGTTTGGCCATGATTGAGGTAAATAACCTATAATCTACATTAAGAATGGATATTGGTCTAAATGACCCGCGTTCCATTTTATCCTTGCCTTCTTTCGGTATAGCTGAGGTTATCGCTTCCTTCCAACTGGGTGGCATTTGTGCCTTTTTTAGAGCCCAGTTCAGTGTGGGGAGTAAAACATGAATTAACTCATTGTTAAAGTCCTTGTACCACTCTGTTGTATACCCATCTGATCCTGGTGACTTGCTTAATTTAAGCCTACTAATTGCAGCTTTTAATTCAACTTCAGTTATGTCAGCAGTCATCGTTTTATTTTGTTCTTCGCTTAAAGTGGGTAACTCTAGAGAATTCAAGAAGGTGTTAATTTGGGTTATGCTTTCCCCGGAACTTTGGAATTTAGATTTTGTAAAACACTTCAAAACCTTCTTGAATTTCACTTAGCTTATTTTTTTTTAATCATTTTCATTCTTGGGTCCCTAATTCTATGAATTGTATTTTCTGCTATCTTTTTTATTCAGTTAGACACCAGTATTTTCATAGATTTCAATCCACTTTCATAATGTCTCTGTTTCAGAAACATTAAGTTTTTCCTGATTTCATGCGTAGCCAAATATTTATTTCATTCCTAATTCTTTTAATTTCCCCTAATGTATCCTGAGCCAAATTCAATTTGTGCTTTGACTCTAGTTCCTTCAGCCTATTTTGTAATTCCTCTAATGTTTTATTCCTTATTTTTTTCTTGTATGAAGATATCGCTGTAAGTTTCCCTCTTAAGACCGCCTTCAGAGTATCCCATTACACGGGAGGTGAAACCTCTCCATTATCATTAAATTCTAAGTAGAGACCAATTTCTTTTTTAATTTGCTCCTTAATGTACAGATCATTGAGGTAGACTTGAATTTAGTTTCCAAATAGTATTCTTTGGTTGTAGGTCAAAATCAACAGATAAATATATAGGTGCATGGTCACTTACATCTATTGTCCCAATTCCACAGGTGTTTATTTTGTCTTTGTCTTTTCCAAATGTTATGAAATAGTCTATTCTTGTATATACAGAATGGGGAGCAGAATAATGAGTGTAATCCCTTCTGTCGGGGAAAAGGTCCCTCCATATATCAATTAAACCAACATCCTCAAAAAGTGTATTAACTTTCTTATGTAAAGATTTTGTTTCATAGGTTTTTCTATTGGAAGAGTCTAAGTTTGGTTGTAATTGTAAATTTAAGTCTCCCCCATATATCAGGAGACCTTCTGTTTCTGTTACCATAATATCAGTAATTTTCTGAAAGAAAGCAATATCACTTCCCGTGGGTGTGTATATATTCAATAGAGTAACTGAATTTCCGTCTATATTCCCCCTTACCAGAATATATCTGTCCTATTATCTCCCATTTCGAATACTTTTTCAATATTTAGCTTACTTGAGATAAGAATGGCAACTCCTCTCCTATGTCCTGATTTATATGAGGAGAAAAACAAATTAATGAAGCCCGTTCTCTTTAGTTTTTTTAATGCTCATTATCACTTAAATGAGTTTCCTGTAAATATACTACACGGGCTTGTTCTTTTTTCATTTTGGATAAAATTCTGTTACTTTTGATTGGATTTAATAGCCCATTGACATTAAAAGAAATGAATTTTACCTTGTCCTTAGCCATTTGTATTTATCTGTCAATGTATCATTGAAATTAGAATAAAACTTAATCGATCTACTCCCTGAACAAATAAGAACCAAGAAACGCAAATAATAACAAAAATGGCAACAAACGTGTGATTCCAAGGCAGAGGTCTCTAGTAGATGACCCTGCGTTGAGGTAGAGGAAATGTCTAGCTGTGGGGGATAACCCCTCCTACTTGTGAGTTGAGGGCCCCCATTGCAGTATTCATAAATGTCAGTGAACAAATCCATTACACAGAAAAGATTTCCCTGTGTACTCCTCCTATATATACACACACACACCCCCACACACAAACAATTTGTATATATACACACACATATATTACATACATACACATATATGCACACATACAAAGAAACATTTGTACATATTCTCATTTTGGAGGGGAAAAAGCAGTAAGTGAGCCAATAAAGAATAACAACTAAGTAATATAAAATCCACATTATAATAAGTATTTCTCAAGATAGGGAAATCACCGTGTACTTTTGCTTCCGTTTAGCTACTCAACATTTTTAAAGTCAGCCAAACCTTATAGCTTTTCTGAAGGGGGTGAGGACTGTCTTTGGGAAACTCCCGGTCTCTTCCTGATATATTTCTCTCTTCCTCCTCCCGTCTCTTGCCTTCTCGATTCTCGCACTATTTACCAAGCTGAGCGGGATAATTCCTCTGCCAGGCTTTCCCACGGTTTGGTCACGCTGACGGGCAACCCTCTGGCCTTCATGTCTGTAGTCGCCTCTTCCACTGTCTGGTACAACCGCGTCCCATCGTCATAAAACATTCGAAGTTTAGCAGGGTATGGAGTTTGAAATCTAATGTTTTTTTGCTTTAGTACACGCTTTACTTCAGAGTATTCTTTGCGTTTCTGCAGGACCGCTGGGGGTTGGGGACTAACGCGCGGTGGGCCCTTTCGACTTCCAGCTCCATAGCCGAGGGAAGATCCAGCGCATCCCGCAGTAACTTTCCAATAAACTTGGTCATAGACGAGCCCTCCGCTCCTTCGGGAACGTTGTAGATTCTGATATTTTTCCGCCGTGATCTTCCCTCCAGGTCAAGCAGTTTACCTTCTTGGTGATTTAATATTTTTATTGTCTTACTCAGTATCCATTCCACGTTTTGAATGCGATCTTCCACCTTCTCAATTCGAGTCTCTGCCACCGCTATTTTTTGATTGAAGCTGGCGAGCTCTGACTTAATATCACGGAACTGCTGCTGTATTTCTTTCTGAAACTCCCTTACCTCTTTCAGAATTTCGATCATATTCGCCGCTTCGCCTGAACGAGGCCCAGCGTCCGCCTCGCTAGCACGCGGTCGGGTCAGAGAGCCGCTCGCTGTATTCCTCTCAGCCGCAGGTTCCGCAGTGTCACTTTTTTTATTTCCATTCCTTTTTCCCATTCTTGTCCCTCTTTTCAGTTTAAATATTTTTCGAAAAATACTATATTTGATGGGTTAACGGGGCTTAATATGCGTTTTTCCGGAGGAGCTAGTGACTTAAACTGCCATTCTCGACGATGACGTCACCGGAAACCGAACATCTATTCTTTATGTCGAAAGCTGTATATATTTCAACTCTGTCTTTCTACTGGCCTCTATTGCCTCTTTGACTAACTCCGTCTTTCCGTTGTTGGTAAACTAATGTCGGAATAAATTTTCCAACTAGCAGTATTTAATTCCAGAATTTGCTCTGGCATAGTTTATATCACGTCGATGCATTTAAAATCGGTTTCCAGTTACGCAAAATCAACATTTGTTTTTGCTTAATGCACTATTGCTTGTCCACAATGGAAGTCCAGCTCTCGCGATATAAGACCATTAGACCGGAAGATAAGGGAGTAGTATCAGGCCATTCTGCCCATTAAGTCAACTCCGCCATTCCATCGTCGCTGATTAGTCGCTGATATGTTATCCCTCAGAACCCACTCTTCTGCCTTCTCCAAGTAATGTCTGATGCCATTATTAAGCCAGATCCTATCAATCTCTGCATTAAGTATACCGAATGATATGGCCTCCACAGCATTTCGTGGCAATGGGTTCCGTAATTTCACCATCATCTGGGTATAGAAATTCTTCTTATTTCCATTCTAAAGGGTCGTCCTTCTACTCTGAATCTGTGCCTTCTGGTCCCCTGCACACCCATCTATCTGTGGCCCATCGAGTCTGCTCCGCCATTCAATCATGGCTAGTAATTTTTTCCTCAATTCCTACTGACCATTTTCAATATTCGATAGGTTTCTGTAAGATTTTCCCCGCAAGCTTCTGAACTCCAGCGTGTACAGGCCCAGAGCCATCAAACGTTCCACACATACTAATTCATTTCTTCCCAGTATCATTCTCGTGAAACTTCTGTAGACTATCTTCAATGCCAGCAAATATCTTTTAGATAAAGGTCACAAAACTGTTAACAGTACTCCAAGAGCGGTCTGAACAATGTCCTACAAACCCTCAGAATTACATATTTACTTTTTTATTCTAGCCATCTTGAAATGAATGCAAACATTGCATTTACCCTCTTTATTACAGACTCAACCTGAAAGTTACCCTTTAGCCAAACTTGCATGAGGTCTCCCATGTCCCTTTGCACCGTTAATTTCTGGATTGTTCACTGTTAAAGAATAGTCTACGTGTTTATTCTTTCTACCAAAGAGCAGGAGTATACACTTTCCTACACTGTATTCTATTTCCACCTTTTTGTCCATTCTTCTAATCTTTCCACGTTCTTCTTCAAACTCCGTGCAATCTCAGCACTACCTGCCCAGACTCCTATTATTGTATCATCGGGGAAACTGGCCACAAAATGATCAATTCTGTCATGCGAATTACTGATACAAAATGGGAAAGGAAATGGACGCATAGTGACCCCTGCGAAACACCATTACTTACTGGGAGCCAACCAGAAAAGGCCCGTTAAGGGGAAATGCTTCTTATAAAACTGTTGGAATTCTTTGTAGGTATAGCAGGCAGAATAGACAAAGGCGTGTTAGTAGGTGCTATTTACTTAGATTTTATCAAGGTGTCACACATGAGGTTGCGAAACAAAATAAGAATCTATTGTATTACAGGAAAGATACTAACATGCGTAGAAGCTTGGCTGACTGGCAGTAGGCAAAGAGTGGGAATTAATGCGGCATTTTCTGGTTGTCTGTTAGTGACTAGTGCTGTTCCATAAGTTTAATTTTCAGGTTTAGCTGGTGGTACGGAAGGCAAATGCAACGTTAACATTAATTTTGAGAGAACTAGAACAGAAAAGCAAGGCTGTAATGCGGAAAATTTATTAGTTTTTGGTCAGACGGCAAAAATGAGACGTTTTGTCCCGTTATCTAAGAAAACAGGTACTGAATTTTGAGATGGTTCCAAGGTGTTTATTGAGAATTATCCCAGGAATGAAAGGGGTAATGTTTGAGGAGCGTTTAATGGCTCTGGGCCTATATTCTTTGAAGTTTAGAAGAACGATGGAGGTGATCGCATTGAAATCTATCGAGTCTTGAAAGCCCTAGAGAGATAGGACATGGAGAGGATTTTTCCTATAGCTGGCGACAGAGGGCACCGTCTCAGAATAGAAGGACGGTTCTTTAGAACAGTGATGAAGAGGAGGAATTTCTTTTGCTAGAATATAGCGAATCTGTGCAATTGATTACCTCAGTCAGCTGCCGCGGCCAAGTTATTGAGTTCATTTAAAGCGGAAATGATAACTTCTTCATTAGTCAGGACATCAAAATTACAAGAAGTGCGGTTGAGAGGGATGATGCATCAGCCATGATGGAATGTCGGTGCAGGCTGTCGATTCGCCGAATGCCTATGCCTATCCATATGGTGCTATGGTTTTATGGACAGTGTAATAACCAGGGAGAAGGTACTTGCAACATTACAGCACGTAAAATGGGTAAACATCAGTGCCTGACCTGTTGGCTCATTGGACTTTGTGGGAGGTCTGAGAGGAAATTCCGAAGACATTTGTAGAGATATTTGCTTTATTGTCTCGTCGTAAGAAGTAGATGAATCCACCTAATTTAGTGACGAGGGAATGTGCGGAGCGCCGGCCTCGAAGAGTTTACAAGTTACTGAGCTGGGAAACTCCAAGTAACCAACAGCATAATAGAGCGGAGGAAGCACTTGTGCTGGGAGACTGGTGTCACTGTGTTTGTAGGCCAGAATACATCGCTGATTTCCCAGTCCCTTGCGTCGAAACTGAAAAGAATCCGTTTTGGCGTTATCACCCGGCTCCCCAGCTGCGTCCTAAACTACAAATGAACCACAAAGATTTGGCTTTTTTTCAGAAGGTGACATTATTTTCCTTAATATTGATTGGCACTTCCATACTGCAAAAGATTTAGATGGCACAGAATTTATTAGGCGTGCGCATGAAGGAATCCGAAAACAATATGTAGCCAGGCCTACTAGAGGAGACGCCATACTACATCAGGTGCTAGGGACTGAGCCAGGTCAAGTGTCAGATCTCTCAGTGGGTGAGAATTTCTGAGAAAGTATGCGCAACTGCTTATCATCGCCTTGGACAGGGATAGGAGCAGGCGGCATGGGAACGTATTTAATTGGGGGTGTGGGATATGATCATGCCCGTATGCAGGAAGCTGGGAGCATAAATTGGGAAAGGATGCACTGAGAAAAATGAACAAAGGAAACGTGGGGTTTGCTTTGGAGTGCTTGCATAGGGCTCTGAATAGGTTTGACCCATTGAAGCAGGGAAGGATGACAGAGCGAAGAAACCATGGTAGTCAAGAGAGAGTGAACATTTAGTCAAGAGGAAGAAAGAAGCTTAGTGAAGATTTTGGAAGCATTCATCAGATAGTGTTCTAGAGAACTAAAAGGTAGCCAGGAAGAAATAATGGCTAGATTGAGCTAGATTCCTAAAAGGCTGCAGGGATAACCCAAGGAATCATGGACCAGTGAGGCTTAATTTGGGGGTGAGCAAATTATTGGAGAAGATTCTTTGTGACAGGATTTAAGAGCATTTGAAAAAAAAAGTACGATTTCTAATCATCAGTATGGCCCTATGAGGAGCAGGTCGTGCCTCACAATTCTGATTGAAATTTCTGAGGATGTGACAAAGCACATTAATGACGATAGAGCAGTCGATCTGCTATGTATGGGTTTTGGTAAGATGTCTGACGAAGTTCCCCATGGTAGGGGCATTCAAAGCATCAGGAAGAAAGGTATCCAAGGAAACTTAGTTGTGTGGATTCATAGTTGGCTTATCCATAGAGAGCCGTATGTGCTTATAGATGGAACGTATTTGGCATTGAAGTCAGTTACCAATGGTGTTCTTCAGGGATCAGTTCTAGAACCCTTGCTCTGTTTGATTTTTTAATGACTTGTAGCTTGGGAAAGTTGTATACTGTATAGAAAGTTGTCGTAGCTTACAACAGGATGCAGAGCTGTGCTAGAAGTAGCAGATGGAGTTCAACCCGGAAAAGTGTGAAGCGATTTAGTTTGGAAGTTTAAATTTGAAGGTTGAATACAGGATTAATGGCAGGATCTTAACAGAGCAACAGAAAGATCTCGAATCGAAACGGGTCTGGAAGCTTTATCGTAGCTGCAAAGGACATTTTCTAGGGTGCTGCTTACTTTAGACCTTTTGATCTTACGAAGATAAGCTGACCGTACTAAGGATTTTCTCTTTGGAGCCAAAGAGGGTGAGAAGTGAGTTGATAGCTTTGTACAAGAGGTTAAGTGGGACAGATCGAGTAAAGATATTTTCTGCAAACGGAAATGGCCAATATGAGGGGGCATAACTTTAAGGAGATTGGAGGTAGCATGGGGAAAGATATGCCTGAGGTATTTTCTTTTACACAGAGAGTAATGGTCCTCCAAGATGGCCATAATCTTGTAGTGGTTTGGAGGCTTCTGTGCCTGATTGATCTGCAGAGCTATATTGGTTGGAGTCAGGGCTTTATGCGTTGTCTCTTGGTAGGGTCACCCATGGTAACAGGTCAAAGGGTAGAGGACAGACTAAGTCCTTTCGGGGGTCAGCTCAGGGTTTACAACCCTGACTGGCAAAACAAAATTGTTAACAGCAATGAAGAATCCGTCTGCATCTGATTGCGACGGTATTCCTTAGTCTCTACCCTAGCTTGCGAAACAGTGTAGTGAAAACAGAAAGCAAGCTACTGACACGATGAAGAAAGGCCTGAACACTTCTAGCGATGGAGGGCCTTCATTGGTGCCCTAAACGCCGGCGGCTTTACAGCCAACAAGTAAGTAAGTAAGAGTGGTGGGTGCGTGGAACGCCCTACCGGGATAGTGGCAGAGACAGACACGTAACGAACATCTGAGAATGTCTTAGGCAGGCACATGGATAATGAAGAAATGGAGCGCGATGGAGGAAGAACATATTTGATTGAACAGAGAGTAGGTTAAAATATAGGCAGGATATCGTGGACAAAATGGCCTTTACCGTGTTGTAATGTTTTACGTTCTACATTTCAATATTTCAGTCTAAAAGCATCGAATACGTCAGCGATCTGAGGAGAGAACGCCATCAGTGTAACAATGAACGGGTTTAATTAGAAATAGCTGCCTTTAATTGGGACCAAACCTTTGTAGCAAAAAATCCGAGTCAGACACAGAGAGGAACCAGTGGGTGCCATACTGTCAGATTTTGATCAGAATTGGAGACTCTTTAAGCAGAACGAAACGCAGTGGTCGGGAGTTGCTGGCAGAATTAGAATCAGAATCAGATTTATTAACATCATATCATCAGAGGGATCCTGGGGTCCGAGTCCATAGGATACTCAAAGCTGCTACGCAGGTTGACTCTGTGGTTAAGAAGGCATACGGTGTATTGGCCTTCATCAATCGTGGGATTGAGTTTAAGAGCCGAGAGGTAATGTTGCAGATATATAGGACCCTGGTCAGACCCCACTTGGAGTACTGTGCTCAGTTCTGGTCGCCTCACTATAGGAAGGATGTAGAAGCCATAGAAAGGGTGCAGAAGAGAATTACAAGGATGTTGCCTGGATTAGGCAGCATGCCTTATGAGAATAGGTTGCGTGAACTCGGCCTTTTCTCCTTGGAGCGACGGAGGATGAGAGGTGACCTGATAGAGGTGTACAAGATAATGAGAGGCATTGATCGTGTGGATAGTCAGAGGCTTTTCTCCAGGGCTGAAATGGCTAGCACGAGAGGGCATAGTTTTAAGGTGCTTGGAGGTAGGTACAGAGGAGATGTCAGGGGTAAGTTTCTTACGCAGAGAGTGGAGAGTGCATGGAATGGGCTGCCGGCGGCGTTGGTGGAGGCAGAATCGATAGGGTCTTTTGAGAGACTCCAGGATGGCTACATGGAGCTTAAAAAATAGAGGGCCATGGGTAAAGCCTCGGTAGTTCTAAGATAGGAACATGTTCGGCACAGCTCTATTGGCCGAAGGGCCTGTATTATGCTGTATGTTTTCTATGTTTCTGTGTTTCTGTACGTACACTGTAGACCACATCCACCATATCTAGTCATAGAACATAGAAATCTACAGCACATTATAGGCCCATTGGCCCACAATGTTATGCCGACCTTGCAACCTACTCTAGAATCTGCCTAGAATTTCCCTAGCG
This sequence comes from Hemitrygon akajei, assembly GCF_048418815.1. Classification (NCBI taxonomy): domain Eukaryota; kingdom Metazoa; phylum Chordata; class Chondrichthyes; order Myliobatiformes; family Dasyatidae; genus Hemitrygon; species Hemitrygon akajei. The sequence goes on from NC_133133.1 coordinate 122,422,932, forward strand.
CATAGCGCTCTATTTATCAAAGCTCCATGTACCTATCTAAGAGGCTCTTTCAACATTCAGTAGGTTTCAATGAAATACCCCGCATTTTTCTAGATTATAGTGAGTACAGGCCTAAAGCTGTCAAACTCTCTTCATATGTTAACCCCTTTATTCCTAGAATCATCCTCGTGAGCCTCCTATTGACTTTCTCCAATGGCAATACATCCTTTCTGAGAAATGGGGCCTAAAACTGTTGACAATACTCCAGGAGAGGCCTCAGTATTGTCTTAAAAGTCTCAGCATTATCTCCTTGCTTATATGTTCTATTGCCCTTGAAATAAATGCCAACGTTGCATTTGCCTTCTTTGCTGCAGAGTCAACGTGTAAATTAACCTTCTGGGTGTCTTGCATGGGGTCTACTAAGTGCCTCTGCACCATTAATGTTTGAATCTTCTCTCCATGTAGATTAGTCCGCTTTATTGTTCCTTTTATCAAATGCATTATCATTCTTTTCCCAATATTGTATTCCATCTGCCACTTTTTGCTCATTCTTCCAATTTGTCTATGTTCTGTTTCAATCGCATTGTTTCCTCTGTACTACTTATCCCTCGACCTATCTTTGTATTATTTGTACACATTGCCACAAAGCCATCAATCCCATCATCCAAATCATTGACAAACAATGTAAAAGGTAGTGGTTCCAATACTGACCCCCTGAGGAACACCACGTTCCTCCGCCAGCCAACCAGAAAAGGCCCCTGTTATTCCCACTCGCTGCTTCTTGCCTATCAGCCATTCCACTATCCATGCCAGTATCTTTCCTGCAACGCCCTAGGATTTTATCTTGTTAAGCAGCCTCAGGTGCAGCACCTTACCAAACGCCTTCAGAAAATTCAAGTAAATTACATCCACTGTCTCTCCTTTGTCCACCCTGCTTGTTATTTCCTTGAAGAACTCTAACAGAACTGTGAGCAAAATTTCAATTAACAGAAATCATGCTGACTTTGACCTATTTTATCTTTAGTCTCCAAGTACTATGAAACTTCGTTAATAATAGACTCCAACACTTCCCAAACTCTGAGGCTAGGCTAACTAACCTATAATTTCCTTTCTTTTGCCTTCCTCCCTTCTTAAAGAGCGGAGTGGCATTTGCAGTCTTCCAGTACTCAGCAACCATGCTAGAATCAAGTGATTCTTGAAAGATCATGACCAACCCATCCGTTATCTCTTCACCAACCTCTCTCAGGACTCTAGGATGTGGCACCTTTTCCTTTCTAATACCGGTGGCACTCACAGCAGCTCTCTGAAACTCACAGATCTTTGGCATACTGCTAGTGTCTTCCGCAGTGAAGACAGCTGCAAAGTACCCGTTAGGTTCACTTGCCATTTCTTTGTTCCCCATGACTACCTCACCAGTATCATTTCCCAGTGGTCCAAAATCAGCTCTCACTTCCCTCTTAGTCTTTATATAACTAAAAAACCTTTGGTATCCTGCTTTATATTATTTGATCCTGCTATGGGGGAGATTTATCAAATGAATAACTAAAATCCAAATGCACCACATACACTGCTTTGGCTTCAATAATAGTTTTCATCACTTCCTCAAAGAATTCAGACAAATCGGTTGTCGCTGTCAGACTATGCTTTTCTAAATGTTCATAAAAACTGTCTCTCAGAATCCTCTCCAATAGTTTGCCCAATACTGACCTGAGACTCACTATATTATAAATCCTATGGTTATCCCTATTAACTTTCCTGTACAAAGGAATAACACTTCCCACCTTCTAATCTTCTGGCACTACTTGTGTGGTCAGTGAGGGCGGAAAGATGTTCGTAAAATGCACAGCAATCTCTTTCTTTGTCTCCCAAAGTAACCTAGGGTTTGCCCATCCGGCTCCAGGGACATAGCCATCATAACGTGTATTTTCTAAATTTCCAGCATATCTATATTGACATGGATCGGCATATCTACAGTTTCTACTTTGAACCCATATTTGTTAAGGTCCCTCTCACTGGTGAATCCGGAAGCAAGGTATTCATTAAGGACCTCCCATACTTCCCCTGACTTCATGTTATCTCTGATCAGTGCTATCCTGATTTTAGTCATCCACTTGTTCTTCCTGTACTTGTAGAATGCCTTCAGGATTTCCCTAACCTTGTTTGCCAAGGAGTTCTCATCCTCCTGTAGTTCTCTCATGTCAATTTTCAAGCTGCTTCATACAATAAAGAATCCTGTCTGATACTTGCTTCCAAACCCTCAAATAAGCTTCTTTCTTCCTCTTGGTTACAATTTCCACATTTATTCCACATCTTTCACCCTACCATCCTTTGCTTGCTTCCATAGGACAACCAGAGCCCCATGCAAGTGCTCCATAAATGACCACCATATTTACGTTGTGCACGTTCCAAAAATGCTGTCCCTAGTTCCGACCTAATAATGTCCTAATTCTCTTTCTCGAAATTTAAATCTTTCCCTTATCCCATGCGCTTATCTTCCTCCAAGGCTGTGGTAGAAATTGGGGAGCTTTGGTCATAGTCTCTGGCAGGCTCACCTACCGATAGATTTGTCATCAAACTAGGTCCATTAACTGGCGTGGGATACAGTATGGCATCTCCTCTAGTCGGTCTGAATGCTTGAATCCTTCGTGGACAGAGCTAACAAAGTCCGCCCCATCTAAATCTTTTGTATTGAGATGCTGCCAAATAATATCTAAGAAAGGATGCACTAACACTGGATAGGGTTCAAAGGAAATTTCCTAGAATCACCGAGTTCATGTATGAGGAGTGTTGGATATTGGGTTTGTTGATCATTGTTGGATGACTGGGTCCCGTGGAGTTTAGAATAATCAGGTGGAGGAGGAATCCCATGAATCCTCCGAAATATTGAGATTTCTTGATAAAGTGGACGTGAAAAGGACACTTCCGATAGTGGGTGTGTCTAGGACCAGAGGGCACTGCATCAGAATAAAAGGACGTCACTGTAGAAAATAGATGAGGAGGAATTTGTTTAGCTAGAGTGTGGTGAGTCTGTTGTATTCATTACTACTGACGGGGAGGCCATCATTCTGTATATTTTAAGCGGAGGTTGATGAGATCTTGATTAGTAAGGGCATCAAGTTTTACTTTGGAATTCCTTCAGCGTTGAATTGCCTGCAACACACATTGTCTATCTGTGAAGTTGTACAAACCGACACTCCCGGTACAAGGTGACAACTAGAAATGCTGTCATTTCATCTCTTCCCTCCCTCCGAGCCTCTGAGTATACTCAGCAGATGATTACTGTGGCTGCTCTTACACACGTACTTCAAGTGCAACACATTCGTCTACTTGGATTTAATCGTTAGCAAATTGCTGGCTGTCATAAAGTTGAGAGCAAGACTGAAGTATCTGGTCGAGATAGCTGGTGAGTAGCGGGGTATCTGAGCCTTACCGGAATAGACTCGCTGTGCTGACGATGGTCAGCAAGGTTGATGTACTGAAGAGAGCTTTCTCATTGCAATACTGGTGTGCTGCCGTCTCCGATGACACAATTACCAACAATGGATCGCAAATCCAGCGCTTCTAGGAGACATTTGAGCTTCTCCGTGACCTTCAATCCACAGACGTTCATCAGGATGTTGTCAGGAGTTCTGAACTTTATTAATGGGGAGAGATCTGGATAGTTGCTTTTTACTCCTGGAGCGAAGAGGCTCCAGGTGACCTAGTGGAAGTATATGCTCTTCTGAGAGGGATGGAAATATTAGTATTCCCCTCCCCCACCCCATCCCGTGGTTTGCGTTAAAAGAACATAATGTTTGAAATTTGAATAGATCTTAAGGGTAAGTTGTTTTCATATACAGAGAGTGGGTGAAATCTGGAACGTGCTGCCAGTAGAGGTGGCTGAATCAGATATAATAGCGCGTTTATGAGGTTTTCAATTAACTTGTTCTGAACGTATCACGCGCCTCTCTTCAGTCGCCCTTATTAGAAAGGAAGTCACAAGGCCAAGTTAATGTCTTCGACTTAAAATGGCATCTGATACTTTCGTTCCCTTTTTGAAGTGCACTTGCCTCTGCCTCTTCAAATGACGTTTCAGTCTCGGGATCTTTTACCCGTGTCGTCAGGTGTCCACTCCAAAAGAAATCTGCGCTCTGCCCCGCCGAGGTTTTGTACATGAAAACATGAGGGCTAGTTTATTACTCTCCGCATGGTACAGTTTAATGATAGATCAGCAGATACTTTTCCCAACGCTTCGTTTAGAAGAACGACGGAAAGTGACAAGTAGACATTCCCAGGGATGGTTGGGTATTTGAGCCAGAATTCATCGTTCAGAATTGGACCGGAAAAGCATGAGCTCTCGCACTGAGGGGATTCTTTTCTGGCAAACTTATATTAAATAATCTTTCTGATGACATCTCCCGGTGAGCACATGCAGTGGACCTTGAAGCATAGAAAACTGTAACCTCATACTCTTGTTTCTCACACTCTTTCATGCCATTTCTGCATGGAAATCAGTCTGCCTGACTTTCCACAATTCATTCACATCTTGGGGAGACTGCGTGAATGAGGTAAGCAGTGTGTCTATTCGGCAGTTACACACCATTGGCCTATGCACTTCAAGACAAAACAAGAACAGATTTAGTCTGATTGTTAATTATTGTGTAATGGAGACCTCTCGCCAGAAAGCACGGAGGGTTTGCGCCCTGTGTAGCACTGAACAAAAGGCACTGAGTGGCAGAGTCCTGTGTAACAGCCTCAATGGTATATTTATTAAAGGACAACAAAATGAGATACAACAGTGTTCTGTGGGATTTTGTATTGGTCACATGGTCTATGCATTATTTTGTGGCAAAATAAATGTAAAGAAAGGCACGTTATAGTATTATTTTCATCAGACTTGGATCAGCAGAAGAGCAGTATAAAACAGAAAATGTAAAATAAAGCTCAGTCAATATGATTCAAACCTGCACCGGAAAACTCCAATGCATTTCACTTCCATCGCCTAACTTGACAGATTTTACTACCGCGATCCCTACAGCAGTCATTCCCATGGCACGTGATCACTGTGTCTAGGTCGTTGGCCTTTCATCTTGGATTCCCTGCGGGCAGCTCAGGACAGGATTTCCTCACATCAACGCCACAAACTCCAGACCACCCGTTTAGCAGAGCTTAATGATTCCCTAGTTGTTTTCTGGCAAGATAGTGGCATGCTAGGACGGAACAGCCTTTCGGGACAGAGAATGCTGGACTTTAAGAACTTCACTTCCAGTACTGAGGGTCTACCCCATCGGCGTCGCACTCGTTGGCAGAGTAGCTGCAGTAGGCGGATGGTGAAGGCCATGTTGCTACATACTACAGGAAGGCATCGGATTTGGTGCATGAAGGCGGCCTACAGTCTAACGGCAGGTGATTTTCTTAGAACTTTCTTTTGCGATCGCAAGATCCTGTTGGACATTGCTAATGTAAGATGCCGCAAACCCATTTCCGTTAGTTGTTGACGCGACAGACGACAGGGGAGCTGCGTAACCTCGGTTCCAGCGAGGACTAGGCCTCAAGCCATGGGCTTGCATCCTGCTGCAGTCCAGGTGAGGAGACGACGGAGTTGGTATAAAGCAGCGTGCACACTCATTTGGGAGCTGGCATCACCTATCAGCGTTGTCCCTCAAGTATTGGAAACGTGGAATGATAAGATGGGTTATGTGTGGGCTTTCATCCGTGGACTGCCAAGAACTACACGATCGGTTTGGTGGGCATGTCACTCAGGGACCTGGGCTATATATATATAATTTGCATGACTGTATGTTTGCTCGCTCTCCTGATTATGCTGTTTGCACCTTGTTCTGTGGATGTTTCCTACCTTGGTCCCAGAGGAACGCTGATTCATTCGATTGTATTCATGTAAGTTTGAATAATAATTGAACATGAACTTGACCTGGAGACGGCTTTGCTGGGCAGCCTCCTTGCACCGCTCTGCTTCTTGTGATAAGGGAGCTGCCACTGGTATGGTGGTGACAGGGATCGAGGATACGGACCAGTCCCCAAGGGAATTACCTGAAAGGCATGGTCAGGGGAACGAGCAAGGTGGCCTGGCTGCTTTCACTCTCCTCCGTTGTGATCTATCGGACGGGCCTTTTGGCCACTTTCGATGACAGTCATCAGGCACCATCATTAGTATGGGCTGGAGTCACATACAGTCCATAAAGGGTGTGTGGCGGCTCTTCTTCTCACAGTATCAGCGAGGTTTTAGGTGAAAGTGACTGAGATTAAGGAAATATTCTGAGCTCCACAGCAGAGGGTGTAATTGATTGCACCAGAACATGTGCCGAGGAGAATCTCTGTGATGTCGACACCCCCCTCCCCTCATGCAATGTTTCATTTCTAACGTGAGAATGGATCCGGTGCCTTTGTTTTCCTTGGAGTGGAGGAGGATAAGGGTGGTTTCTGAGATTTTATAATTTATGAAGGGCATCGATAGATTGACTACAGGAAACATTTCCACACATATCTGGAGGATGCCTGTATATGGTGTAGTGAAGCGATGCAGGTGAAGAATCTAAGCAAGTCCTGGGGATACACAACAAAATGTGCAATGCGTAAGTGTAGACGGCCAGAGGGAACCCGGAGAGCATATAGAAAGATCTCTAAAGGGAAGGGTCATTTCTGTCGATAGGGTAAGAAGCAGATGAGAAACCTGCCTTTGTTGGTGTTTAGAAGCTTCCCATTCCTCTAGCTTCCAACTCAATCTTGCTCCATTTCTGTTTTATACTTTCCACGAAAACTTTAAGGATTGTTCTATCAAACCTTGGGATTTTGTCAACCAAATACACAAACTATATGTTTATACACAAAAAGCAAATGCAACAATATAATGTGTAGATCACAATATTCCCTCCAGATTTTTTTTTTTTTTTTTTTTTTTTACAGCTGCACAGACCAACCATTGTTGTTAGCAGGAAATTTTTACATGGTCTGAAAACTTGCATGACGGTGTAAATTTTTTTCCTGGAATAATTAGGATGAACATTGAAAAAAACCATATACTTTTGATTTATCAATTGAAGGGTATAATAAAATAGAGTACAACGTGGGGCGGCATGAGAGTGCTGTGGTTATCACAAGGCTTTACAATACCAGCGACCGGGTTCAATTCAAGCCACTGCCTGTAAGGAGTTTGTATGTTCTCCGCGTGTCTGCATAGCTTGATAGTTTAATTGGTCATTGTAAGTTGTCCCGTAATTAACTTAGGGTTAATCTACCCTCTGTTGAGTACACATTTGATACGCTGGGTCACAGAAGCTCACAACTTCTGTCACGCCAAATGGACGATATGCCTTCAAGGTACTCCCCTTTGACATCTCATCAGTCCTGAACTCTCTCAGATAAGAGTGAACCAAGTTTTGGACGGACTGGAAGGAATAGTTTGTCACATGGATGATGTACTCATTTTCAGAGGTTCAAGTAAGGAGCATGACAACAGAGGGGTATCTGCCTTGGAGAAACTGAAACAGGGTGGAATCGCGTGAACAAAACGAAATGCGAATTTGCAAAGTTGGAGGTGACGTTCTTAAAACACCAATTGTCCTTAGAGGGAGCGTAAGCAGGTAATGGAAAATTGTCAAAGAATATTTATCTGGAATGATGAGTCCAGCGATGCCGTTGGAATTAGCTGTACGTGCACAGTTTTGTAGCTCTGTTAATCACATTATTTCCACTTGCAAAGAAGTGGAGATACAGAATAGAGAACATGATTTTCAGCATTCGTTTCGGTGGATATTTCACTGTGTTCTTCAGTTCCTCTCGGAATTTGCTCCGTAACCGGGCGGAAGTGTTCTATCAGCCCCCCATTAGTCTACTGCGCCCTGGGGAAAGCAGCCCCAGCCCATCCCACTTTTTCTTTCAAATCAATCCCTCCAGTCCAGACATGATTACTGTAAGTTATTTCTGCACCAACTCCAGTTTAATCACATCTTTCCTGCAGTGTGGTGAATGGAATTGCACACAGTGCTCTACATGAGGCCTAGTGAATGATTATTACAACTATAACACGGTATTTCAACAGCACGTTTTCCTCTCCCGATGAAGGCAAGCATACCATGCACATCCTTCAACACCTTGTCTACAGTATATGGCACAGAATAAAAGGACGTCCTTTTAGAACAGAAAGCGGCATTTCATTAGTCAGAAGGTAGTGAATCTATGGAATTCATTGCCACAAACGGTATGGGAGCCAAATCATCGGACATATTTAAATAAGTGGTTGAACGATTCCAGATTACTAAGGCTTTCAAAGGTAGGGGGCGAAGGTCGGAGAATGGGTTTGAGTACAGACTTGATGGACATAATGGCCTAATTCTACTATGTCTTATGCGCTAATGGTCAAACAAGGTAAAAGCGTGAGATCTAAAACTGTACCAAACGGAGGAGCAGATATCATAGAAATACATAGGAAGACAGACTTCAAAATTGAAATGGCACACGCTATCTCCAATTTCCTGTACTGTCTGTCAATGTTTCTCCTCTATGCTCAGCGGAAAGCACACATGAGAAAATATACTTAAAACCCCTGTGTTGGTATGTAGCAGAGCGCAAAATTTGCACGTTTGAGGGCCGGGTTCTTTGCTGGCATAAGCATGCTGGTGAGCATGTATGACATTGATTCAACCAGTCTTGTAAAGAAAATTGTTCTGTTACACTATGGATAAAACTGTACTAGAAAACTCAGTTCTATCACCCCAACTGCAGTTCTTGGGATCAACAAGTGGAAAAGCTTTCAATAAACATTCACACCTGTCGGCCTGAACGAGCGGGTTGAAGTTAACGCCTGCTTATTCAACGGAAGAAATGAAGAGGAGGTGATTTTTTTGTATTGAATGCGTAGCGTGTGCCTTCAAATGCCGAGAGAAGAGAGACAGCAGTTAGGACCTATGGGGTCGATGATACATGAGTATCTTATTGGATATATTTGTAATTGCCTCAGTTTTGGATGAGCATAGCACCAGAAGAAAGAGGCCCATGAACAGCAGCGGCCGAATACATTTTACAGGGTGAGAGAGGAAAATCAGATGATAGTCTGGGATTTAATCGCGAACTAGGAGGTATCGAGTGCCCCGTTCCTGCTGTATATTTTCTCGGTATCATGAGCCGAATTGTACTTGGATTGTCCGAGGTCGGAGGGATACCACAGCACCAAGCGGACTCACCCGTGACGAGACCTGATGTGGCAAACTCCGCACGCCTCATGGCTGCCTCTGACAGGAAGTTATGTGATGCAGAATCTTACTGATTGTCTTGATAAAGTACTGAAAGTTTTGGCCTCGAAACGTTGATTGTTTATTCCTCTTCACTGATGCTGCCTTACCGATGGACATCCTGCAGCGTTTTGTGTGTGTTGCATTTCACAGACTGCGCATTTTGTTTTTTTTTTCTGGTATTAAGCGGTGTTGTTAACAATACGATGTGTAATTTATGCTTAGACCGATATTACATCCGTGTGTGTGTGCGTGAGTGCGTGTGTGCGTGCGTGTGTGCGTGTGTGTGTGTAGCACTTACGTGAAATTCCAATATAAATTTAAACCATTAGAATTACGTGAATTATGCTGTGCTTGGAAGTGAAAATATCAGCGGTTTACTTTTCAACACCCAACAACTGAAAAGCTCATATAGACTGTACGCCTTGGACAGCAAGATTCGTTTATTCCACGATGACGCAAAGACGGGCCACTTACTTTACCAGGAACACCGACTGCAGCAAATATCGGGCGGTAAATTCTGACGATGTTGTAAATTGCAGGATATTCCATTTCCTACCAGAAGCAGCGATTAGTTGTACAAATTGTTTCAATTATCTGCGTGTACTGATCCAAGGAATTATTTATTATACGCCAGACGGAACGACGGTTGATGACCCCATCAGTCACAATGGATCGCTGGCGATGATCCATTGAAGAAACACGCAGTGTGAACTATTTTTGTTCATTGTATCGGCACAACATTTCTAACTATCAATGTCTAAAATAACCATCTCTTCAAGGAGGATTGCAAGAAAATTCGTTTATTGTTGCTTCGAAACATTTTCAGAGGAAAGCATCAGTTCAATTTTGTTTCGCAACGGTTGAATCGCTATACAGATTTATTTTGATTCAGTTGTTCATTTTCTAGATAACAAACTCCTTATTCTTCAGTTACCGATCAATTGTAAATTTCTTAGTATCAGGTGGACGAGTGAGACGCAGTGAGTTGAATGTCGGCGAATTACGTGATAAGCTTTCTTACAAAGGGAAGGTTTAGTCGCAGTCTTGTCTTTCCAGTGCCTTTAGCTCTAGAAGCGGCAGCATCAGATAGTTAAATATTAAAATAAAATTTATTGCGTTTCCTAATATCTCATGGTTTCAACAAGCCCAGCAGGTACTTGCAGAAATGTTCCGCATTTTCCGCTGAAATTAGTACAAGCGTTGAAAGCAATATTTTGCAGGATAGAATACGTTTATTCGACTCGATTCATTTAATCTTTCCTGTAAATGACCCAGGGAATCTTTTTCTATTCAAAGAATCTTCACGTTATTTATCTACCTGTAACACCTAATAACCAGTTTTCACCTTTGGATGTTATCATTAATTCCCTATGTCATTTCCTATCTGACCGAATCCCTAAACTGAAAGCAATAATCTTCTCTTGTACCCACGTGCCAAAAGGGCTGTCCTTACACACGAGGAACTATTCTTTGCCTGAACTGTTCGCTGGCTACTTTATGTGCACGAAGTTATGGTGCCACTTGGCTAATTTGTCCAAGTATTGCAATTCATGGATACACGAAATTTAAAGCATCAATTAGAACCATAGAACCATAGAGCATTACAGCACAGAAACAGGCCTTTTGGCACTTTTTGGCTGTGCCGAACCATTTTTCTGCCTAGTCCCATTGACCTGCACCTGGACCATATCCCTCCATACCCCTCTCATCCATGTACCTGTCCAAGTTTATCTTAAATGTTAAAGTGAGCCCACATTTACCTCTTCATCTGGCAGCTCATTCCACACTCCCACCACTCTCTGTGTGGAGAAGCCCCCCCCCCAATGTTCCCTTTAAACTTTTTCCCCTTCACCCTTAACCCATGTCTTCTGGTATTTTTCTCTCCTAGCTTCAGGGCAAAAAGTCTGCTTGCATTCACTCTATCTATAGCCATCATAGTTTTATATACTTATATCAAACTTCTCCTCATTCTTCTACGCTCTAGGGAATAAAGTCCTACCTTATTCAACCTGTCTCTGTAACTCAGTTTCTCAAGTCACAGCAACATCCTTGTAAACCTTCTCTGCAGTCTTTCAACCTTATTAATATCCTTCCTCTAATTTGGTGACCAAAACTCTGCACAATACTCCAAATTCGGCCTCACCAATGCTTTATACAACCTCACCATAACATTCCAACTCTTATACTCAATACTTTGATTTATAAAGGCCAATGTACCAAAAGCTCTCTTTACGACCCTGTCTACTTGTGACGTCACTTTTAGGGAATTTTGTATCTGTATTCCCAGATCCCTCTGTTCCACCGCACTCCTCAGTGCCGTACCATTTAACTTGTATGTTCTACCTTGGTTTGTCCTTCCAAAATGCAATAACTCACACTTGTCTGCATTAAACTCCATCTTTTCAGCCCATTTTTCCAGCTGGTCCAAATCCCTCTGCAAGCTTTGAAAACCTTCCTCACTGTCCACTACACCTCCAATCTTTGTATCATCAGCAAATTTGCTGATCTAATTTGCCACATTATTATCCAGATCATTGATATAGATGACAAATAACAACCGACCCAGCACTGATCTCTGTGGCACACCACCAGTCAGAGGCCTCCACTCAGAGAAGCAATCCTGTACTACCACTCTCTGGCTTCTCCCATTGAGCCAATGTCTAATCCAATTTATTACTGCACCATGTATTCCTAGCGACTGAATCTTCCTAACTAACCTCCCATGCAGGACCTTGTCAAAGGCCTTACTGAAGTCCATGTAGACAACATCCACTGCCTTCCCTTCATTCACTTTCCTGATAACCTCCTCGAAAAACTCCAATAGATTTTTAAAACATGACCTACCACGCACAAAGCCACGTTGACTCTCCCTAATAAATCCCTATCTATCCAAGTACTTGTAGATCCTATCTCTTAGTATTCCTTCCAATACTTTACCTACTACCGACATCAAACTTATCGGCCTATAATTTCCCGGATTACTTTTAGAGCCCTTTTTAAACAATGGAACAACATGAGCTATCCTCCAATCCTTGGGCACCTCACCGGTAGATACCGACATTTAAAATATATCTGCCAGGGCCCCCGCAATTTCAACACTAGTCTCCTTCAAGGTCCGAGGGAATACCCTGTCAGGTCCTGGGGGTTTATCTACTCTGATTTGCTTCAAAATAGCATCACCTCCTCCTCTTCAACCTGTATAGGTTCCATGACCACACTACCTGTTTGCCTTATTTCCATTGACTCCATGCTAGTTTCCTTAGTAAATTCAGACGCAAAAAAAAACATTTAAGATCTCCCCCATTTCTTTTGATTCCATACATAGCCGACCACTCTGATCTTCAAGAGGACCAATTTTATCCCTTACTATCTTTTTGTTCTTAATATACCTGTAGAAGCTCTTTGGATTATCCTTCACCTTGACTGCCAAAGCAACCTCATGTCTTTTTTTTAGCCCTCCTGAATTCCTCCTTGTTTTTTTTGCACTTTTTATACTCCTCAAGCACCTTATTTGCTCCCTGTTTCCTATACATGTCATACATCTCTCTTCTTCTTTTTAACCGAGTTCCAATACCCCTGGAGAACCAAGGTTCCTTATTCTTATTCACTTTGCCTTTAATCCTGACAGGAACATGTAAACTCTGCACTCTCAAAATTTCTCATTTGAAAGCCGCCCACTAACCAATTGCATCCTTGCCAGAGAACAACCTGTCCCAATCCACACTTTTCAGATCCTTTCTCATTTCTTCAAATTTGACCTTTTTCCAGTTTAGAATTGATGACGAAATTCCCTTATATGTACAGCACGTTTATATTTTCTACGAAACGGCTTCGTTCCTTTTCTATTTGACTGCTCCTCATAGACGACCTCTCCTCGCTGAGTATCTGTCTCGTCATATCTCTGCCAATTTCAGCAAACATTTTCCTCACATCTTGCAATTCCTTTGTAAGTTGTCAGAGAATTCACTAGTAGGCAAATCTCACTGTAGAGAAAGATATTGCCATGGTCAGGTTGGATGGGAATGTACGTTATCAACAGGAAGAACTCAGGCAAGAAAACGAGAAAAAGCTAGAAGATGTTAAAAAAAAGGGTGCAAACTGGGTGCAGTAGGAAAGATAACAGAAAACACGAACAGTAGACCTCAGCTCAAACAAAACAGAGAAGCGAAACAAGAGCAGGAAAACTGTGCAGCTGCAGGAGATTCAGCTTGTCTCCTTTCACATTAAAGAGCTCAGTCCAGGAAAGGAAGTGAAATGCCCACAATGAAATAGCCTTGGACATTAGGAAAGCAAGCGTCACTCAAAAGTAGTTTTTCAGCAGGTCAAAGAAGACGATGATTTAGACCAAGAGAGAGTTTTCCTTGGGTCTCTATATTCATATAGACAAGGCTAGAGTACTACGGTTCAATTGCAAAACGAGGCAGTGACGTTCAAAATGGACACTGGGGCAGATGGCATAACCATCCCGGAACGCCTGTTCACAAAACTAGCGACGATAACATGAATTACGCTAAATCTAGAAAAGAAACTGCCCATGGGTCCAGGGAAACATAAGCTCAGTGCGAGCGGAACGAATATGAGAAACAATTAAAAGAAGATGTCTATGTTATTCAGAATCTTATCTCATTACTACTGAGATGATATGCCATCGAAAAGCTGAACGGCATGGCAAGGTTCGATTCGCTACACAATATTCAGTGGCAGAAGTACCCGGAGTTTTCCCCACAAACTTGGCGGCACTGAAAGAAGAGTGCCCTACACTTAACAAATCTCTCTCTATCGATTGTATTTTATTTGCAAATCCCTCCCTTTACTATAAAGAGATACTTCACTCCATTCAACAGCTCCTCCCTGAATTTTCTCTGTGTCAGTCCATAGATACAAGTGTTGGTGCAGGTATTGAGATAAGCCAATATAAACGCACATTGCTGTAGGATGTAGGTCGGTTTGTTGAAATGTCTGTCTGCGAAGGAATAATTTTCAAGTTGCCAGTTCATAGAATGTACGGCAGTGGGCATCCAAAATAATACGAAATTGGCCGACAGAGCGAACAACAGAATCATGGACTTTCTCCGGTTTGCTACCTCTGGATCATTCTGATTTTCGCTGCTGTTCCGAAGTGCTCGGCGAGTTCTATTTGTCGCTTTAATCCGTTTGATAGTTAAGACATTAAAGAGCAGGATTAAACACATGGACAATAACGGTGTTGTGATGCTGTCAAATACCTCGTAGGCTTTCCACAGGGGTGACGTAAGGTATTCAGACGCGGCGACGCAACGCCACTTATCCACTGCAAAGTAGAATGGAATGGACTTAGCACAGCAGGCTGAACTCACTGCTGCTATCACCACAGCCGCTGTTCTCTCGGTGCAATATCGGTTCCGCAGCTTCTGACAGCAAATAGCGATGTAGCGATCGAAAGTGAAAGCGACCGTCAACCAAACGGAACATTCCTTGGTTGCAACAACGAGGAGAAGCAGTACAGAGCACGCCGGAGTAGCGAGCAAGAAATTAGCAAACAAGTAGATATAATTTATCCTCTCGAATATAATAACAATTATGACCACCATCAAATCTGCTGTCGCCATGGCCACCAGGTAGCGGGTGATGCATTTGGACAGTCCACATTTTCCGCGGGACAGGATCACAATCGCCGTTAAATTTACTGAAATATATTATAAGATATAGTATTACTAACAGCAACCGCAGAATGTTTAAGGTGACACTGTTTGCGGGTTTGATCAATAGTCGGCTCTGACGACCATAGTCTGGAGAAGTCGCCAGGCTACCAGTTCGCCTACGCTGATCGAGATGCGATGCGGAATGCCCAACAGGCTGATTCTACGGTATAATGTACAATTTGTATCTCGCCAGTTTCACATCCTGAGGTCAACCATCAGAATGAAAGCTAGACTCTGACAAAAGAAGCTGTTCTGATAAGGAGTGAAGAAAGGACTGGATACCTGGCTAGTATGGCGAGAACATCAAGAGCTGTCCCTATTACTCGAATATTAATCCGCGTCTTGCGGAGAAAAGTACGGGAAGTAGAGAGATTTTTAAAATCTCTTTTTAATTAAAATAAAAACCATATTATACGGCATCATTGTATTTTAATTTAATTTACTTCACTGCATTCCGTTTAAATGAAATTATTTTATAATTACATCGACGAATTTATTTCATTTGAATTCAGGAGATATCTGGAGACGACGGAACAAAACGTCTGATCTCCGAGACCTGAAACAGCTCTCAGGGTTATCCGGGCACAGAGAGGCAAATCATTAGCTTAAAACGAGCCGTCGCTTCGCCTGGAGGAACGGAGATACCAGCGAGGGGCCCTGAGTGTTCGAGCCAAAGGAACAGGGAGACTAATGTTGCGAAATTAACGGGCACTACCCGGAAGCTTAAATGTAGGCGTTGCCGAGTCAGGCGGACAGTCTGAACATGCTCAGCGAAAGTGTATAATAATTTGAAAACAATGAAAGACACAACTTTCCACATATTCAGTTAATATTTGGTTAGATGGTTAAATGGAAAGTGACAAACAGAGCACCTAATGAATTTAATGGTTATGGTCACTGGACACAAATGATACGCTTCCGCTCATCAGAAAGTCGTGCAAGAAAGGGCAAAGTGATGGATAACGGCTGCAGTCGCTGCTTTGAAGACAAACCTATTCATGTTTGGAGAAACACATAAAATAATTGCCAGACAGGACTACTCTTAAAAATCATATTTCTTTTGCACGATTGTGTTTACTCCGCTAAAGGGGAGGGCCCATGGAAAGGAATCATGCTTGTTTATTGAAATCCAGATACCAAGGGAACTCATCGGAAATATTCAAGATCAAGGTATCTCAGAATGTTGGCTACATTGGTATATAATTTAATTATAAAACGGAATGAAATGGCAAACCATTTATTTCTTTCTTTGGATGACACTACAAAACATGTATTGCTTTGTCCCGTTAAATTTAAACCACACGGATCGCACAGAGATGATATAAATGTCATTCCCTCAGTTTTGGATGGCCATAACACCGTAAGTCATAGGAGCAGAAAACTGATTGGACTTTCTGATTTAATCGACAGCTGCAGGGGATCGAGTATCCCGTTCCTGCTGTGAAGTTTCACGGTGTCATGGGACTGCCCGAGGTCAAAGCGCTCTCAGCCGTGATCAGGCCTGATGTGGCAAACCTCACACGCCTCAACGCTAGTCAGTCATGGCTGCCTCTGACGCAGGACTGGGGCAGAACTTTACTGACTACTTGATGAAGTACTGAAAGGTTAGCAACGTCGATTGTTTATTCCTCTCCATGGATGCTGCCTGACCTATTGACTTCCTTCAGCATTTTGTGGGTGTTGCTTTTCACTGACTGCGCATTTTGTTTTTCTGTCATTTAGTGGTTTTGCTATCAACACAATATATACTTAGAATGTTATCGCAGATGCACACACACACATATATGTATATATGTATGTGTGTATATATCTATATATATATATAGATAGATAGATATACACGTATTTATGTAGCGTTGTTTGTGTTTGTCGGTCTGTATGCGCGTTTGTGTACACGTATGTATGCATCAAACAGCTCTGTCAAATTCCCATTTAAAAAGAAACCATTAAAGTAACCTAAATTACAGATAGAAGCGAAAGTAACAGCGAAGTTTTCTTATCAACACCCAATAACTGAAAGCATGCATTGGTCTGTGTGCCTTGGACAGCAAGATATGGTTATTCCAGCCACAAACATGAGAAAATCTGTAGATGCTAGAAATCTGAGTAACGCACACAAAACGCAGGGGGACATCGGCAGACAAGAGGCATCTATGAAAAAAATACAGTCGACGTTTCGGTTCTGCTGAATGGTTACTTACTCCATAGATGCTGCCTGGCCTGCTGAATTTCTCCAGCATTTTGTGTGTGTTGTTATGGTTATTCCCAGATGCCGCAAGCGTAATACAGGAACGGGCCATTATCTTACCAGGAACACCGAATGCTGCAAGCACCGGGCAGTATATTCTGACGATGTTGTAAATTGCGGGATATCCCATTTAGTACCAGAAGCAGCTATCAGTTCTACAAATTGTTTCAAATATCCGCGTGTCCTAATTCAAGAGGTTCTTATACGCCTGGGGGACGACTGTTAAGTCAGTCATTGATCCCATCAGTCACATCAATCACGTTCTACTGAACAAACACGTAGTGTGAACTAATTTTACTCATTGTATCATAGCTAGCTCTTCAAGCAGAATTAAAAGTACATCCATTAATTGTTGCTTCGAAACATCTTCAGTGGAGAGCACCAATCGCCTAAACTTCCCATGAATCACCCGGGGAGGTCTTTGTATTCATGAACCTTGCTGCAGACTTTACTTATTTACCTGCACTACCTTTATTACGTGTCGTTACTCTGGGTCTGTACTCACTGGAATTTAGAAGGATGTGGGAGGAGGATCTTATTAAAAACCTTTCGAACATTGAAAAGACTAGATAGAACAGATAAGGAAATATTTCCCATGGTTTGGGAGGCTAGGACAAGAGGCTATATCCTCAGGATAGAGGGGCGTACATTTAAAACAGAGAGGCGGAGAAATTTCTTTAGCCAGAGGGTGGTGAATTTGTGGAATTTGTTACCACTCGCAGCTGTGGAGGCCAGGTCGTTGGGTATACATAAGGCAGAGATTGATAGGTTCTTGTTTGGGCACGGCATCAAAGGTTAAGGGAAGAAGACCGTGGAATGGGGCTGATGAGGGGAAAACAGGATCAGCCACGAATGCATGGCGGAGCAGACACGATGGGCCAAATCGCCTAATTCTGCTTCTATATCTTATGGTCTCTAACTATTTCACAGTTTTGGATTTTATGTTAATTTCCTCACGTCATTACCAATCTGACCAAATCCCTAAACTATAAGCAATAATTTTCTCTCGTAACAAATTGCCTAGAGGGTTGTCGTTACACCCGACGCCGGACACACGAGGAACGACTCTTTTCCTGAACTGTTTGCTGCCTCAGCTATGTTCATAAGGTTATGGTATCAGCAAACTAATTATTCCAATACTTGCATTGTAATTCACAGATACTCAAAATTCAAGCATCAAATGATGATAAAATTTCTTCATCGTGTACAACATGTTTAAACTCTCTGTGAAGCTACTTCGTTCATTTTCAATGTGACTGTTCCTCATCGTCGACCACTCCTCGCCGAGTCTTTGAAGGGTCATATCTCTTTCCATTTCCGCTCGGCTCTCCACTCTCTCCACTAATCCTAACTTCACCATCAATTCCGAAGACAGGGAAGGTGCTGTCATTGTCTGGCGTAGTGACCTGTACCTTGCTGAGCCCAGCGCTAACTATCAGACACCCTCTCTTACTTACCCCTCGAACAGGACCCCACTAAGGAACACCAAGCCATTGTTTCCGATAGCATCACCAACCTTTCTCAGTCTGGGGATCTCCCATCCACCGCCACTAACCTCATAGCTCCCGCACCCCATACCTCCCGTTTCTACCTCTTACCCAAAATCCCCAAACTCGCTTGTGCAGGTAGACCGATTGGTTCAACTTGTTCCTGCCCGACACAACTCATATTTGCATACCTCATCTGTTTTATCCCCCTAGTTCAGTCCGTTCCTATCTTAATCGGTGACACCACATGCTCTGGATTTCAGGTTCCCTGGCCCCATCATCTTATTTTTAACATGATGTCCATTCCCTATAGACCTCTATCTCCCACCAGGAACGCCTCAAAGCACTCCTTTTGTTTTCTGGACACCAGACCTAAACAGTTCCCCTCTGCCACCACTCCCCGCCGTCTAGCAGAACCTGTCCTCACTCTAAATGATTTCTCCTTTGGCTCCTCCTACTTCCTTCAAACAAAAGGTGTAGCCATGGGCACTCGCATGGGTCCAAGCTATGCCTGCCTGTTCATTGTCTACGTGGAACAGTCTATGTTCCAAGCCTACACTGGTCACCGGCCCGCACTTATCCTACGCCACATTGACGACTGCATTGGTTCTGCTTCCTGCACCCAAGTTGAACTCGTCCACTTCATCTACTTTGATTCCAACTTCCAACCTGCCCTTAAATTTAGCTAGTCCATTTCCGACACATCCCTCCCCTTTCTCGATCTTACTGAATCTATCTCCGGAGGCAGCCTATCTACCGATGTCTATTACTGTATAAAACCACCGTCTCTCACAGTTACCTGGACTATACCTCTTTTCACCCTGTTACTTGTAGAAACGCCACCTCCTTCTCACAATTCCACCGCCTCCGCCGCATCTGCTCTCAGGAAGAGGTTTTTCATTCTAGCATGAAGCAGATGTTCTCCTTTTTGAAAGGAAGGGGCTTTCCTTCCTCCGCCGTCAATGCTGTTCCCAACCGCATCTCTTCCGTTTCACGCAGGTCTGCTCTTACCCCATCCTCTCGCCACCTTCCCAGAGATAGGGTTCCTCTTGTCCTCATCTACCACCCACCAGCCTCCACGTCCAGCACATAATTCTCCAAAACCCGCCATCTCCATCATCTCCATCCCAGCACCAAGCACATCTTTCCCTCCTTCCCTACTTTCTGCTTTCTGCAGGGATCACACCCTTGCCTATTCATCTCTCTCTACTGATCTCCCTCCTGGCACTTATCCTTGCAAGCGGAACAAATGCTACACCTGTCCCCACAACTCCTCCGTCACTACCATTCAGGGCCCTAAACAGTCCTTCTAGCTGAGGAGACACTTCATCTCTGAGTCTGTTGGGGTCATAGACTGTTTTGATGCTTCCGGTATGGCCTCCTGTATATCGGTGGGACCCGATGTATATTAGGAGACCGCTTCGACGAGCACCTACGCTTTGTCCGTCTGAAAAAGCGGGATTTCCCAGTGACCACCCATTTTAATTCCACTTCCCATTTCCATTCTGATATATCTATCCATCGTCTCCTCCACTGTCGTGATGAGGCTACACTTAAATTGGAGGAACAACACCTTATATTCCGTTTGGGTAGCCTCTAACCTGATGGTATGACCATTGATTTTTCTAACTTCCGGGAATGCCCCATACCGTTCCCCTTCACCATTTTCCATCCCCCTTTCCCTCTCTCATCTTCTCTCCTTGTCCATCGATCACCTTCCTCTGGTGCCACCCCCTTTCCGCTGTCTTCTGTCTCTTTTACTAATTTATTTCCCAGCTCTTTACTTCATCCCCTTCCCCTTCAGGTTTCACCATGTGTTTCTCTCTCCCCTCCTCCACCCTTTAAATCAACTCTTCATCTTTTTTCCCCCCCTCAGTCCTGCCGAAGCGTTTCAGCCTGAAACGTCGACTGCGCTCTTTTCCCAGACACTGTCTGGCCTGCTGAGTTCCTACAGCATTTTGTATTTGTTGCTCGGATTTCCAGCATCTGCAGATTTTCTTTTGTCTGCAGACTTACTGCATATTTTGCAGTTGCTTGTGGAGCCAAAATATATTTTCAATTTTATTGTATCAAAATGTGTTTCACCCTGATTTGTGGGCTTCCCTGTATGTTCATGGAGGCAAGTTACCAACGGTTTCCATTTCTTTTTCAAGGATATTCCTGAAGTCAGACACGGACGTAATGCAAATCTCTGCATTGGTTTCATGTTTTCACCAATCATCCTCTGCACATGAGGGCAGGATAAGTAATATTGAGAAATAACGACTTTGATAAATTAGACCAACATATTGAACAATACACAACTGCGTTTCATCAGTATTCTGGACTTATTCTGCAGCTCCATTTTTTTAACCACATCATATCTGCATGAATTGCAAAGAGGGTAAAAGAGGGATTTTTCGAAAACTGTATGTTTTTCTGCCCTGTCTTTTTACTGGCCTTTATTACCCATTTGACTAACCGTACGAAATATTGAAAGTTCTTGATAGAGTGGACGTGAAGAGAGTAAGTCTAGGGCCAGAGGGTACTGCATCAAAATTAAAGGATGTTCCTTTAGAAAGGCAATGAGGAGGAATTTATTTAGCCATTGTCTAATGTATTTGTAATATTCATTGCCACTGACGGCCGTGGAAGGATTCGCTGGGTATATTTAAAGCGCAGGTTGATGTGATTTTGATTAGTAAGGGCATCAAAGGGTACGGAAAGAAATCAGGTTAATGGAGGAGAGAGGGATAATGAATCAGCCATGATCTGATGGCGGATGAACCTCGTTGGGCTGAATGGCCTAATGGTGCTTCTATGCCTTATGGCAAAATATTTTGCCGTTATGTTTTATGGTCATATGATCTTATGGAATATATTCAGTGTTGGATGGCCTGCAACTCACTTTGTCTCTCTGTGAAGTTCGACATAGTGACTATCCTGATGCAAAGTGTTGACCAGAAACGTTGTCATTTCATTTCCTTCCACCCTCGGTATCTCCCTTTTCCTCTAGCAGATGATTAATGCGGCAGTTCCTACACAAGTATTTCAGGTGCAACTCATCCGTCTACTTGAAGTTAATCGTTGGCAAATTGCTGGCTGCCATAAAGACTAGAGCAAAACTGCCGTACCTGGTCGTGATTGATGGTGAGTAGCGGGGTATCGGAGCTTCACCGAAAGTACTGGGAACTGGGTACGATGGACAGCAAGGCTGTTCTGCTGAAGGAGGCTATTGCATTGCAATACAGGTATGTTGCTACCTACGATGGCACGATTTCCAATAACGGACCGTAAATCACGTGCTTGAAGGGAACACTTGAGCTTTCCCGTCACCTTCAATCAACGGACATTCACCAGGATGTTCGCTGGTGTTCAGAACTTTATTAAGGGGGAGCGCTTTGGATCGTTTCTTTTTTTTTACCCTAGAGTGAAGAGAGTGGAAGAGTTCTAGAAGAAGTAAGTGCATTTCCGAGAAGCAGAAAAATGTAAATATCTCCCACATCACCCGTCCCACCCCATGGTTTCGTTACAAGAATATAACGTTTGCAATTTACTTAGAGCTTAAGGATAAGATGTTTTCATATGCAGAGAGTGGGTGATATCTGGAACGTGCAAGTGGAGGTGAATAAATCAGATATAATAGTATGTTTAAGTCTTTCAGACGAACACATTAATAGGTAAGACATAGAAGGGTCCTGTCCTCATGGGGATTATGTACACAGACACTTAGGCCAATAAGGACATGGTAAGCCGAAAAGCCTATTTTTGTGGTACATCACTCTATGACTCTGCGACGAACAATAGAATTACAATTAATTTGCTCCGAAAGTATCGCGCGCCTTTCTTCAGTCTGCTTTACTAAAGGGGACGTCCCAAGGCCAAGTGAGCGTCTTCGGCTTAGAATGGGAACTGATGCTGTCGCTCCTTTCTGAAGTACTATCGCCTCTTCAAACGACTTTGAAGTTTCAGAATATTTTACCTGCGGCATCGATTCCCCACTCAGAATATCGACCTGCGCTGTGCACAGTCGAGGTTTTGTATCTGAGAGCAAAAGGGCTAGCGTATCACTCTCCACATGAGGCAATTTAATGACAGGTCAGCAGTTACTTAAACCAACATTTCATTTTGAAGAACGACCAAAGGTGACAAGTGGGCATCCTCAGGGATAGTTGGGTACTTGAGCAGAAATCCATCCGTAGGAATCACACAATCTCGGAATTTCCGCTCACCGTTCAAAATTCACGTTCATCGGTAGGAAGATGCCGGGGATTGGACATAAACCCTATGCAAGTGAAACATGTGCTTTCGCACTGAGGGTCTTCTTTTTTGGTAAATTTATATTAAATGATCTTTCTGGTTATCTCTCCCGCAGAGCTCATGGGCTGGGTCTTGAAGAATAGAAAACAGAGGTCGGAGTGGACTATTCTGCAGGTCGAGCCAGCTCCGCCATTCAATCCAATCCTGGCTGGTTTTCTAGCCTCAGATTCTGGTTCTGGATATTCCCTAACACTCATTCATGCCGTTTCTGCATGGAAATCAACTTGTCAGACCTTCCACAATTAGTTCAGTTTTTGGTGAGAGTGCGTGATTGAGATAAGGAGAGTGCCTATTTAGCGGTTAAACACCATTGACCTATGCACTTTAAGATAAATCAGGAACAGTTGTTATTTAAAATCATTGTGTAATGGAGATCTCTCGCCATATAGAGTACAACACCAGGGTATGCCGTGGGATGTCACGGTAGCGTAGTGGTTAGCACAATGCTTTACAGTACTTCTGACGCGGGTTCAATTCCCGCCGCTGTCTGTAAAGAGTCTGTACGTTCTCCATGTGACCACGTGGTTGGCAGATTAATTATCATTAGTACAATCTCAGGGTATTGCTGGGCGGCGTGGATCAAAGGGCCAGAAGGGCCTCGCGCTTTATCTCAATGAATGATGACTAAATGAATAGATGGTAATCTTTCACCTTTCATAAACCTTTTCTAGCTGCAACAAAGCCTATGCGTGCCGGAGCATTTCAGTTACTTCGTGGCCGCGCAGCCGCGCAGCTTAGAGGGATCAGTGGCACCACGGTAGCGTAGTGGTTACGTGAAGATATTAAAGCTTGTAGCATTTCGGAGTTCGGAGTTCAATTCTAGCCCCGATCTGAGGAGATTCTGTATATTTTCCCTGTGGAATGCGTGCGTTTACTCCCGGTCCTCTGGTTTCCTCCCACACTCCAAAGACCTACCGGGTATATTAATTGTTAATTGTAAATTGTCCCATCATCAAGTTGAGGTTAATCGGGTTTGCCTGGGCTGCTGGGAAGGCGTGTTTCGAAAGGCTGGAAGGGTCTTCTCGCTGTATCACTAAAATGTATTGTTAAGACAGATTGGTTTTAAAAGTCAGAGTTGTAAACCATGATAGTATCATTAGCAATAAACATCACATTTGCAAAGTATATTTTTAAGAACTATATTGTATAAAAAAATTACCCATGCCACAATGTAAATATGAAAAAATCCAAATACAGAAGTTACGTGAAAAATATGTTCATCGATTCTTCTTTCCGTGGGTTTGTGTTATTGGATCAAGTATTCGCAACAGATACATCACAACTCCCCCCCCACCCCCCACCACCACCACTCACCCAAAGTTAAGGCGAGAATGATGCAACGTTAGTGATCAGGACTAGGAAATGGAGAGGAACAAGAATAACATGATTAGGACGGTCGCTGCTTTGCATTATTCCGCGGTTGAGAATGAATCAGAGGTATAGGTTATGAGGCGAACATGAGCCAGTGAATAACAAAATAGACATACAGGATAGAAAAGGAGAGCCAATGGATGTTGCACACTTGGAGTTTCAGAGGCCTTTGACAAGGTGCCGCAAAGAGGCTGCTTAACAACAGAAGAGCCCATGGTATTGCAGGACAGATGGTGGCAAGGATAGAAGATCGGCTGACTGGCAGAAGGCAAGGAGTGAGAATCAAGGGGGCATTTACTGCTTTTCTGTGATTGGTGATGTACTGCATGTGTCAGTGTTGCTGCCGTTCTTTTCACAATATATGTCAATGACTGAATTGAAGAAAATACAAAAATCAAAGGTGCAAAGGCTCTTGGGAGTCCTGAAGGATAAGTTGCAGATAGAATCGTTGGTAAGGAAAGTAAATTCAGTGTTAGCAATGTTAGTATATGTAATGAGCTGCCAGACTAAGTAGTGAAATAAGTATAATAACATCTTTTAAAAAGAATCAGGGGAAGTATGTAGTTAGGAAATATTTGACGTATAAGTGCAAACACCAGCAAATGGGAGAAAGGTGGATAGGCATCTTACTCGGCATTGCCCATTTGGTCAGATTTCTCTATGGATTTATGAGCCTATCGATAGCTCGTATAACTCAGAAATATATTCTTATCACAAAGCATTACGTGAACCCTGTTTATTGCATGGCGTTTCAGTTTTTTAAATAATATTTCTTAAAATTCTCTGCTCGAATCTGCCTTCTCTACTCCTTCAGAGGGATTTCCAGTGTTTACCCATTCGCTGAATCGATAAGTTTATACTCCCTACTCCTTGGTTAGTCCTACCGATGTCTTTAGTTCAGGAACACTCTACCGAGCTCATTACAGTAACGAGCTCTTCGCTTCAGTAGAATGTCCCTGAAGTAACGACATCGGTAAAATAATCATGCCTTACCTCATTTTTCTCCGCTCCAGAAGGAGCAACGCAGATTCTTTACTATATGCAGCATGTGTAAGTATTACTTTTGAATTTGCACAGCTTGCCTTCTGTATTTTTTTCTTCGTTGTTAGTTTCCGTCTCTTCTTCTGTAGCGCTATTTCTGTAAAATTCTATTATTAGCTTTTTCTCCCCTGTAAATGCTGGTGAGAAACGAATGTCAAGGTGGGGCATGATGACATATACCTATCTTGATAATAAATGTACTTTGAAATTTGAACTGTAATATCTATTCGCAAATGCAATATCTCGATGAATCACTTATGCGCCAGTGCAATCGTATTAGTTGACGACCAAAATTGCACGCAGTTTTGGTATGGATAACAGATGCCTTATGCTTTGTTTCATGTAAGATATTTGAGTTTGGCAGACTATGCCTGCGGTTAATGGGCTATTCCTTCTAGAACTTCAGAAGACAGCAGTGAGCTACTTTCTTCAATTTCTACAGATTTTGAAGCGTCAGTGCATGCGTATTGCGGTTGCAGCGAGTTAAAGGATTTTGCTTTTAATACCCTTTTAATATCCTTATCCTTTTAGTTGGAAGAGGCTGTGCTTTTGGAAGGTGCTGTCTGAGGTACCTCGTTGTGTTGCTGCCGTGCTGTCTGCAGACGATGGTCGGTGGTATAGAGTGGGAATAGTTGTGGATAGGGTTCCTTATGTATCCAGTTTCCATACCGTGTGTGGTATCAAACCTCCGAGTGTTGTTGACCCTACTTCACGCCTTAAGATGGAAAGAGTATTATTGATGAAGCAACTGAATTTGTGTGGGACTAGGGCGCTGAGATGTGTAGCTGAGTTAACTGTCGGCTAACCGCAAAACGTATCCTGCTATGTAATAGCTATGTATCCAATAGATTTCCCTGGGTTATTTTTTTTGTCCTTAATATACCTTTGAGGTTGAAACATCGACCTTTCGGCACAAGGAGACATCAAATGGGTGGAAAATGAACTACAGCAGAATGAGCATTAGTTGCTTATTATCAATTATTTGATGATTCTTGGTGTATTTTTCCAGCAGATAGTCAATAGAATAAACCAGGTACCCGAATCCATAGAAGTCAAGGATTTCGATTTCTGCTTGCGTGAGCGACGGTTTAGTCGCTGTCTGACATGTTATTTGCTTTTTTTCTTTTTCCAGTAAAATTCTTTTACCTCTGGATATAATTCCAGCAAGTTCAGCTTTTATTTCAATTTGTGTCTCTGAATTTATTTTCATTTTATATTACTCATGATGCTTTTGGGAGAAGCTCATTGAGTGCCAATGAACTCTTCAATAACGTTTTCCTGTTGAACTCTATTATAGCAGGTTCCTCGTCAACCCCTACGCCATGACGGAGATAATGGAACAGTGACGCTCAGATCTCATCGCATCTTCACTTTTACCCAACTCTCAGCATTGAGATAAGCAGCTTCCCTAATGTTTTTGGAGCCAAAATGCATAGTACCACTTTCCCCACACTCAAATGCACTTTCTAACGTTTTCCCATTCCCAGAGAAGCTTCATTAATCGAGATAGTTTTGTCCTGCAAGAAACGAAAACAGTTTGCGTTGATGTTTCAGATATTCCTTAGAATTGATAAGAATGACAGGAAAACGTATTCAAATAATCGCAATCCTGAGGAGATACACCAATAGCTGTAATCTACTACCTGAGCTAATTTCAGTAGCAGGAGAGTCACGAAAAGGAGGACACATCTCTGTCGACAGGATGGTGTTGGCATTTTATCAGATATAATTCAGAGAAAATGGATATATATTAGCAAATATGTTGCGATATCTCTCTTCAAGATGGCGTCGAAAAGTGGGGACTCTTTGCGTGCGGCTGCGAAGGGAATTATCAAATATTCCCTCTTTGGACTACTACAGCTGAAATCCACATTAACGGCGATAGCTACTTCAATAAGTGACTTCGTTTAAAGACATTTAAAATCCATCGATCTGCGAAAACGAGGAAAGCGTGCTGGTTTGTAAGTAACATTGAAAGGCAGAGCCAATAGACCCCCACTTCCTACTATCTTGCTGGCGAATATACAGACTCTGTGATAATAAAGCCCTCAGAGCAAGATTGCAGTGCTACAGGGACATTAGGGTCTACTGTGAACTTTGCTTCATGGAAACATGACTCATCCCTTCCATGTAGGACGCATCGCTGCATCCCGAGGGTTTCACCCACTCACCGCAAAGACAGAACAGCTGAGTCTCTTGCAGGTAGAGAGGGGCGTAGTCTGCTTCATGATTAACTCATCTTGCTGCAAAGACGTAACGGTTCATGATCAGTCCTGCTCACTCGATCTGGAATATCTAGCGTTCAAGTGTTGTCGATTTTATCTGCTGAGGGAGTTTTTCGGAATCAGGTAGCAAATTATGCAGATGGAATATGAAATGTTGCTTCTCCAAACGGACAGTAGCTTAGCGTGGCAGTAGTGGAGCCCACGGACTGACATGTTGGAATGGTGATGGGGATTGGAGTAAAAATATTTGCCCGCCGGGAAATCCTGCTTTTGCGGATGGAGAGAACGTGCTCGGCAAAGCAGTTCCCCAGTTACATACAAGAGAAAATATGCAGATGCTGGAAATCCGAGCAACACACACAAAATGCTGGAGGAGCTCAGGAGACCAGGCACCATCTAAGGAAAAAGGCAGTCGACGTTTCGGGCCGAGACCCTTCATCAGCACTGGAGAAAAAAAGACGAGTAGGAGCAAGAAAGTGGAGGATGGGCGGAAGAACCACAAGGTGGAAGTGGAAACCGAGGGGGATGGCAGGGGTGAAATTGAGCAAATCTACGTCGGGTTTCACCAGTCTAGAGGAGCACATCCAACCTGATGGTATGAACATCGATTAATCCAACTTCCGGTAATTTCCCCCTCCCATTTCTCTCTTCTTTCTCCACCTCGTCTCTTCTCTTCTCCTTCACCTGCCTACCACCTCCCTCTGGTGCCGCTACTCATTTCCTTTCCTCTGTTGTCAACTCTCCTGTCCTATCACATTCCTTCTTCTCCAACCCTTTACCTTTTCTACCTATCACTTCCCATCATCTTTAATCATCCCTTTTCCCACCGATCTGGCTTCACTTATCGCCTTCCTTGTACCCCTTCCCCTCTTCAACAGCCGATGCTTCACAATGGCGGAATCCATCATTAAGGATCCCCATAATCCAGGACATCCCCTTTTCTCATTTTGAATTTACTATTGTGATATTTTAATTTATAGTCTGTTAATAAGCGTTGTGGTTATCTGCTGCCGCGAGGTAAAAAAATTCACGACATACGCCAGTGTTATTAAGCCTGATTCTGAATCTGAAGCGAACCGGCACAGGAGAAGATCTAATGACAGCTTAATCAGTTATCATCCGATTAAAATGGGGCGGAAGGGTCAGGGTTGAGAGTCATGACAAAATAAAACACAGAACAGTGAACATAAACTTCTGTATAATAGAAGAACGGGTGCCTACGCCCACGATGAATTGCCAAGCTAATTACACCAAGTAAATGACAATCTAAGCCAGGGGTGTCAAACTCATTTTAGGTCACGGGCCGGATTGAGCAAAATGCAGCTTCATGCGGGCCGGATCAGTCGGACGCGTGCGAACGCAGCTTTCGTTGCCTCCGTTTTTTCAGCCTGCTCTCATGCGTCTCGGTCTCTGCTATAACTACAAAGTGTTTCACTTTACAAATTCCGTTTCTTATGAAGAAGACTGCCGAGCAAGACTGCCGAATAAACACTAAAAACCCTGAAAACCTGGTACCTGAATAAACTCAGCATTAGCCATATCATACGCCATAGGCGCTTCAATTACTGGGGCCAGCTTTAATAGTAATTAGATATTATCTCGCGGGCCAAAGATAATTCCACCGCGGGCCGGATTTGGCCCGTGGGCCTTGAGTTTGACATATATGATCTAAGCTAAACCCATGCATACAGAATGTTCATAACCCCTCCCTCCACCCCCCCATTCTTAGCGTATTCATGTTTCCATCTAAAAACATCGCAAGCGTTTTTGTCTTACTCACCTGCGCTACCGCCCCAAGCATTCACCGGTCTGTATAATAAAGCTGGACTCATTCATCTCATTTGAACTTACACCTCCCTCCCCGCCCCCCACGCCGCCTTCGTTTGGAGATGTCGAAAATGGATTACACTAGCAATCCTCTGCATAATCTTATTTACTGCTAGACTCTCCGATAAACTCTCATCTACACCATAATCTAGGCACAGTCCTTATGAAATTCTTTTTCGCCCTCTTTAAAGGCCGCAGGTCCTTGCTATAATAGGGGAAAGCAGATTTAAATGCATATTGCAGATACCGACCTAACCTCCGAATGTCCTGTCCCTATACTGTAGTTCTGTCCTGTATAATTTGATCACCCAAAGTGAACTACTTCACGTTAGCTGGATTAAACTCCATCTGATCTGTCTGCGCACATACTAATCTATATAACACTTAATCAAACTAAAAAGGAAGGGGGAAAGCCAGGATATGCAGATGGAGGGAAGGGAAGAAATGCAAGCTGGCTGATGAAGGGCAGGAGTACGAGCTTCACCTGCGATTATATTGGAACCATCTACTCTATCCGCTGCTCCCTGTATAGCCTTCTCTACATCCATGAGACCCGACGTAGATCGGGGATTCGCTTCAGCGTCCAGCTTCGCTCCATCCGCCACAAAAGGCGAGATTACCCGGTTACCGCCGATTTTGGTTCTGCTTCCCATTCCTATTCTGACATGTTGCTCCATATTTCCTCCACTACTACAACGAGAAATATCTCATATTCGGTCTGGGCAGCCTTCAACGACGGTATGAACATTGATTTCTCAAACTTCCAATATTTCTCCTCCTCCCCGTTCTCTCCTTTTCATTCCCTATTCTGGCTCTCACTTCACTTCTTCTCACTTGTCCATCCCCTCCCTCGCGTGCCCCTCCTCTTTCGCTTTCTCCCGTGGTCCACTCTCCTTCACCATTAGATGCCTTCTTCAGCCCCTTATCTTTTCCATCTTTTGCTTCGCAGCTTCTTACTTCGTTACCCCTCCTACTTCCACTTACCTTCTCCTTTAATCAGCTTCACCTATTACCTTTTTATTCCGCTTTTCCCCATTCCTTTGCAGGCCTGATTAAGGGTCTCGACTAGAAACGTCGACAGTTTACTCCGCTCTATAGATGCAGCTTGACCTGTTGGGTTCCTCCAGCATTTTGTGTGTGCTCAGGATTTCTAACAGCTGCAGAATCGCTTGCGTTTTAAATCTGCTGGGAAAGCCTCCCATAATGGATACTGTAACGTTACTTAGTAAAACCAATGTAGAGAACCTCTTCAGTTTTACCTTCACAGGCCGGTCCATAACATTCATTAGCTCCTCGAAAAACTCGAAATTAATAAGACGTGACTTGCCCCACCAAGGCCATACTGATTGCCCCAAGTTAAGCCATGAATTTCCAAATGCTCATAAATACTGCCATTGAATGTTCTCCAATAGCCTCCCGTTAGACAGTAAGACATAGGAGCAGAATTAGAATATTCGGTCTATGGAGTCCAGTCCATCATTTTTTCATGGCTGATTCATTACCCTTCACAACCCAATTCTACTACCTTTGTCCGTAACGTTTGACACCCTTGCTAATCAAGAACTTATTTGAATCTGTAATTTAACCTTCAGGGAATCCTGCACGAAGAATCCCGTTCCTTTGCACCTCTGATTATTGAATTTGTTCCCTGTTTAGAAAAGTCTTCGCTTTTATTTCAACAAAAATCCATGACAATGCACTTCCTGGCACAGAATTCAACCTGCCGTTATTTCGCCCATTCTCCTGAACTAATTTCTTCTGCAGATACTTTGCTTTCTCAACTCGAACTGTCCCTCCAACTATTTTTGTATCTTCTGCATATTGGCCACAATTCTGCATCCAAATCATTGACATATAACGTGAGACGAAGTGGTCCCAACACCAACCACTGTGGAAGACAAGCAGACACCCGCAGCGAAACCAGAAGAGGCCCGCTTTATTCCCACCCTTTACATCGTGCCAGTCAACTAATCTTCTATCCACTGTAGTAGCTTCCCTGTTATGTCGTGGGCTCCTCCCTTGGTTAGC
Source organism: Hemitrygon akajei (assembly GCF_048418815.1). Lineage (NCBI taxonomy): Eukaryota > Metazoa > Chordata > Chondrichthyes > Myliobatiformes > Dasyatidae > Hemitrygon > Hemitrygon akajei. The sequence goes on from NC_133133.1 coordinate 122,454,348, forward strand.
AGCCTCATTGCGTCATATTGTCAAAGGCTATCTGAAATTCAAAATAACCACTTCCAATGATTCTCTTTTGTATACATTGCATGTTATTTCCTCACAATATTCTAACAGCTTTGTCAAGCAGGATTTTCCCTCAAGGAAACCAGGTTGTTTACGGCCCAATTTGTCATGTACCCCGAAAGTTCATCCTTTAAATTGGTCTTCAATATTTTACTAACTACGTACTGAAATCCGGCTAACTGACGTAGAGTTTCCTGTCTTTTACCACCCTGCTTTCTTAAAGAGTGATGTGAGATATGCAATTTTCCATTCATCCAGAACCATTCCAGGACCTAGCTATTCTTGAAAGATCCCTACTAATGCTCCAACAATCTTTTCATCTACCTATGTCATAATCCTGGGGGGTATTACATCTTTTGAAATATCTGTCTTCAGACCATTCAGCTTGCCAAACACCTTTTCTTTAGTTACAGTGACCACACTTACTTTTGTCCAATGATGCACTGCGATTAAGTAGGAGACTAAGAAAAGGGAATATGAGGCGTTGTCCTGTAATCTGTGTCTAGCATCAATTCAGTAATACAGGAGGCCATGGGATTCAGGAGTGGGAAGTGGAATTAAAATGACTGGCCACCGGGAGTTCACGGCTGCTAAGGCGGGCCAAGGTACTTGACGAAGATCTGATTCAGACCTCAACAATGTAGGGGAGGCAATAAATTCCACCAGATGGTTGACATGCAAAGAACTGGTTCAATTGGAATGACAGTACAGAACTCTCAATGCAGACAAAGGAGGAACTGTACGGGAAGATGTACCATTTGGGTCTTTTGTAGGAAAGGTGATTCGTGGGGAGGAGCAAAGAGGCAAGGAAGAGCGGCGATTGTGATTCCTACAGAAAAAGGAGAAGGGAGGGAGGTAAAAATGTTGTTGGATGTGGGATCTTGGCGGAAGTTTTGGAGAATACTACATTGGATACGGAAATTCAATTGATAGGGCGGCGCTGTAGGCTTAGACAAGGACAAGGCTATATCTGGTATAATTTTCTGCAAGCGGTTTGTCAGTGATGGGGTGAGGCCGGACGTGCGGGAAATGGACGAGTTACAGATGATAGCAGTGGAGAGAACGCCTATTTTCTGAAATGGAGTGCATCTCGCCTTTCCTTGAATGGAATGCCTCACAGGAGAACAGATGCTGCAGAGACGTAGGAATCCAGGGTATAGAATTGCATTCTTGCGAGTGTCACTGCGGAAAACGGTGTCGATAAGATAACTGGGGCAATCAGCGGGTTTGTAAAAGACGTTGGTAGCCAATCTTCTCCGTGCATGGAGACAGGGCGATGGAAAAATGAGAGAGAGGTGTCACCGATAGATATAGTGAAATTGAGAATGAGTTGAAAGTTGTTTGAGAAGTTGATGAAATTGACGAGTCCGCATGGGTGCAGGAAGTAACACCAATGCAGTCTTCAACGTAGAGGAGAAAGAGTTGGGCAGTTTTATACATACAGCTTTAGAAGATAATTGCTCTACGAATCCCTCGCAAAGGCAGGCGTGGCTGGGGTTCCATGCGAGTGCCTAGGGGAAACATTTGGCTGAATGAGAGGAGTCACAAGATTGTTGTTGTCGAGACCCCGTTCTGCCAGAGGGGGGAGCGCGGTGGTGGAGAGGAAATATTTTGGTCTGTCAGCAAGAAAGAATTGGAGAACACTGAAGCCTCCCTGATGGGCGATAGAAGTGTAAAGTAAGTGGATGTCCATGGTGAAAAAGGTGTTGTCATGGCGGGGTTACAGACGTTTGTTGAAATTATGTTGACCATGGGTAGTGTCGCGAATAACAGAACCAAAAGGAGCAAAATGGAGTACAGATATGAAGACACGACTTCAGTAGGGCAGCACCAGGCGGAGACAATGGGCTTGGTGATCCCGTTACGTTGTCAGACTTGGGTAGGAGGTAGCACCGGAATTGCAGGGCTGGGAAATAATAACGTTTGAGACTGTAGAGGGGAAAGATTTGAAGATGTTGAGGTCTGTGACGGTGCAGGAGACAGTAGTCTGTTTCGCCTAAGCGGGGTCCTGCTTCAGATACGTGTAAGTGGAGGTGTCCGTGAACTACAGAATGACATTGAGATTTGGTTGAGATAGGGACAGGACTGGATGCTTAATGTTGCTGTGTGTCGATACAAGAGACAGACGGAAGTAACAGGGGAGATGTGTTGTCGGAGCAATATCATTGCATTCATTTGGGAGATACTAGTGTGCTTATCAACTGAGTCTATATGGGTAGAGATCAAAAACTAAGAACGGTAGAAGCTCTCTAATAGAATTATACTACATACCACCAGCAGTCCGTTCCTAACATCCATCGGAATGTTGAGGAGCAGATATACAGGCAGATTAGGAAAAAGTGCAAAAAAAGGGAATGTTTTCGGGGGAGACCTATTTTCCCAATATGGACTAGAACATTTTGACTGCAAGTGATTTAGACAGAACAGGATATCTTACATGCAGCCAGGAGAAGTGCTTAAATCATTATACAGATATTCCTAGTAGAAGGGAGGCGATACTGGACTTAGTTTTGTGAAATACGCTTGGCCAGGTGACTAACCATTTAATGCAGGAACAATTTTGGACACCCTGAGCATAAAACCACAACTTCTAATTTAGCTATGATCAAGGATAAGCATGAATTTTGTAGTTGAGTATTAACTAGGGGCTGGACAAATTATGAGAATGTCAGGCAGGAAGTAGGGAGCGTTAATTGGTAGCAGCTGCTTTTAGGCAAGTCGTTATCTGGCATGTGAAAGGCATTTAAAGACTAATTGTACGGAGTACAGGACAAGTGTGTTTCAATGAGATCAAGGATAGGGTGGCAAGATGAATTATTCTTGGATTATGAAAGAGGTGGTAAAATTGGTCAAGAGCAACAAAAAAAGCTTTGGCCAGTTTTAGGAAGATAAAATCAAACTGGGTCTTTGAAGGTTATTCAGAAGCTAGAAAAGGACTGGTGAAGGCAAATAGGAGAGACAGGAAGGTTCCCTTAGCAGGTAGAGCAAGAGGATAACTAGTTGGAGGATACGATCACTCAACCATAAATAAGAGAACATGTGCTTAGAGGCGAAGAACTCGGCGAGGTGCTAAATGAATTCTTTGCACTATTTATCAAGGAGAAGAACATGGCGGATAGTAAGATCGGTGTAGAGAGTACTAATATGCTAGTGAATTTTGAGATAAGCTGACAGGTAGTGTTGGTCATCTTGAAGAACATGAAGGCAGATGTACCCAAGGCCTTTTAGAATTCAATCCAGGTGATGGGAAGACGAAAGAGACGAGATTTATGAGAGAGGCGGACTTACTGAAGGCGTTTTAAAACACCCCATTTCATTGGCTCATCCAGAAGCCTACAATGAATGAAGATGCATTGGATGTGGGTGGTTGGGGTAGTAAATTCGCAGACGATACACGGATTGCTGGCATGTAAATAGCCTAACTTTGTGTGTGTGTGTGTGTGTGTGTGTGTGTGTGTGTGTGTGTGTGTGTGTGTGTGTGTGTGTGTGTGTGTGTGTGTGTGTGTGTGTGTGTGTGCCATTATATCCAAGGCCTGATAGTATATTTCCCAAGTTACTGAAAGAGTAGATTGCTAGAAAATTGACAAAATAGTGTCACTAGCAACATCTGAGGTCCCAGTGGAATGGAGATTAGCTACTGTTCCTTTAGGGATAATCCACATAATTATTGTCAGTGGGTCTCACATCAATGTGATGCGGAGTTATAGTTTACGTAAAAATGGGACCCAAACGATTTGTATTGGCGTGGGAATTATAAGCAGGAATCGAGAAGTCTGGCAGAGGTTAATGTGATCTATGTTGTGAGGGTCTGAACGTGGCTGGAATACCAAATATGTGTTTTTTCATGAATGCTTACAGAGCAAAGGTATGGAGCTAAAGTGTAATTGTACGTACTGTTACAGAAACAGCAGAGAGAAAGTTATGAGATCAAGAGGAAGGTATACAAATTACCTGATCCATTTTATGTACTCCCTCTGTAGAGGGAGTGCAGATGGGAATAGTAGAAGGACTAGGCATTATTCCCCAATCATTCTGTGATTCAAGAAAGGTGTTAGAGAAAAAGAAATAATTTGCAGAATCTCCGATGTAAAGCCATAGTCGGCAAAGCCCACTGGTTAGTTCAAACTTGGTTTGGGAGAAATTCCTAGAAATAGTAATCGGATACTGTTTGTTGCACATTGACTGTTTTTGTGTGCGGTTTTCATTAATTCAATTCTATGTGCACTTGTGGTGGAGGACTGAGGAGAATCTGTCACGCTGTGAACGAGTTTTCTTCCGGACAACTGTCCGACCGGAAATAGGGGCGTAAGGCATTGACTTGTAAACACAAAGTGCACTGCAGATGCTGCGGTCAAATCAACACGTACAAACAAGCTGGAGGAACTCAACAGGTCGGGCAGCATCCTATGAAACAAGCAGTGAACGTTTCGGGCCGAGACCCTTCATCAGGACTGATGAAGGAGGGGGCAGGGGCCTTATAAAGAAGGTGGGGGGAGGGAAGGAGATGCCAGTTGAAAAACCAATCAGATGAAAGATCAAAGACTGGGGGAGGGGATAGGCAGGAAAAGTGAAGAAAGAATGTAAGGGGAAAGCACTATGGGTAGTAGAAGAAGGCAGAATCATGAGAGGTGATAGGCAGCTGGAAGAGGAGGCATTGACTTGAAACGTTAGCTCTGTTTAATCTCCTCAGACACAATCTGGCATGCTAACTAGTCCCAACAGTTTATGTATTTAGTCCAGGATCTGCCCTTTTTCTCTGACCGGGGAAAGATAGTTTCGCCATGCACCCAAAGTGTGACGGCTCAGTCCGAAGTCCGTGGTCCGGTCCGCGGACTCCGGACTCCGGGTTTTCCGGTGTTCCCTTGCTGTGGTTGGACTTAACTAGAAATACCTGAGGCTTATATTGGAACTGGGAATATAACTGGCCCTGGTAGTGAGCGCGGTTGGGGGATTGTCTTGTCAAGATACTCATGGCACAGATAGCTGGTGGAAGGCTAGAACGGACTCTTGCCATCCTTGGAGCCGCGTTGGAGAACCATGGCTTCTGGGAGCCTTGCTAGTAGTAGTCGGAGCTGCCATTGTGGGCTGGATTCAGCTGTTTCCTGGGCCAGCTGGGTAGCCGTCAGCCACTCTGAGCTAGGTAGGGATCCGGTTGCTTCCATAGCCAGCCATGGCTGCCGGCTGTAACGGCTACTCGGAGCTACCCCGATGAAGAGGTGGAACTGTCTGTCGTTCCTTGGTGTTTGTCTCTTCCTGTCCTCGCCCCCGTGGGGTAAGTCCGGCCGTTCTGCCGTTGCCCTGCGGGGGCGGAGCTGTCTTGTCTTGTGTTTGCCTCCGTCGGGAAGGACAGGCCGTTCTGCCGTTACCCGACGGATAGCTCTGCCCCACCTTGGTGTGGAGTTATAGATGACTCCCGGCTTGTCGGAGGATAAGTCCCGGCTCTAAGTCTGTGTACTGTCCCGTCTCATGTCAGTGTCCTGTTAAAGATGAGTCCCGGCTCCATGTTGATGTACAGTTCCTAGTCTGCCCCTAGCTCCAGCCTCCGAGTTCCCCAAACTCCAAGCCTGCAGACCCCAGCCCCAAGCCTCGACCCAAGCCTGCAGCCCCAAGCCTCAAGACCCCAAGTCCCTAGCCAAGCCTCGTCACGTCCTCGCCTTGGTTTGGGGGTCCGAGCCCGAGGCAAGACCCAGGTTCTGGGTCCTTGTCCAGTCTCGGGGTCGGAGTCCACCCCAGGCTCCTTGTTCCCAGTCTCTCGTCCTGGTCCTGCTTCCCCTGCCTAGACTGCATCCTGTCCCGTCCTCGGGTTCTGTCTCGCCCTGTTTCCGGGACTCCAGTGTCTGTGTCCTGCAGATGGGTCCTGATTCAACACCCGACTTATGACACAAAGATGCATCTATTGCATCCAGTGAAGAATGCCCTTCTGCCTGCTCAGCTGTGTGGCCTTGCGATAAAGTCGATTGACAAACCATCCACTGGTGTTATTCAGACACTGAGAGCAAAATTAGGATCTGGGTGTTTGTGGTCGCGGCAAACCCAGTCTCTTCCAATTGAGTTTGTATTCGTTCAAATATCTGCACTTAGTTAATTGTGAATGGTCATCGATTTGAACGTGAACTCTGTTTCTTCCTCCACAGACGCTGACCGATCTTCTGAACATTTTCAGCAGGATCCGATTTTAGTTCGGTATTCATTCTGTTTCTCAAACACCAGAGTCAGTATTGCCTGTGGCACACATGTGTAACGTGGTAGTCGTGGCCGAGTGGTTAAGGCGATGGACTAGAAATCCATTGGGGTTTCCCCGGGCAGGTTCGAATCCTGCCGACTACGTGTTTTGATTTTGGGTTTTGCGTCCGTGACACCCTGATCCAGCTCTCAGATGTAGACTGTAAAATCCTGATCCAAACACCAATCTCTGGTCACCGCCACTAAACTTGGGAAGCGCCCAGTTTTTCTGCTTTGCTTCAGATGGTCTCTTTGCCAATCGGGCAGCGCGTTCGGTAACCGGAAGGATGATGTTTTTGTGCTTACACAGGGACGCTGGAAAGCCAGCAGCTTTTTCTGTTCGTTTTGTATGCTCAGTGCTGTTCCTCTTTTATTTACTAAAAGCTATCCCCCTATATAGAAAGCAAAATACTACCACCACTTGCGTGTCTTTCCACGCATTTCCCCGTAAGATTAATGCACAGGGCATGGAACATGAAACCAATACAAACTCTCATGTGGCACCAACGCCTCTCAGTCTTCTTTAATATGGAGTATTTACTTTAATTCACCGTGGATGAGTATTTCCATCCTCTTTTTTCTATTTGGGACTGTCGCGCAGTCTTGTGTTTGGTGAAAGTTTTGCTTCACCTCCCTCTACCCCACCATTTCAAACTAATTCTGTGATTTTATAATTAAATAAAGTCTGTTGTGTTTGGTTTAAAGTATATAAGCTTGTGTGACGCCAGGCAGACAAGCTCTCTTTTCTCACTAACGCAGGCTCTCGGTAATGACTGAACAAATCGATGAGAGTTCAGACAGATTTTCAACGCAAAATGGATGGAAGAGTGTGAGGACAGATCGGCAACAGCAGACAGGTTAGATAATCAGCCAGGTTCGGATTCAATAGCGGAGTTGGCTCAAGGACCGGAATAGCCCACTCCGACTTCTGTTTTATATCGTTCAACGTGCAGCCTTTCTGATCTTCAAAGAGAAGAGTTTACCAACATGAGAATTTGGCTATGAGCATGTAGCTCAGTGGGAGACCCGCAAGCTTCGAATGTCTGAAGTTCAGATACAATCGCCGGCATCGCCACGTTGGTGACCATGCATTTTCAAAAAAGGAGGAAAATCCCGGATGAAGAAATTCCGAGCAAAGATTCTGATAATATCCCCGGGATGTCTAACGTTTTCTTTCCCTCGCTCCCCGGAGTGAAACGCTGGTATAAGCAACTGCCAGCCTAACATTCAAGGAACCCACGTGGGAGAGTTATAAACGGGCTCTTGTTGTGTGGGAAATTGGCAATTCGTCCCGCCTTTAAAGTGAGTGTGCATCTAACCATCAACATTTCTGGCTGAACGGGGCTATTAGCGAACTGCAGAACGCACACCCTGATGGGCTGTTTACTGTCGCCGGTGATTTTAACCACGCGAACCTTAAGTCAGTGCTCCCCAAATTCCGTCAGTATATGGACTTTGCAATGAGGGGGGTGAATGCGTCGGACCTTGTTTGCACAAACATTCCCGGCGCTTATCGGGCAGTGCGCCGCCCCCACCTCGTTTACTCAGACCACATCTCTGTTATGCTAATCCCAGCATACAAACCGCTTGTCAGGCGCTCCAGACCGGTTCAGAAGCGGGTGAAAACCTGGCCAGCAGGAACCATCTCTGCTCTGCAAGTCTGTTTTGAGCACAATGACTGGCATATGTTTAGGGAGGCTGCAACCGATGGCGACTCTACCAACTTAGAGGAGTACACAGCATCAGTGACCAGCTACATCAGCAAGTGCATTGATGATGTTACTCTGTCCAAGACCATCACTATACGTGCTAACCAGAAGCCATGGATGACCGCGGAGGTGCGTGCACCCGTGACTCCGCCTTCAGAGCAGGCGAGAAGGCAGCCCTAGCAACAGCAAGGGCCAGGCTGTCCCGGGCCATCAGAGGGGCAAAGCGTGCACACGCCCAACGCATCCACAGCCACTTCCAGGACAGCGGAGATACGCGGCGCATGTGGAAGGGCATCCAGGATATCACCAATTGCAGGACAACATCACCTGACTGTGCGGGTGATGCCTCCCTTCCAGATGCGCTGAATAACTTCTACGCCCATTTTGAGGCGGAAAGTTACGTGGCGGCAAGGAAGTCCACCCCTCCTACAAATGACCAGGTTCTGTGTCTCACCGTGGCCGATGTGAGAAGAACCCTGTGCAGGGTCAACTCACGGAAGGCTGCTGGTCCAGACAACATCCCTGGTAGAGTGCTTAGAGGATGTGCAGACCAGCTAGCAGATGTTCTCATTTACATCTTCAACATCCCTCTGAGCAGGAGGATGTTCACCTGGCGGAGAATCTCACCTGGTCCCTCAACACCAGCTCCATAGCAAAGAAAGCCCAGCAGCGTCTCTACTTTTTGTGAAGGCTGAGGAAAGTCCATCTCCCACCCCTCATCCTCATCCAATTCTACAGGGTTTGTATTGAGAGCATCCTGAGCAGCTGCATCACTGCCTGGTTCGGAAATTGCACCATCTCGGATCGCAATACCCTGCAGCGGATAGTGAGGTCAGCTGAGAAGATCCTCGGGGTCTTTCTTCCCGCCATTACGGACATTTACACTACACGCTGCATCCGCAAAGCAAACAGTATTATGAAGGACCCCACGCACCCCTCATACAAACTCTTTCCCCTCCTGCCGTCTGGGAAAAGGCTCCGAAGCATTCGGGCTCTCACGACCAGACTATGTAACAGTTTGTTCCCCCAAGCTATCAGACTCCTCAATACCTAGAGTCTGGACTGACACCTTGCCCTACTGTTTTGTTTATTATTTATTATAATGCCTGCACTGTTTTGTGCACTTTATCCAGTCCTGGGTAGGTCTGTAGTCCAGTGAAGTCTTTTTCTGTGTTGTTTTTTTACGTAGCTCAGTCTAGTTTTTGTACTGTGTCATGTAACACCATGGTCCTGAATAAACGTTGTCTCATTTTTACTATGTACTGTACCAGCAGTTATGGTCGAAATGACAATTAAAAGTAAGGTCAGAACAATCTGATTGTCGATCGCTCTGTCTGAAGAATGCAGTCATGAATGGGCTAATGAGTTAAACCAATTGTTGAATAGATTTGATAATTGCTCACCTCAGTACGCGAGTCCAGGTACCGATGCTCTCTCAGCACCAACGCCTCCCCTCCTCCCTTCTCCCCCTCCAGTTCAACACATGGATGAATAACACAGGCTACCATTGTCTACATCCTCTCTTTGCCCTGCACCTACCACTAACAGCTCCGCATACCAACTCCTATCATCCTGATCTTCACTACCCCCGCAGCTTCCGCCTTCCACCTTCCAGTCATTATGGAGTTAACTTCACTACTGAGCAGGTGAGAAGGCCTCTGGGGAAACTCAAACACGGCAAAGCCTTGGGACCGGATGGTGTGAACCCCAAGGTCCAGAAGGAGTGTGCTGAGCAGCTGTGTGGAGTTCTCCAGCGCATTTTCAATCCGAGTCTCAGCCTGGAGAAGATTCCAAGTGTGTGGAAAAATTAATGTGTGGTCCCAGTACTCAAGAAGGGCCAAACTAAAGACTCTCATCCAGTGGTCCTGGCCTCACCCATCATGAAGTCCCTAGAGAGGTTGGTCTTGGCTCACCCTCGTCAGATCATCCCTCGGTCCCCTGCAGTTTACCTACCAAGAGCATAATGGAGTCGACAATGATGTCATCTATCTGCTGAACAGAGCCTATTCCAATTTGGATAAACAGAAGCACTGTGAGAACCAGGTTTCCTCCAAATTCCTCCATATCACCGTTCTAAAAAGACGCCCCTCAATTCTAAATCTGTGCCCTCTGATCTTAGACGCTCCCACCAGAGGAAACATGCTCTCCACATTAACTTTATTAAATCCTTTCGCCATTCGATAGGTTTTAATAAGGCCACTGGCATTCTTTTGAATTCCAATGAATACAGGCCCAGAGCCATCAAAAGTTCTTCATGTGACAAGCCGTTCAAACCTGGAATCATTTCCGTGAACTTCAATTGAACCACCTCCAGTTTCAGCACCACCTTCCTAAGGTAAGGAGCCCCAAACCACTCACAATTCTACTGCTGAGGCCTCACAAGCTCTTTATAAAGTCTCAACATTACATCCTTGTTTTTATATTCTAGTATTCTTGAAGTGAATGCTAACATCACATTTGCCTTCAACACAGATTCAAACTGCAAACGAACCTTTAGGGAATCCTGCACAAGGACTCCCAAGTCTTATTGCGCCTCAGTTTTCGTATTTAATATCCTTTTCAAAAATAGTTATTCATTTTACTTCTTCTAACAATATGCATGACTGTACACTTTCCAAAACTGTATTCCATCTTGCACTTATCAAGCACTAGTGAATTAAGGCAACTAGACTTGCTGTGTTGTCTAGAAGACATTTCGCCACTGATCCGAGGGGCTTCTTTAGTTCTGAAAAATGGGCGATCGTTTTCCGGCTTATAAATTCTGAGTTGTTTAAAGGTATAGCAATCACCTGAGGGTCTTCTATAGTCGTAGAGGTAATGAGAGGGTAATTAGTCTTACCTTTGCATAAATGGAGTTGTGAGCTGCTGTGGAGGCGACGGGTAAATATGTTAAGTAGCATGGTAAGTAGCTGATAGGTCGCATCGTACCCCACACCATCTCTTCAGGGATGTGTTTTCCAGTTTGGCAAAGATGATATCTTTATCCCCTGTTTCAAACCACGCGTCCTCCTTGTTAAAATTGTGTACATTGTTATCGTCAGGGGAGTGTCCCTTTGTCCTTTCGACTCTTAACCTGAGGTGTTAGCCCTCCTGTGTTAGGCCATCCATTTGGGAAGTGTTTCTTTTGTCTCTCCGATGTAGAGACCTGAGTAGTTTCCACTGCATTGGAGAGTACATACAATATTACTCTGTTTATGATTGGATGTAGGATCCTTGGGGTGGACAAATTTCTGTTTGAGTGTGCTAGTATGTTTGAAAAGCACAAAGATTTGGTGTTTGTTAAAAATCCTATTGAGTTTCTCTGAGACTCCACTATGTCAGGACAGTACCATTGACAGTAGAAGCACACTCAACTCGGCTCACGTATGTACTCTACTCGACTTTTGCCTCAATACTATCTATTTCAAATATAAGAATGTCTTCTACAGGCAGACACATGGTTGCACCATGGGTTCACTGGTGTCTCCTATTGTAGGCATCGTAAACATGGAAGAAATAGAAAGGACAACCTTGAACACTGCTAAAACATTGTTTACATTGTTTACATTTACATTTACATCTACATCATTTATTATATTGTAATTTGCCCTTTACTGTGCCCATTGTCTTGTTTATTATTTATTGTACTGTCTTGCACTGTTTTGTGAACTTTACATAGTCCCGTGTAGGTGTATAGTCTAATGTAGTTTTCTGTTGTGTCACGTAGTCTAGTGTAGTGCTGTGTTGTTTCATGTAGTCTAGAGTAGTTTTGTGTTGTTTCATGTAGCACCGTGGTCCTGGAGGAACGTTGTTTCGTTTTTACTGTGTACTGTACCAGCAGTTATTGTTAAAATGACAATGAAAGCGACTTGACTTGACTTGAAAAAAGCTGAAGATGAAAAGAGGATGGCTTCTACAACAGGATAACGATCCTAAGCACACCTCAAAAACCTCAAAATCAACAGGCGCAAGCTGAAGGTTTTGCCATGGCCCCCACAGTCCTCTGACCTAAACATCATCGAAAATCTGTGGATAGACCTCAAAAGAGCAGTGCATGCAAGACGGCCCAAGAATCTCACAGAACTAGAAGCCTTTTGCAAGGAAGAATGGGAGAAAATCCCCCAAACAAGAATTGAAAGACTCTTAGCTGGTTACAGAAAGCGATTACAAGCTGTGATACTAGCCAAAGGGGGTGTTACTAAGTACTGGCCATGCAGGGTGCCCAAACGTTTGCTTCGGGCCCTTTTCCTTTTTTGTTATTTTGAAACTGTATAAGATGGAAATTTTAAAAAAAGGGTAATCTTGCTTATATTATTAAAGAAATGTGCCATCTTTAACTTTATGCCTTTTGGAAATCAAATCATCTTTTACTCGCTTAGCTCTTCACTGTAACAGAAATTTTGACCAGGGGTGCCCAAACTTTTGCATGCCACTGTATATTTTGGAGATGGTATGAGATCTATAAAAGTGATGGGTTACTCCTGAACACGAAAAGGACCATTATCCTTACGGGAAGGTATGCTGGAGGTGTTGGGGAAGGATTAAACTAACTTGGTAGTGACATGCGAACCGAAGTGATAATACTGAGGATCAGGCAGCTGGTATAAAAACAGATATAGTGTGTTGTGAGATCATTAGGAAGGACAGGCAGATGACAGGGCAACATTACAGTCATTTGGAAGAGTTGCAGTGTAACATGGACACAACATTGCAAAGAATGTGGAATACAGGAGTGAAGGTGTTATATTTGAATCCACGCACTATACTGAATAAGGTCTTGTAGCGCCATTAGAGATTGGCAGCTTTGACGTTGTGGACATCACTGAGACGTGACTGAAAGAAGATTATACCTGGGAGCTGAACATCCAAGGATATACATTGTATTGAAATGACAGGCACGTAGGCAGAGTGGGTAGGGTAGTTCTGTTGGTAAACGATAAAAAAAAAAATTAGAAAGAGGTGATAAAGGACCGGACGATATAGATTGTGTGGGTTGAGTTAAAAAAAATCAAGGTAAAAAGACCCTGATGAGAGCTCTATACAAGCCTCTGAACAGTAGCCAGGATGTGGACTACAAATTACAAAAAGGAGATAGAAAATGCATACCAAAATGGCAACGTTACGATAATAATGGGGATTTCACTATGAACGTAGGTTGGGAAAATGAGGGTAGCGCTGGATCCCAAGAGAGAAAATTCGTAGAATGCTTACGAGATTGGCTTTTTAGAGCAGCTTGTGGTTGAGCCTTCCAGAGGAAAGGTTATTCTGGACTGGGTTATTCGTGAATGAACCAGATTTGATTTGGGAGATTAATGTGATGGAACTTTTAGGAGGAAGTGTAATGGCAGTTAATAATGTTATTCCTATGCCACTCAGCTAGTAGCAGTAGTTCACATACTGTACAAACTGGGTTATCAATGAAGTTCAGATGTGTATCCTGCATGCTGGCGTCCTGGTGTGCTCTGCACTATCTCTGAATAACAAACAAAATATGGTGTCAGAAGTGGTTGATCGTCGAGCGATTGGTGCTGCAAACGAAGTGTGATCCACAACAAGAACTTACATACTTACAGTTCCAGTATTTGGTACTGTAGTTCAGTGGGAGTACGCAATATTTGCAAGTATAAGGCCTGGGTTCAATGCTGGCATGAGCATATATGACACTGGTCCAATCAGTATTGTAAAGAAAATTGTTTATTACACCATTTATAACATTGTTCTTGTAAACGGAGTTCTATCATCCCAACTGTTAATCCTGGGAACAGCAAGTGGAAACGCCTCCAGAAGCATTCACACCTGTCGGCCACAAAGAGCAGGTCGAAGTTAAAGCCTGCTCATTCAATGCAGAAAACGAAAAAGAATTGTTTGTTTCGTCTATTGAATCAGTAGCTTTGATCTTTTAATGGTGAGAGAACAAAAAGTACCTCTCGGAATCCGACAGCCGTTAGGAAGCCATGGGGTCGATAATTCACGGGTATCTTCTTCGTCATGGACGTTAGTATCACATATTTTTCGAATAAAATTCGCTCCATCAATTGCAAACTCTGCTTCTTACACACACAATCAACTTCCTGCTACACGACATCACGATAGCAACAACCGTTAATGATGCAGCACATCATATTCTTAACACATGGCCATCATCATGCTCGAAGTTTTGAAAAAATGTTTTCCGTCTCAAAGTTCTATTTGATATACGCAGAATATATTAATGTTTTAAACCTGTCACAGAGATTTTACTGGCTTCCACAGCAATCTGCATTCTGACTACTTCAATTTAATGCCTGTTGCATACTACTGTATATTACTTCCACTGTTTCCATTAAGCTGTGTGGGAGCACTGCCTCGCAGCAACTGAAATGCTCCCGCGCTAAGGGCCTTTCTTGCCACGCAGCTGAGGTTTTCTTTTACATAATGTTGATATAATTTTGAAATCTAAGTTATTATAATTGTGAAATTTCCTGTAATTAATTGTTAACGAATATAATACATAATTATTCTGGATAATAAATGTACTACAACCTTTACTTTGAAACTTTCAGAGCTTCAGCTTACAATTCTGTCTGCGTTCAACTTACAACACTGTTGACAATTATAACCATAAACACAGAATGCCAGTCGATAGTTCATTTTTAGGAAACTGTCGGCCACTGAACGCCGACACCGTCTAAGTTTAAGAGTTTACGAAACGTGAAAGATTTTCGTTCTCGTACTTTATTTCATTATATTCTTCAATTATAAAATTATTAAAATAAGTGATCCTTCGATTTTCATTCTAAATATACATGGTATGTGTATTATAAAAAATCACATTTAGCGAACTGCGCCGATTTCAAGCCGTGTAAAAATTTCCTCCTTAGGGTAATGTCTGGTCCACGGGACTGTAAAAACAATTAGAGGGAATGTTGATCACATACAGTCCGTTCCACTGTCGAGGACGTTCAATTGGTCTTGTATTATTTACCTTAGCATATGCAACAAAGGAGTTGCGGGATAATCTTAAGGCAGCGGAGTTCTAGCATTTATTACAAAATCTACTCTACTCGAATTTCAATACTTCGAAGACGTCTGCATAACCTAAGTGCAATGAGTAAGACCTAGCTGATGACCTCACAATCGCGACTGACAAGTATAATGGAACCCTTGTTACTTCGCTATTCCCGACCAGTCAGGGACCGACACGCTTCTGTGATACGTAGAGCAACCAGGAAATTCTACAATTGTTACATTAATGTAGCTCTTAAATGCAGAAAATCAGAGATAATAAAATAAACAATACAAACTGTTCCTAAAACAGAGACAATGTTTGAAAAAATTTGGATTATACAAGAATTTTATTTTGTAAATTGGATATGTTCCTTACTTCCACCCTGAGACTTTCTCAATCCCGTGCTTACTGTATGAATCCAATAAAATCCTGTTCATATGTTCAGATACATTTTCATCAACCACGGTGAACTTAAATATCATAATATCTGAGTTAATAATCACTGTTGCCTAATCGGATAAATATCTTTCCCGATTAATGCTAACCGGTTGTACAGTGAGATCTAACAAGAGCGGTCTCCTGATGCGAGAATAATTGGGTTTGTAGTTTATTTAAATCCCCCTCCCCTTTACTAGAAACAGATACTTCACTCCATTTTTCAGCTCCTCCCTGAATTTTCTCTGTGTCAGTCCATAGATACAAGTGTTGGTGCAGGTATTGAGAAAAGCCAACATAAACGCACATTGCTGTAGGATGTAGGTCGGTTTGTTGAAATATCTGTCTGTGAATGAGTAGTTTTCGAGTTGCCAGTTCATGGAATGTACGGCATGGGGCATCCAACATAATAGGAAATTGGCCGACAGAGCGAACAACAGAATCATTGACTTTCTCCGGTTTGCCACCTCTGGATCATTCTGATTTTCGCTGCTGTTCCGAAGTGCCTGGCGAACTTTACTTGTCGCTTTAATCCGTTTGATAGTTAAGACATTAAAGAGCAGGATTAAACACATGGACAGTAAAGGTGTTGTGATGCTGTCAAATACCTCATAGGCTTTCCACAGGGGTGACGTAAGGTATTCAGATGCGGCGACGCAACGCCACTTATCCACTGCAAAGTAGAATGGAATGGACTTAGCACAGCAGGCTGAACTCACTGCTGCTATCACCACAGCCGCTGTTCTCTCGGTGCAATATCGGTTCCGCAGCTTCTGACAGCAAATAGCGATGTAGCGATCGAAAGTGAAAGCGACCGTCAACCAAACGGAACATTCCTTGGCTCCGACACTTAGCACAAGTACCACAGTGCACATGGGAGTTACGAACAGGAATTTTGCAAACAAGTATATGTAATTTATCTTCTCTAATATAATAACAACGATGACCACCATCAGATCTGCTGTCGCCATGGCCACCAGGTAGAGTGTGATGCATTTGGATAGTCCGCATTTTCCGCGGGACAGGATGACAATAGCCGTCAAATTAACTGAAATAAATTGCAAAATACTGTATTACTAACAGCTACCGCAGACTGGTCTATATGACTTTATTTGGTGATGTGAGTAATAGTTGGATCGGAGTTGCCTGGAAATGCCTCCAAATTAGCATTTCGCCAGCGCTGACCGAGATTAGAAAGAAAGCAGAGGTTGATATCTATACACCCTCAAGCGGTTCTGTAAATTAGTGCAGAGAGGACATCAAGTGCTATCCCTAATACTCGAATTAGATAGATAGATAGATAGATAGATAGATAGATAGATAGATACTTTATTCATCCCCATGGGGAAATTCAACCTTTTTTTTCCAATGTCCCATACACTTGTTGTAGCAAAAACTAATTACATACAATACTTAACTCAGTAAAAATATGATAGGCATCTAAATCACTAACTCAAAAAGCATTAATAATAGCTTTAAAAAAAAGTTCTTAAGTCCTGGCGGTTGAATTGTAAAGCCTAATGGCATTGGGGAGTATTGACCTCTTCATCCTGTCTGAGGAGCATTGCATCGATAGTAACCTGTCGCTGAAACTGCTTCTCTGTCTCTGGATGGTGCTATGTAGAGGATGTTCAGGGTTTTCCATAATTGACCGTAGCCTACTCAGCGCCCTTCGCTCAGCTACCGATGTTAAACTCTCCAGTACTTTGCCCACGACAGAGCCCGCCTTCCTTACCAGCTTATTAAGACGTGAGGCGTCCCTCTTCTTAATGCTTCCTCCCCAACACGCCACCACAAAGAAGAGGGCGCTCTCCACAACTGACCTATAGAACATCTTCAGCAACTCACTACAGACATTGAATGACGCCAACCTTCTAAGGAAGTACAGTCGACTCTGTGCCTTCCTGCACAAGGCATCTGTGTTGGCAGTCCAGTCTAGCTTCTCGTCTAACTGTACTCCCAGATACTTGTAGGTCTTAACCTGCTCCACACATTCTCCATTAATGATCACTGGCTCCATATGAGGCCTAGATCTCCTAAAGTCCACCACCATCTCCTTGGTCTTGGTGATATTGAGACGCAGGTAGTTTGAGTTGCACCATATCACAAAGTCCTGTATCAGTTTCCTATACTCCTCTTCCTGTTCATTCCTGACACACCCCACTATGGCCGTGTCATCAGCGAACTTCTGCACATGGCAGGACTCCGAGTTATATTGGAAGTCTGATGTGTACAGGGTGAACAGGACCGGAGAGAGTACGGTTCCCTGCGGCGCAATTAGATGGAGCCTTGCGGAGAAAGGTACGGGCAGTAGAGATATTTTTTTCTATATTCAATATTAAAATGGCATAATTGTATATTAAATTAATTTTCGTCACTGGATTGGATTTGAAATGAATGTATTTAATAATTACATCGATAAAAATACCTTGAATTTCTTGCATTTGAAATCGGAGTATATTTAGAGACGACGGGGGCGGGGTGGTGGGACCTTCTGACTTCTGGAGATGTGAAATGGCTTTCGCGGCTAGCCGGTACAGAGGGATAGATCATACAGCTCAAAATGAGCCGTCGATCTCTGACCGCTCCTCCTGGAGGAACGTTGATACCAGCGAGGTGTCCCGAATATTAGGGCCGCAGAAAGAGGTAGACCAATGTTGCGAGCGGGCACCGTGTGAGAGCTTAAACGTAGGCTTTGCCCACACAAGTGCCTTGGGAAATGAACATGCTCGGAGAAAATCTGAAAGAATTTGAAAACAATACCCGAGCATAAACTTGCACATAGTCAGAAAACATTATGTTGGATTGTTGAATGGAAAGCGAGAAAAGAACCATCGAAGAAGATGGGATAGTTATGGTAATAAAACACAAACTATACTCCTTCCTTCATCAGAAAATAGTGCTGGAAAGAGCAAGGTGATGGTGTAACGGTTCAGTCGCTGCTTTGAGGGCAAGCTCATTTTTGTTTGGAGAAACACAAATAATTGAAAATCATATTTCATTTGCATGATTGCTTTTACTCCGCTGTTGTGGAGGGCCCATGACAAGGAGTCATATTTGTTTATTGAAATCCAGATTCCAAGTTAATTCATCAAGGACGAGGTACCTCAGAATGTTGGACACGTCAGTATATAACTGAACTGTAATTATAAAACGGCCTGAAATTATGTACCATTTATTTCTTGGCTGACACTCTACATCACATGAATTACTTTGCCCCCTTAAACTAAACCACATGGATCGCAGACTTTAAGACATAGAAGCAGAATTAGGCCTGTAGGCCCACTGACAACAGAGGAGAAACCTATTTTACACGGATAAAAAGGATAATCTGATGATAGTTTAGGATTTAATCGAGGGTTGTGAGTTATCGATCTCCCGTTCCTGCAGTAAAATTTAACGGTATCTTGAACGAATTATGCGGGGACTGTCCGATCTCAAAGTGATATTACAGCATAGAGTGAACTCAGCATGGCCAACCTCGATGTGGCAAACTTCACACGTCTCAGCGCTAGTGGGTAATAGATGCCTCTGACAGAAAGTGATGTTTTGCAGAATCTTACTGACCTGTCTTGAGTACTGAAAGGTATGGACCGGAGACGTCGATTGTTTATTCCTCTCCAAGAGTGCTGCCCAATCTGTTGAATTTCTCCAGCATTTTGTGTGTGTTGCATTTTACTTACTAAGCATTTTGTTTTGTTTAATTCAGTGATATTGATAATAATGCAATCTGTAGTGTATACATGTATGCGTGTTTGTCTGTGGGTACTGTATTCATGTATGTATGTAACTCTTCAGTCAACTTTCCATGTAAAATTAAACCATTAAAAGTAACGCGAATTACATTTAGAAAAGAAAGTAACAGCACAGTTTCTTTTCAACAACATATAACTGAAAAGAAGCATTGGACTGTGCACCTTAGACAACGAGATACTGTTAATCTACGATGCCGCAAGCGTAATAAAAGACGGGCCATTACTTTACCAGGAATACCGACTGCTGCAAGTATCGGGCAGTAAATTCTGACGATGTTGTAAATTACAGGATATCCCATTTTCTACCAGGAGCACCGATCAGTTCTACAAATTTTGTCAATTAATCTGCGTGTACTGATTCCAGGAGTTCTTTTATGACAAGCGGAACGATAGTTAAGACAGTTAATGATTAATCAGTCACATTATCCACGATCCAATAAACAAACACGTATGTCAACTACTTTCACTGATTGTGCCAATATCTACCAGAACTTGCTCTTCAGAACTTGCAAGGAGAATTGCAAAAACATTCATTTATTGTTGCTTCGAAAGATTCTCAGTGGAGATCATCAGAACAGCTTTGTTTTGCAATGCTTGAATTGTTAAACAGATTTTTTTCCATTCGATTTTTCAATTTTGGGGAAAGAACCTCCTTATTCTTCAGTTACAGATCAATTGTAAAATTGTTAGCATCAGGTGGACCAATAAGATGAGCTGAGTTGAACGTAGGTGCAATGTGCGATAAGCCTTCCTACGAAGGGATAGGTTAGTCGCTGTTGTGTCTTTTCAGTGCCTTTTCTACTGGAAGCGACACCACCAGGTAGTTAACTTAGGATAGAAAGACGCCTCTTTAGAACAGCTACGAGGAGGAATTACTTTGGCGTGTTGAGTCTGTGAAAATAATTACCGCAGTCAGCTGTGGTGGCCAGTTAATTGCATTTATTTCAAGCGGAGGGTGATAGGTTCACCATTAGTCTAGGTGCCAAAGGTTACGAGAAGGCAGGAGTGTCGGATTGAGTTGGATGATAAATTGGCCATGATAGAATGGCGGAGCAGACGTAATGGACCGAATGCCTATGCCCATACCTATGGTTTTATGTTTTATCGATAGTGTAACAACCAGGGAAGAGGTATTTTCAACTTTGCAGCACATAAAATGGATCAATTCTCAGTGTATGACCGATTGCTTGATTGGACTTTTTGGTGAGCCTGAGAAAAAATTGTAGAGACGCTTGTGGAGATATTTGCTTTATCGTTAGTCACTAGTGAGGTTCTGAACGTGTGAGCCACGTGAGGAAGAGATGAGTCCACCCTAATTCATTGATGAGGGAATGATAGGAGTGCCAGGCTCAAAGAGTTAAACTGTGACTAAGCTGGGAAATTACAAGTAACGAACGACGAATTTGCAGCATTGATCGAGTGCAGGAAACACCTGTACTGGGAGATTGGTGTCACCGTGTTTGTAGGCCAGATTGCATCTATTCCATCGTGTTGAACCTGAAAAGAATCTCACGTTGCCGTGAGCAACACACTCCCCAGCTAAGCCGTGAAGTGGGAAATAACCACAAAGCTTTTTTTTCAAATGGTTTCGACTTTTCTTAATATTAATTTGCAATTCCTTACTGCAAAAGAGGTAGATGGCACGGAATTTGTTAGGTGTGCCAAGAGGGAATCGTAACACAATATGTAGACAAACCTACTGGATGAAGTGCCAAACCAGATCAGGTGCTGCTCAATGTACCAGGTCCATAAAACCACAGGACAATAAGACCATAAGATATAGGAGCAGAATTAGACCATTCGGCCCATCGAGTCTACTCTGGCATTTAATCATGGCTGATCCAATTTTCCCTCAGCCCAATCTTCTGCCCTCTCCCCTTATCCCTTTATGCTCTGACCAATCAAGAATCTATCAACCCGTGTATTAAATTTAACTAAAGACTTGACCTCCACAACTGCATGTGGCAAAAAATTCCACAGACTCTGTTTGAAGAAATTCCTCGTTATCTCCATTCTAAAAGGACGCCCCTCTAATCTGAGGCTATGTCCCCTGGTCTTAGAACCTCCCACTATAAGAAACATCCTCTCCACATCCACTCTATCAAGGCCTTTCACTGTTCTTTTGGTTTCAATGAGGTCACTCGTCATTCTTTTGCATTCTAGTGAATTGTTCTTCGTATGACAAGCCATTATATCATTGAAGCATTTTGGTGAATCTCCTTTCAACCCTCTCCGATTCCAGCGCATCCTTTCTACGATTAAGGGCCCAGAGCTGCTCACAATACTCCAAGTGAGGCCTCACCAGTGCTTTGTAAAGTCTCAACACTACATCCTTGCTTTTATATTCTAGTCCTCTTGAAATGAGTGCTAACATTGCATTTGCCTTCCTTGCCACATACTCAACCTGAAAAATAACTTTTAGAGAATCCTGCACAATGACTCCCAAGTCCATCTGCCCCTACATTTTTTGTATCTTCTCTCCATTTAGAAAATAGTCTACCATTACATTTCTTCCACCAAATTGCATGACCATACACTTTTAGACACGGTATTTCACCTTCCATTTCTTTACCCATTTCCTCTATCTATCTACGTCCTTCTTAAGCCTCTTTACTTCCTCAAAACGACGTGCCCCTCTAACTATCTGCAGATCGTCTGCAATCTGAAACAAAACCACCAATTCCATCATGCAAATCATTCCAACCGATTTGTCAGGCAAGATTTTCTCTTGAGGAACCCGTGCTGACTACAACCTTTTTTATCCTATGCCTCCAAGTACCCTGAGACCTAAACCCTTGATAATCGATTCCAACAACTTCCCAACTGCTGAGGTCGGAGTAGCTGGCCAATAGTTTCCTTTCTTCTGCCTCTCTCCCCTCTTGAAGAGTGAAGTGATATGTGCAATTTTCCAGTCTTCCAGAACCATTCCAGATTCTAGTAATTCATGAAAGATCATTACTAATGCCTCTACGATCTATTTAGCCACATCTTCCAGAACCCTGGAGTGTACACCATCTGGTCTAGGTGACTTATCTACCTTCAGACTTTTCAGGTACTCAAAGACCTTCTCTCTGGTTATGGTAACCTTACACACTTCATGAGCCCTGACGCCTGAAACTTTCACCATACTATTAGTGTCTTCTACTGTGAAGACTGACTCAAAATGCTTATTCAGTTCATCCGCCATTGCATTGACCCCATTAGTACTTCTCCAGCATCGTTTTCCAGCGCTCCAATATCCACTGCCACCTCTCTTTTACAGTTTATGTATGTGAAGAATCTTTTGTTACCCTCTTTAATATTATTTGCTAGTTTATTTTCAGATTCCATCTTTACCTTCTTAATGACATTTTAGTTGCGTTTTGTTCGTTTTTAAAAGCTAATCCTCTAACTTCCCACGATTTTTGTTCTATTATGTGCTCTCTCTTTGGCTTTTATGTTGGCTTTGACCTCTTGTTAGCTACGGTTGTGTCATCTTTTCCATTAAATATCTGTTCCTCTTTGGAACGCATATATCCTGTCTTCCGAATTGTCATTGCTGCTCTGCTGTCATCCCTGCCAGTGTCCTTTTCCAATCAGTTCTGGTCATCTCCTCTCTCATGCCTTTGAAATTCCCTTTCCTCCACTCTATTACTGATACATCTGGCTTTAGCTTCTCGTAAACATCCCTATCAAAAGCCTCTACTCACTATACAGTGCCTATGTTTGTAAACCAGCTATCTGATCTTCAGCACTATCATCACCCTTTCCTACGATACTTCTTATATTGAAATATATGCAACTCTGGTCACTATTCGTTCACTGGTCAAACTTTTGATTTCTGATTTTGTCTCCAGACCTAACAACATCTGCTTCCATAATCTCTCCACTCAGTATTCTGGTACTTTGGTTCCCACCCCCCTGAAACTCTAGTTTAAACCCCACTTGAACCCTCCAGTTGAAGTGCAAACCGTCCCTTCTATACAGGGCTCTACTGTCATGGTCCCGTCTGGTATTCCCCATTACCTCCTTAATTGGGCCCTAACCCCCTTGCCTGATTTCCAATCATCCCCAATTCAGCAAATTACACACACCTGCTTCCCATCAGTAACTGCAGGATAAAAACCCTGGAAACACAACAAGGAACTGCCAGTTCGTTGGTCGACTACAGTGTGAGTAACCTTGTTTCACGGTTCTTAGGACTGGCAGTTCTAAGTCTAGCATCGCTCCTGGATACCGATTCCACGCTCGCCGCGTCACTAACGCCTCCCGACTCTGCCTCTGCGTCCGTGTTCTGCACTTGGGTTCGTCCACTGCCACGCTCGTGTAACACCGACTTCCGTGGTAGAGAACCAAATGATCCAACAGTCTGATACTCTGTCTCCTATTCCCACTCCTTAGCGATGTATTAAACTCTTTAATCTTCTTAGGTCTCGCCTCACTAGCACATGACACGGGTAGAAATCCTGAGAACACAACCAAGAAGGATCTGTCCTTTAACCTAGCACCTACGTCCCTGAACTCCATTTACAGCACCTCTTTACTCGTTTTAGTCGTGTCATTGTTACCTACATGGACCACGACTCCTGGCTGTTCCCCCTCCCATTTAAGAAGGCTGAGGACTCTATCCGGGATATCCTGGACTCTGGCACCTTGGAGGCAATATTCCATCCAGGAATCTCGTTGTCACGCACAGACCTTCCTGTCTGTTCCCCTAACGAATCTCCTCTCATCACATCACAGCGTGCCTTTTCTTCCCTCCCATTCCCTACTGAGTCACACTCAGTGCTAGAGTCCCGACCACTGTCTTCCTGACCTCTTATAACCCCCCCCCCCCCCGACTGTGTTCATGAAGGGGATGGCCACAGGGTTATTTTGTAATAGCTTCTTAAACCCTTTCCCCTTCCTGACTGTCACCTAGTTTTCTGTGTCCTGTACCTTTGGTGTAACTACCTCTCTATATGTCCTTACTATCATCCACCCCAAGCTCCCGAATGATCCGGAGGTCATCCATTTCTATCTCCAACTGCTTAACGTGGATTGTTAGAAGCTGCAGATGGATGCACTTACCGTAGGTGTAATCGGTAGGGACACTGGAGGTCTCCCTGCCTTCGCACTTCCCGCAAGAGGTGCATTCAACTATCCTGCCTGGCATCACCACTGTCCTAGTAGTGCAGATATAAAGAAGAAAAAGAAAATAACTTGAGATGTTCTTTTCTTTTGTTTTCTCTAACTGAAACCTCTCATCTCTGAAGTCTCGAAGATCTAAAGTCTCAAGATCACAACTCTGATTCTGTCTAGTCAGACGACGGCAGCTGTGCTTGCCCCTACTTTCCTGTAAGTTGCTTTTGGCGATGAAGTATCAAGTGTAAGATCTCTCGGTGGGTGAGAATTTGAGACAGTGTGTACAACTGCCTGACCTTTATCATCGCCTTGGACAGGGATAGGAGCAGAAGGTGTGGGAAAGTACTTAATTGGGGGCAGGGAAGATTATGATGCTCTGATGCCAGAACTTGGGAGCATAAATTGGGAAATGGTGTACTCGGGAAAATGCACAACGGAAATGTGGAGGTTGTATTGGGGGCACTTGCATGGGGTCTGGATAGATTTGACCCTTTTAGGCAGGGAAGAATGACAGCGCGAGGAACGAATGGTAGAGAAGAGATTTGGAATGTTTAGTCAAGAGGAAGAAGCTTACTGAAGATTTTGGATGCATAGATCTTCAGTAAGCTTCTTTCTAGCTGAACTATGTCCATACTTCACTGGTGAAGATTCATAGCGACAGGTTTTACGAGCATTCAGAAAAGCATAGTCTGTTTTGCAATTACCAGCATGGCCCTGTGAGGGGCAGATCGTTCCTCACAATTCTGATTGTATTTTCTGAGGATGTAATAGCACACTGATGACGATAGAATAGTGGATGTGCTGCATATTGATTTTCGTCAGGCTTTTGGTAAGGTTCCCCATGGTAGGCTCTTTCAACACATCAGGATACAAGGGACCCAGGGAAACTTACGGGATTTATGATAAGCTTATCCATAGAGGGCAGAAAGTGGTTGTAGATGAATCGTATTCGCTACTGTGGTTGGTGACCAGTGGTGTCCCTGAAGACCCTTGCTCTTCGTTACGTTTTGAAGTGGATTGTATATGGAAGTGAAAGGGTGGCTCTATAAATCTGCAGTTGAAACGAAGCTTGATGGAGTTGTAAATTGTGTAAAATGCTGTCGTAGGTTACAACAGTGCATTGCATGAGGCAGAGGTGGACTTAGAAGGGGCAGATGTTCAACCCGGAAAAATGTGAAACAATTCACTTTGAAAGGTTGAATGAATGCAGATATGCTTGAGGTATTTTCTTTTACACAGGGTGTGGTCGGTTCGTAGAACGCACCGTCAGGGTTAGAGGCAGGGGCGGACACGAAAGGGACCCAACAGTATTTTAGCAGGGCAAACGGATAATAAAAAATTGAGGAAGGAAATATCTGATTGATCAGGTTAAAATGTTGGCAGGAGATCGTGAGCGGAAGGGCCTGTTCCGTGCTATAATGTATAACGTTCTACGTTTCACTATTTCAGACGAAAAGCTTCGAATATGTCAACGATCTGGGGAGGGAACGCAGTCAGCAGCAATGAACGGATCTAATTACGAAGAACTGCCTTTTTTGGGATCAAACCTCCTTCGTAGCGAGTGGTACGACCTCGGGCACAGACAGGATGTCCCTATTGTCCGATTTTTGATTAGAAGTGGAGTGTATTTCAGCAAAGTGAAACACAGAGGGACGGAGCGGTCGGGAGCTGACAGCAGATCAAAATCAGAATCAGGTTTATTATCATTGTACTACACTGTTGGTGAAGGTGATGTTGACTGAGTTTGGGTCTCGTGGACGTTAGACTAATGAGGTGAGGAAGAGATCTCTTGAATCATACGAAATATTGAAAGTTCTTGATAGAGTGGATACGGAGGTAATGTTTCCAAACGTGGGTCAGTCTAGGCACAGCATCGGAATAAAAGGACGCCCCTTTAGAACAGAGATAAAGAGGAATTTAGAATCACAGAACATTACAGCACAGAAACAGGCCTCTTGGCCCTTCTTGGCTGTGCCGAACCATTTTTCCACCTAGTCCCACTGACCTGCACCACATCCCTCCATACCCCTCTCATCCACGTACCTGTCTAAGTTTTTCTTAAATGTTAAGTGAGCCTGCATTCACCCCTTCAACTGGCAGCTGATTCCACACTCCCACTACTCTGAAGAAACTCCCCCTCATGTTCCTTTTAAACTTTCCCTTTTCACCCTTAACCCATGTCCTCTGGCTTTCTTTTCTCCCCTAGTCTCAGTGGAAAAAGCCTGCTTGCATTCATTCTATCTATACCCATCATAATTTTATACAGCTATCAAATCTCCCCTTATTCTTCTATGCTCCAGGGAATAAAGTCCTAACCTATTCAACCTTTCTCTGTAACTCAATTTCTGGTAACATCCTTGTAAACCTTCTCTGCACTCTTTCAAACTTATTGCTATCCTTCCTGTAATTAGATGACCAAAACTGCACACAATACTCCTAATTAGGCCTCACCAGTGTCTTGTACAACCTCACCATAACATTCCAACTCTTATACTCAGTACTTTGATTTATAAAGGCCAATGTGCCAAAAGCTCTCTTTACGACCCCATCTACTTGTGACGCCACTTTTAATAGTTAGGTATCTAAATTTACTTTGGTAAATGTGGCGGGCTGTCAGGAGGGGCCGGTTGCGGTAGAACTCAAGTGCAGACCAACGAATGTTCTTTTACCAGGATTTTATTAGCGGCCCCAGGGGCAACAGTCTTTCAACACCAGGAGGCAGGCATGAAGCCAGAATGACAGGCGGAGGTCTTAATTGAGAAAGGCTGTCCGGCGAGGGCAGACGATTACGGATGCTTCAGGCGAGAATCGGGTTCCAAAGAGGCAGAATCCGGAAACACAGAATTCAACAAATTCATTATAGCCGGTCGGAACGACACAGTTCAGGACTGGGACGAACAGGCAGAGAGGGTGAGTCGAGGCAGGGTTTAAGTGGACCGGGTAATGAGCGAGAACAGAAACAGGTGGGTGCTATTGAGGAGATAAGTGGGTAATTGGCGAGAGTCCGATTAGGGAAGGGGCTGGTTCAAAACCCACATGACCAGGTGAAAGAAGGTAGAATTTAAGGGCTGTAGTGGTCCAGAGCTGTCAGCAGAGCCCTTTTGACCCCGTGTTCAGGTCGGAACCTTAATACGTGCCTTTTGAATTTATTGCCACTGATGGCTGTGGAGGCCGTCATTAGATATAGTTAAATCGGAGATTGGTGGGGTCTTCATTAGTAAGAGCTACAAAGTTTACAGGGATAATGGGAGTGTGATGGATAATAAATGGGCCATAATTAAGTACTGGAGCAGCCTCAATGGGCCAATGGCATAATAATACACCTATCGTTTGTTATATATTTTGTTCCTATGTCGTATTATCATATGGTCTTATGGAATTCCTTTAGTGTTGAATTACCAGCAATTCCATTTATCTCTCTGTGACGTTGTACAAGGCGACTCTCTTGATACGAAATGTTGACCGAAGACGTTGTCATTTGATTTTTTCCCACGGAAGCTCTTCGACCGCCTTCCAATCCACCCCTTCCGCCGATTTCCTTCAGCAGATGATTATTGAGGGAGACTTGCACACTCATTTCAAGCGCAACACATCTGTCTACTTGGATTTAATTGTTGGCAAATTGCCGGCTGCCATAAAATTGAGAACCAAATTGCCGTACAAGGCCGTGATAGGTAGTGAGTAGCGGGGTATCGGACCTTCAGCTAGGTGCGCCTAACGGTGGTCAGCCTGGCTGTTGTATTGAAAGAGGTCTTTCCAACGCACTGCGAGTATGCTGCCACCTACGATGACACGAATACGGATAATGGATCGCAAAAGCTGTGATTGAAGTGAACGTTTGAGGTTTCCCGCGACCTTCAGTCAAAGGAAGTTCAGGAGGATGTTGCCTGGAGGGCAGAACTTTATTAATGGGGAGAGATTTGGATAATTTCTCTTTCACCGCTGGAGTAAAGAAGAATGCAAGTGTCCTGATAAAAGTACATGCGCTTCTGAGAGGCATAGAAATTTAAATACTACCAGCCCCCGCCCCGCCCCATCCCGTGGTTTGCGTTACAAGAAAAGAATGTTGAAAATTCAGTTAGATCTTAAGGATAAGATGTTTTCATATTGTTACGAATGTGCCACAACTCTGAGGGGCCGAAGGGTACAAAGTCGCCCCCTCCTTTTTGAGAATCGCAAGATCGCTATTAATTCGGGTCTGGGACCCAGGAAATGAGAGAGAGAATCCACAAGGTTTTGGAATGTGTGCTGGCCTCAGCGAAACAAAGCCACTGATAACGGCCATTGTCTCGTGGAGACGGAATTGTGTATTGAGTACTGTACTATTCATTGAAGCCCCTCAGGGGATGACCAGTGTGGACTGGTTGAGGGATTGCATCATCCCAACCTGATTGACATCTGAGACCCCGTGAGTAAGGATAAAAGAGGGTCTGGGGAACACCCCTTAGACACACCAGGAGAAACGCTGGAAAGCCAGTGACAGCGTTTTATAGCGAACGCCGGTGAGGGCCCGTGTGCGTCCTCCCTTGCCAGGGTAGCGGGCTCATCACGGAAGAACGGCTTAGCTAAAGGAGAGGCCACAAGTGAACGGCCACAACAACGGGACTTCTGACGGATCGAAATCATAAAAAGGAAAGCCGGCAAGTTTCTAAAAATCTCTCTCTCCAACAAAATGCTGCAGCCTGCATGAACTGAGTGACTTTTATACTTCCATCGGACAATACATTATCCCCTAGACAACGATAGAGCGTATTTCTTATTGATTATTATTATACCTGCACTTTTAGGTTTAGTATTGTCGTATATTATCTGTATGTTTGCATTGATATTATTTTTGTGTATTTTTACTAATAAATACTGTTAAAATAGTACCATCAGACTTCAACGGACCTCTCTATCTTTGCTGGTAAGTGACCCAGTTACGGGGTTCGTAACAATATACAGAGAATGGGTGATATCTGGAACGTGCTTCCAGTGGAGATGGCTGAATCAGATACAATATGAGTATTTCAAACGGGCACTTTTCAGATATATAAAGCATAAAAGAGGGGCAAGAGTGGATAACGGATACTGGAAAATTACCCCGGAGAGGTGGTATTTGGGATCAAAGAAATCGTGACGAACTTGATGAATATTTTGCGTCAACCTTCACTGAGGAAGACGTCAGCAGTATGCCAGAAATTCGAGGGTGTCAGGAGGCAGGATTCAGACTACTAAGGAGAAACTGTTCAGGAAAGGCCTGAAGGTAGGTAGGTCACGGGAATGCACCCCAGAGTTCTGAAAAAGGTAGCTGAAGAGCTGGTGGTGCCATTAATAATGATTTTCCAAGCATCATTAGATTCCGGAATGGTTTCGAGGGACTGAATAATTGCAAGTGTCACTCCACTCTTTAGGAAGTTCGGGAGTCAGAAGAAAGGAAATTATAACCCAGTTAGCCTGACTTCAGTGGCTGGGAAGATATAGGAGTCTATTATTAAAGATGAAGTTTCAGGGTAAGTGTCGGGGTCCGGTCCGGAGCCCGCGTTGATCCGGTCCGCGGACTCCGGACTCCGGGTCTTGCAGCTGTCCCTCCCGTCGCCCTTGAGCCAGTTAGGATCCTCCTGGCTTTAGGAGGCACACCTGTGGCCAATTGAGCTGCAGGTGTTTATAAGGGGCCTTGGACCTGAGACCAGGCAGGTGGTCGCTTTGTTCCGTCTCCTGCTCTCTGCCGGCTCCATACTCTGCCCCGCATTCTGTTTACCGTGCCCGGGTTCTGACCTGCTCCGCATTCTGTTTACCCTGCCCGGGTTCTGACCTGCTCCGCATCCTGTTTGCCCTGCCCAGTTTCCAACATGCTCTGTATTTGTTCTGTCCAGGTTGGTCTTGCCCCCTGCTTTTTCTCGCATGTGCTGGTCCCGCTGCTCCGCCTGTTTTGCCTTGCTCGCGCTGTCTGCCTGCCTCTCCCGTATGTTACCTGGGGATCCTGGCGGTCGTGCTGGTCACACTGGACCTAGTCCCCGTTCTACCCCTTTGCATTCTGCCCTTTCCTATCCGTTGCCGACGTCGGGCAGGCCCGGTTGACCTGCCGCTACCCGGCAGGGTGTTCCGCCCCTTCTGCCCCCCCCCCCCCACTTCCGATGGGTTGTGCCCCGCACCTGGCTAGGAGTCCGCATCTTTCCCAGGCCTCCGTGTTTCCGCCTGGGATGCGGCCCTACCCGGGACATATGCGGCTCACCCAGGGGGTGCTCCCCTCCAGTCGAGCCATGTACCTCAAGACCCCGCCTTTTGCCTGTACTCTGGGATTGTGCCCCGCACCCTCCTGGGAGTCCGCGACTTGCCCAGGCCTCCGTGTTTCCGCCTGGGAGGCGGCCCTACCCGGGACATATGCGGCCCGCCCAGGGGGGTTCTCCTCCAGCCAAGTCAGGTACCCCAGATCCCGCCTCTGCCCGACCTCTGGGATCCTCCTGCCTCGCCTGAACTCTGGGATCCTGCCCTGCCTGCCCGACTAATACTCTCCGTCTGCCTGAACCCCAGCTTTAACCCTTGCATGCCATGGCATCCCCCTCCTGTCCTTCACCTAGTACTTCAGTGCCTGCGTCCTGCACTTGGGTCCATTCCTGTCCCCGTGCCTGACAGTAAGATTCAAAAAACCAAAGTCAGCATGGTTTCCTTCAGGAGAAATCTAGCCTGACAAATTTATTGGAATTCTTTGAGGATATAACACGTAGGATAGAAAAGGAGGGCCAATGGATGTTGCATACTTGGAGTTTCAGAGGCCTTTGACAAGGTGCCGCAAAAGTGGCTGCTTAACAACAGAAGTGTCCCTGTTATTGCAGGACAGACAGTGGTATGGATAGAAGATCAACTGACTGGTAGAAGGCAAGGAATGGGAATCAAGGGGGTATTTACTACTTTTCTGTGATTGGTGGTGTACTGCATGGATGGTGTTGCTTCCGCTTCTTTTCACAATATATTTCAATGACTGAATTGAAAAAATTACAAAAATCAAAGATGCAAAGGCTCTTGGGAGTCCTAAAGAATAACTTGCATATTGAATCGTTGGTAAGGAAAGTAAATTCAGTGTTAGCAATTTTATTATATGTAATGAGCTGCCAGACTAAGTAGTGAAGTAAGTATAATAACATCTTTTAAAAGGAAGCTGGACGAGTATGCAGTTAGGAAATATTTGACGGATTCGTGCAAACACCAGCAAATGGGACAAAGGTGGATAGGCATCTTGCTCGGCATGGCCCATTTGGTCGGATATCTCTATGGATTTATGAACCCATCCATAGCTCGTATAGCTCAGAAATATATTCTTATTACAAAGCATTACGTAAACCCTGTTATTGCATGGCGTTGCAGTTCTTTATAATATTTCTTAAAATTCTCCTGTCGTATCTGACTCCTCTACTCCTTCAGAGGGATTTCCAGCGTTTACCCATTCGCTGAATCGATATGTTTATATTCTCTACTCCTTGGTTAGTTTTACGAATGTCCTTAGTTCAGGAACACTCTGCTGAGCTCATTACAGTAATGAGTTCTTCGCTTCCGTAGAGTGTCACGGAAGTAACGACATCGTTAAGATGGTCTTTGCCTTCCCCACTGCACCCCCCCCCCATATTTTAAATACCTCAATCGTGCCTTACATTATTTTTCTCCGCTCCAAAAGGAACAACGCAGATTCTTTATTATATAGAGTATGTATTAGTATTAATTTGAATTTGCACAGCTTGCCTCCCTCTGCATTTTTTCTTCGCTGTCTGTTTCCGTCTCTTCGTATGTAGCGCTATTTCTGTAAAATTCTATTATTCACTTTCCCCCTGTAAATGTTGGTAAGAAACGAATGGCAAGGTGGAGTATGATGACGTATACCTACTTTGATAATAAATGTACTTCGAAATTTGAACTGTAATCTCTAATTCGCCCATGCAATATTCCGATGAATCACTTATGCGCCAGTACAATCGCAATAGGTGACGACCAAAATTGCACGCATTTTTTGTTGTGATTAACAGATGTTTTATGTTTCTTTACACCTTACGATGGAAAGAAGATCATTGATGAATCAACTGAATTTGGGTCGGACCAGGCTTCTGCCCTAAGGAACTCCTGAAGAGATGTTGTATAGCTCAGATAACCGTCGGCTAACCACAGAACTTATTCTCCTATGTAATAGCTATGAATTCAATTAGACGATAGATTTCACTGGGTTATTATTGTTGTCCTTACTATACCACAGAGGCTGTAACACTGATCTGTCGGCACAAGAAAACATCAAATGGGTGGAAAATGAACTACAGCAGAATGAGCATTATTTCCTTATTATCAGTTGTTTCATGATTCTTGGTGTATTTTTCAGCAGGTAAACCAGGTACCCGAATCCATAGAACTTGAGGATTTCGATTTCTGCTTGCGTGGGCGACGTTTTAGTAGAGGGATACTCATCTGTCTGACATGTTATTTGTTTTTTCTTCTTTTTCCAGTAACATTTCTTTACATCCGGAAATGATTCCAGCAAGTTCAGCTTTTATTTCAATTTGTGTCTCTGAATTTATTTTCATTTTGTATTACTCATGATGCTTTTGGGAGAAGCTCATTGAGTGCCAGCGAACTCTTCAATAGCACTCTATTATAACAGTTTCCTCGTCATGACGGACATAATGGAACTGTGACGCTCAGATCTCATCGCATCTTCACTTTTACCGAACTCTCAGCATTGAGATAAGAAGCTTTCCTAATGTTTTTGGAGCCAAAATGCATAATACCGCTTTCCCCATACTCAAATGTACTTTCTATCATTTTCCCATTCCCAGTGGAGCTTCATTAACCGAGGTAGTTTTGTCCTGCAAGAAACGAAACCAGTTTGCGTTGATGTTCCAGATATTCCTTAGAATTGATAAGAATGAGAGGAAAACGTAGTCAAATAATCACAATCCTGAGGAGTTACACTAATAGCTGTAATCTACTACCTGAACTATTTTCAGTAGCAAGAGAGTCACGAAAAGGAGGACACATCTCTGTCCACAGGATGGTGATGGCATTTTATCACATACTTCAGGGAAGATCGATATATATATCTATATATATATATATATTTATATTATGTTGTGATGTCTCTCTTCAAGATGGCGTCGGAAAGTGTGCATTCTTTGCGTGAAGCTCCGAAGGGAATTATCAAATATTTCCTTTTTGGACTACCACAGCTGAAATCCACATTCACAGCCATAGTTACTCAGTAAGCGACTTCGTTTAAATACGTTGACAATCCATCGATCTGCAAAGTTGGCAAAAACGAGGAAAGCGTGATGGCTAGTAAGTAAGATTGAAAGGCAGAGCCAATAGACCCCCACTTCCTACTATCTTGCTGGCGAATATACAGACTCTGTGATAATAAAGCCCTCAGAGCAAGATTGCAGTGCTAGAGGGACATTAGGGTCTACTGTGAACTTTGCTTCATGGAAACATGACTCATCCCTTCCATGTAGGACGCATCGCTGCATCCCGAGGGTTTCACCCACTCACCGCAAAGACAGAACAGCTGAGTCTCTTGCAGGTAGAGAGGGGCGTAGTCTGCTTCATGATTAACTCCTCTTGCTGCAAAGACGTAACGTTTCTGATCAGTCCTGCTCACTCGATCTGGAATATCTAGCGTTCAAGTGTTGTCTATTTTATCTGCCGAGGGAGTTTTTCGGAATCGGGTTGTAAGCTACGCAGATGGAATATGAGATGTTGTTCCTCCAGCCGGACAGTAGTCTTAGCGTGGCAGTAGTGGAGCCCCTGGACCGACGTGTTGGGATGAGGACTAGAGTAAAAATATTTGCCCACCGGGAAATCCTGCTTTTGCGGATGGACAGAACGTGCTCCGCAAAGCAGTTCCCCAAACAGGAGAAAGTTTGTAGATGCTGGAAATCCAAGCAACACACTCAAAATGCTGGAGGAGCTCAGGAGACCAGGCACCATCTAAGGAAAAAGGTAGTCGACGTTTCGGGCCGAGACCCTTCATCAGGACTGGAGAAAAAAAAGACGAGTAGGAGCAAGAAGGTGAAGGACCGGCAGAAGAACCACAAGGTGGTAGGGGAAACCGAGGGGGGTGGCAGGGGTGAAATCGAGCAAATCTATGTCGGGTTTCACCAGTCTAGAGGAGCACATCCAACCTGATGGTATGAACATCGATTAATCCAACTTCCGGTAATTTCCCCCTCCCATTTCTTTCTTCTTCTTTCTCCACCTTGTCTCTTCTCTACTCCTCACCTGCCGCTCTGGTGCCGCTCCTCATTTCCTTTCCTCTGTTGTCAACTCTCCTGTCCTATCATATTCCTTCTTCTCCAACCCGTTACCTTTTCTACCTATCACTTCCCATCATCTTTAATCATCCCTTCCCCCACCGATCTGGCTTCACTTATCATCTTCTTCCTTGTTCCCCTTCCCCTCTTCAACAGCCAATGCTACAAAATGGCGGAATCCATCAATAAGGATCCCCATAATCCAGGACATCCCCCTTTCTCATTCTTAATTTAGTATTGTAATATTTAATTACAACACAGAACATAGAATAGTACAGCACATTAAAGGCACTTGGCCCACAATGTTGTGCCGACCCTTAAACCCTACCTCCCACATAACCCGACCTTAAATTCCTCCATATATCTGCTTAGTAGATTCTTAAACTTCACTAGTGTATCTGCCTCCACCACTGACTCAGGCAGTGCATTCCACGCACCAACCACTCCCTGAGTGAAAAACCTTCCTCTAATATCCCCCTTGAACTTCCCTCTCCTTACCTTAAAGCCATGTCCTCTTGTACTGAGCAGTGTTGCCCTGGGGAAGAGGCACTGGCAGTCCACTCTGTCTATTCCTCTTAATATCTTGTACACAATTTATAGTTTGTTAATAAGCGTTGTGATTATCTGCTGCCGCCAGGTACCAAATTTCACGATATATGCCAGTGTTATTAAGCCTGATTCCGAATCTAAAGCGAACTGGCACAGGAGAGGATCTAATGACAGCTTAATCAGTTATCATCCGATTAAAATGGGGCGGCAGGGTCAGGGTTGAGAGTCATGACAAAATAAAACACAGAACTGTGAACATAAACTTCTGTATAATACAAGAAAGGGTGCCTACGCCCTCGATGTTTTGCCAAGTCAATGACAATCTAAGCTAAACCCATGCATGCAGAATGTTCATAACCCCTCCCCCCCATTCTTAGCGTATTCATGTTTCCATCTAAAAACATCGCAAGCGTCTTTGTCTTACTCACCTGCGCTACCGCCCCAGGCATTCACCGGTCTGTATAATAAAGCTGGACTCATTCATCTCATTTGAATTTACACCCCCACCCCACACTCGCCGCCTTCGTTTGGACATGTCGAAAATGGATTACACTAGCAATGCTCTGCATAATCTTATTTACTGCCAGACTCTCCGATAAACTCTCATCTACACTATAATCTAGGCACAATCGTTATGAAATTCTTTTTCGCCCTCTTTAAAGGCCGCAGGTCATTGCTATAAAAGAGGAAAGCAGATTTAAATGCATATTGCAGATACCGGCCTTATCTCCGAATGGCCTGTCTCTATGCTGTAGTTCTGTCCTGTATAATTTGATCACCCAAAGTGAACTACTTCACGTTAGCTGGATTAAACTCCATCTGATCTGTCTGCGCACATACTAATCTATATAACACTTAATCAAACTAAAAAGGAAGTGGGAAAGCCAGGATATGAAGGCGGAGGGAAGGGAAGAAATGCAAGCTGGCTGATTAAGGGCAGGAGTACAAGCTTTACCCGCGATTCTATTGGAGCCATCTACTCTATCCGCTGCTCCCTGTATAGCCTTCTCTACATCCATGAGACCCGACGTAGATCGGGGGATCGCTTCAGCGACCAGCTTCGCTCCATCCGCCACAAAAGGCGAGATTACCCGGTTACCGCAGATTTTGCTTCTGCTTCCCATTCCTATTCTGACATGTTGCTCCATATTTCCTCCACTACTACGACGAGAAATACCTCATATTCGGTCTGGGCAGCCTTCAACGACGGTATGAACATTGATTTCTCAAACTTCCAATATATCTCCTCCTCCCCGTTCTCTCTTTTTCATTCCCTATTCTGGCTCCCACTTCTTCTCACTTTTCCATCACCTCACTCGTGGGCCCCTCCTCTTTCGCTTTCTCCCGTGGTCCACTCTCCTTCACCATTAGATGCCTTCTTCAGCCCCTTATCTTTTCCATCTTTTGCTTCGCAGCTTCTTACTTCGTCACCCCTCCTATTTCCACTTACCTTCTCCTTTAATCAGCTTCACCTATTACCTTTTTTTCTGCTTTCCCCCATTCCTTTACAGGCCTGATTAAGGGTCTCGACTAGAAACGTCGACAGTTTACTCCGCTCTATAGATGCACCTGACCTGTTGGGTTCCTCCAGCATTTTGTGTGTGCTCAGGATTTCTAACAGCTGCAGAATCGCTTGCGTTTCAAATCTGCTGGGAAAGCCTTCCATAATGGATACTGTAACGTTACTTACTAAAACCAATGTAGAGAACCTCTTCAGTTTTACCTTCACAGGCCGGTCCATAACATTCATTAGCTCCTCGAAAAACTCGAAATTAGTAAGATGCGACTTGCCCCACCAAGGCCATACTGATTGCCCGGTTAAGCCATGAATTTCCAAATGCTCATAAATACTGCTATTGAATGTTCTCCAATAGCCTCCCGTTAGACTGTATGACGTAGGAGCAGAATTAGAATATTCGGTCTATGGAGTCCACTCCATCATTTTTTCATGGCTGATTCATTATCCCTCACAACCCAATTCTACTACCTTTGTCCGTAACACTTAACACCCTTGCTAATCAAGAACTTATTTGAATCTGTAATTTAACCTTCAGGGAATCCTGCACGAAGAATCCCGTTCCTTTGCACCTCTGATTATTGAATTTGTTCCCTGTTTAGAAAAGTCTTCGCTTTTATTTCAACAAAGATCCATGACAATGCACTTTCTGGCACAGAATTCAACCTGCCGTTATTTCGCCCATTCTCCTGACCTAATTTCTTCTGCAGATACTCTGCTTTCTCAACTCGAACTGTCCCTCCAACTATTTTTGTATCTTCTGCATATAGGCCACAATTCTGCATCCAAATCATTGACATATAACGTGAGACGAAGTGGTCCCAACACCAACCACTGTGGAACACAACCAGACACCGGCAGCGAAACCAGAAGAGGCCTGCTTTATTCCCACCCTTTACGTTCTGCCAGTCAACTAATCTTCTCCTGCCCCAACAATCTTTTCATCTACCTATGTCATAATCCTGGGGTGTATTACATCTGTTGAAATATCCGTCTTCAGTCCATTCAGCTGGCCAAACACCTTTTCTTTAGTAACAGTGACCACACTCACTTTTGTCCCATGATGCACTGCGATCAAGTCGGCGACTAGGAAGAGGGAATATGAGGCTTGTCCTGTAATCTGTGTCTAGCATGAAATTAGTAATACAGGAGGCCATGAGATTCAGGAGTGGGAAGTGGAATTAAAATGACTGGCCACCGGAAGTTCACGGCTGTTAAGGCTGGCCAAGGTACTTGACGAAGATCTGATTCAGACCTCAACAATGTAGGGGAGGCAATAAATTACACCGATTGGTTGTCATGCAAAGAACTGCTTCAATTGGAACGACAGTACAGAATTCTCAATTCAGTCAAAGGAACAACTGTACGGGAAGATGTACCATTTGGGTCTTTTGTAGGAAAGGTGATTCGTGGGGAGGAGCAAAGAGGCAAGGAATAGCGGCGAGTGTGATTTCTACAGAAAAAGGAGAAGGGAGGGAGGTAAAAATGTTGTTGGATGTGGGATCCCGGCAAAGTTTTGGAGAATACTACATTGGATACGGAAATTAAATTGATAGGGCGGCGGTGTAGTCTTAGACAAGGACAAGGCTATCTCTGGTATAATTTTCTGCAAGCAGTTTGTCAGTGATGGGGTGAAGCCGGACGTGCGGGAAATGGACGAGTTACAGATGATGCCTCACAGGAGAACAGATGCTGCAGAGACGTAGGAATCCAGGGTATAGAATTGCATTCTTGCGAGTGTCACTGCGGAAAACGGTGTCGATAAGATTACTGGGGCAATCAGCGGGTTTGTAAAAGACGTTGGTAGCCAATCTTCTCCGTGGGTGGAGACAGGGCGATGGAAAAATGAGAGAGAGGTGTCACAGATAGACAAAGTGAAATTCAGAACGAAGTAAAAGTTGTTTGAGAAGTTGATGAAATTGACGAATCCGCATGGGTGCAGGAAATAACACCAATGCAGTCTTCAACGTAGCGGAGAAAGAGTTGGGCAGTTTTATAGATACAACTTTAGAAGTTAATTGCTCTACGAATCCCTTGCAAAGGCAGGTGTGGCTGGGGTCCCATGCGAGTGCCCAGGCGAAACATTTGGCAGAATGAGAGGAGCCACAAGATTGTTGTTGTCGAGACCCCGTTCTGCCAGACGGGGGAGCGCGGTGGTGGAGGGGAAATATTTTGGTCTGTCAGCAAGAAAGAATTGGAGAACATTGAAGCCTCCCTGATGGGCAATAGAACTGTATAGCAAGTGAACGTCCATGGTGAAAATGCTGTTGTCATGGCGGGGGTACAGACGTTTGTTGAAATTATGTGGACCTTGGGTAGTGTCGCGAATAACAGAACCAAAAGGAACAAAATGGAGTACAGATATGAAGACACGACTTCAGTAGGGCAGCACCAGGCGGAGACAATGGGCTTGGTGATTCCGTTACGTTGTCAGACTTGGGTAGGAGGTAGCACCGGAATTGCAGGGCTGGGAAATAATAACGTTTGAGACTGTAGAGGGGAAATATTTGAAGATGTTGAGGTCTGTGACGGTGCAGGAGACAGTAGTCTGTTCCGCCTAAGCGGGGTTCTGCTTCAGATACATGTACGTGGAGGTGTCCGTGAACTGCAGAATGACATTGAGATTTGGTTGAGATAGGGACAGGACTGGATGCTTAAGGTTGCTGTGTGTCGATAGTTAGAAGAGATAGAGGGAAGGAACAGGGGAGAAGTGTTGTCGGGGCAATATCATTGCTGCATTCATTTGGGAGATACTAGTGTGCTTATCAACTGACTCTATATGAGTAGAGATCAAAAACTAAGAACGGTACTAGCTCTCTAATAAAATTATACTACATACCACCAGCCGTCCGTCCCTAACATCCATCGGAATGTTGAGGAGCAGATATACAGGCAGATTAGGAAAACGTGCAAAAAAGGGAATGTTTTCGGGGGAGACCGATTTTCCCAATATGGACTAGAACATTTTGACTGCAAGTGATTTAGACAGAACAAAATACCTTACGTGCAGCCAGGAGAAGTGCTTAAATCATTATACAGATATTCCTAGTAGAAGGGAGGCGATACTGGACTTGGTTTTGTGAAATACGCTTGGGCAGATGACAAACTATTTAATGCTAAACAGTGGTTCCCAACCTTTTCTATGCCCCACACCCCTAGGAAATGTTTGATTAATGTTTGCACCCCCTACAAAAGTAATATCATATTTGAAGATGAGAAGTCTAATTTCTAATTTTTGAACCACAAATTGAACCGCATACTATACTAAGGGTGAACAAATTGAATTAAAAGAAAATAAGCTTTTAATTCAGTGCATAAAATGAAAATATGAACTGAGCAATTAGATTCTAATTTATTCAGAAAAATTGTAAACAGTAAAATCAATCCCAATTGTGAACATAAAATTCAATGACTTCTTTGCTCCTGCTTCTCATTCATGATTTAGTCAAAACGTGGAACTTTCTTGCTGACTGCGATCCGCAGGTCTGCCTGTGGATTCAGGCGATTCCTAGATTTTGTCTTGATTGACAAAAGAGAACTGAATTCAGATTCACACAAGTATGTTGTTGCAAATGGAGTGAGGACACGGAGTGCTTTTCCACCAAGTCTTGGGAACATATCCAGCGCTGCACACCAAAACTCCTCCAAAGTCTTGCTTTCAAATTGTATTTCAAGAGCTCGATTTGTCCACAAATCAATAAGATCTTCCTTCAGCTCTTCATAATCTGACATTTTCTCCAAATTGTAGGAATATGGATTCATGATCCATTCTTCTGAAATCTTCAGGTCTCCAGCAGCAAAATATCCATCAAACAATTCCGACAGCATTTCCAAATGAGCCATAATTTCTTCACGCACAGTAGATGTTATGGATCCAGCATCATCAACCATCTCATCTACTGAAGGAAAATTTGAGAGACTGCCTCTTTCCATCCTTCGACGCCAATGGCGTAACTTTTCTTTGAAGGCATTCAACTTTTCACAAGCCTTCAATATGTTTATCCCTTTTCCTTGAAAAGAAACACTCAGGTCATTCATACTAGTGAAAATGTCAGCTAAGTAAGCCAGCATTTGGGCGAATTCCTGTGATTCCATTGCCCCAACCAGATCACATTCACGCTCCTCCAGAAAAACTTTGATTTCTTCCCGCAGCTCAAAGAAGCTGGTTAAAGCTTGTCTTTGTGACAACCAACGGACAAAGTGTGGAAAAGCAAATCTGAATGCTCACTTCTCAGATCCTCACAAAATGATTTGAAGATGCGATGGTCCAGAGCACACCCCCGATCCAGTTGATGATCTTCACACAAGGATCAAGGACTTTCTTCAAATTTGGAGGCAATGTTTTTGATGCCAAAGCACGCCGATGAAGAAAACAATGGGTAACTTGCAAGTCTGGAATCTCCTTTTTCATCAATGCAGAAAAGCCAGATTTATTTCCAAGCATTGCAGATGCCCATCAGTGCACACAGAACCATTGACTTTGATATCTAAATCATGTTTGGCAAAGACGTCTTTCACCAGCTGCATCACATCCTTTGCAGTTGTGTTTGTTTTCAGATCTTTACAAAACAGGAAATCTTCCTTCACAGCACCATCATTGACATACCTCACTAATGTGATGAGTTGACTACAACTGGAGACATCAGTTGACTCATCCAACTGAATGGAGATTTTAAAAGGACCAGCTCAGACATCTGAGATGACTTGGTCCAAAATATTTTCACTCTAATCACTGACTCCGTTGTGAATGACGTTATTTGATAGGGGCACCTGTTCAAATTT
The DNA here is from genome assembly GCF_048418815.1 of Hemitrygon akajei. Classification (NCBI taxonomy): domain Eukaryota; kingdom Metazoa; phylum Chordata; class Chondrichthyes; order Myliobatiformes; family Dasyatidae; genus Hemitrygon; species Hemitrygon akajei. The sequence continues at coordinate 122,495,708 of NC_133133.1, forward strand.
TTTTCTTGCTTCTTTGCCCAGGATAATTGTTGCCATTTCCAGTGCACATGGCTTGATGAGATCTTCCCAAATTGTATGGGGCTTCTTGGATTTGGCCAATTTATATGCCACTTGGTATGAAGCAAGAAATAGTGGTTTTTCAACAGAAACGAAACCTAATTTTGGAAGAGTTCCATGTGAATCAAAACGAGCTCTTTTGATTTTCAATGACCCAACATCAAGTCCTTCAATCAGCACTTGTTCTTGAAGTGCTCTTGAAGCTTGGATGACTTCAGATTTGAGTTGGAAAGCACAACTCTACAAAGAATGCACTGGGTTTTTTTGCATGCCATTATTTCCTGTTGTGCAAGTGAAAGCAAAGCACACATAGTCATCATTCCATTTCCTTCTTTTTGACATGATGAAGGGTTAACGAAGGGAAAAATATGAGCTAATATGAGAAAAGCTATCTGACTAAGTCAGGGATGACCGCTTTACTCAACCAGACACGCCTATAGCAAAGTATCACGAGAAATACGCTTTCGAATATTATATTACGATATTATCTGCGGTTAAGCCAAGATAAATCGTCCGGTGGAAATGCTACGGGGACGCAACGCGAATTAGTAGGCTACTGTCTATTGAATTTACACACCTATTTCCGATGATTACTGGAGATATGAACTCCCATCACACGATTCAAAATTCTCGGTGCTAACCATGATACCTCCTGAACTAACATAATTCAAAATTATCAATGATTCAAGAAAAAAACCTTTTAAGAGAAAAAAAACCTTTGAAATTCAAAAACTTCTTTAATGCATCGAGACAAATACGAATGAATGAATTCAGCTGCTTTTTATCAAAATGCGGCTTTTTAAAATTTTATAATTGAATAATTTACCTACTGTCTGCGGGTTTGGTTTTAACGCGAAGTCGTTACTTGATGGTTGATTCAGGATATATTAAGATTTTGGCATTATGAGATGATTTTTAACTCTGAGATGTAACCTTCTAACTAACAATGATGAGACACCTCGACTCTGAGGTGTAACTTCCCAGGTAACACTGATGAGACTCCTCAACTGTGAGGTGTAACTTCCCAGGTAACACGAATAAGAATCCTCAATGCTGACTCGGGCAGCGGGAGACTGGAGTGAGTTTACATCTCTCTCGACTCGGGCAGCGGGAGACTGGAGCGTGCTTGGGACAAACGTTACTACCACTTCTCAAGGCACACTGGCAGCTGGCTGAGTGATGACTCGTGACTCGTCACTCAAGGACACAAGCCACACTTTGTCGCACCCCCTGAAATGCCATCTCGGCACCTCAGGTTGGGAATCCCTGTGCTAGAACAATTTAGGACACCGTGGGCATAAAACCACAATTTTTAAGTTATCTATGATCAAGGATAGCATGAATTTTGTAGTTGAGTATTAAATAGGGGCTGGGCAAATTATGAGAATGTCAGGCAGGAACTAGGGAGCGTTAATTGGTAGCAGCTGCTTTTAGGCAAGTCGTTATCTGGCATGTGAAAGACATTTAAAGACCAATTGTATAGTGTACAGGACAAATGTGTTTCAATAAGATCAAGGATAGGGTGGTAAGATGAAGTATTCTTGGATTATGAGAGAGGTGGTAAAATAGATTCAGAACAACAACAAAATAAGAAGCTTTGGCCAGTTTTAGGAAGATAAAATCAAACTGGGTCTTTGAAGGTTATTCAGAAGCTAGAAAAGGACTGGTGAAAGCAAATAGGAGAGTCAAGAAGATTCCCTTAGCAGGTAGAGCAAGAGGCTAACTAAGTAGAGGGTACGATCACTCAACGATAAATAAGAGAACATGTGCTTGGAGGCAGAGTACTCGGCGAGGTGCTAAATGAATACTTTGCACTATTTATCAAGGAGAAGAACATAGCGGATAGTAAGATCGGTGTAGAGAGTACTAATATGCTAGTGAATTTTGAGATAAGCTGACAGGTAGTGTTGGTCATCTTGAAGAACATGAAGGCAGATGTACTCAAGGCCTTTTAGAATTCAATCTAGGTTATGGAAAGACGAAAGAGACGAGATTTAAGAGAGCTGCGGACTTACTGAAGGCGTTTTAAAATGCTCCATCTCATTGGCTCATCCAGAAGCCTACAACGAATGAAGATGCATTGGATGTGGGTGCTTGGGATAGTAAATTCGCAGATGATACACGGATTGGTGGTATGTAGATAGCCTAACTCTGTGTGTGTGTGTGTGTGTGTGTGTGTGTGTGTGTGTGTGTGTGTGTGTGTGTGTGTGTGTGTGTGTGTGTGTGTGTGTGTGTGTGTGTGTGTGTGTGTGTGTGTGTGTGTGTGTGTCATCATATCCAGGGCCTGATAGTATATTTCTCAAGTTACTGAAAGAGTAGATTGCTAGAAAATTGACAAAATAGTGTCACTAGCAACATCTGAGTTCCCAGTGGAATGGAGATGAGCGACTGTTCCTTTAGGAATAATCTACATAATTATTGTCAGTGGGTCTCACATCAATGCGATGCAGAGTTATAGTTTACGTAAAAATGGGACCCAAACGATTTGTATTGGCGTGGAAATTATAAGCAGGAATCAAGAAGTCTGGCAGAGGTTAATGTGATCTATGTTGTGAGGGTGTGAACATGGCTGGAATACCAAGTATGTGTTTTTTCATGAATGCTTACAGAGCAAAGGTATGGAGCTGAAGTGTAATTGTACATAATGTTACAGAAACAGCAGAGAGAAAGTTATGAGATCAAGAGGAAGGTATACAAATTACCTGATCCATTTTATGTACTCCCTCTGTAGAGGGAGTGCAGATGGGAATAGTAGAAGGGCTCGGCATTATTCCCCAATCATTCTGTGATTCAAGAATAGTGTTAGAGGAAAAGAGGTAACTTGCAGAATCTCCGATGTAAAGCCATAGTTGGCAAAACACACTGGTTAGTTCAAACTTGGTTTGGGGGGAATTCCTAGAAACAGTAATCGGATACTGTTATTTGCACATTGACTGTTTTTGTGTGTGGATTTCATTAATACAATTCTATGTGCAGTTGTGGTGGGGGACTGAGGAGAATCTGTCCAGCTCTGAATGAGTCTTCTTCCGGACAACTGCCCGACCGGAAATAGGGGCGTAAGGCATTGATTTGAAACGCTAGGTATGTTTAATCCTCCGCAGACACAATCTGGCATGCTAACTAGTCCCAACAGTTTATGTTTTTAGTCCAGGATCTGCCCTTTTTTCTCTGACCGGGGAAAGATAGTTACGCCGTGCACCCAAAGATGCATCTATTGCATCCAGTGAAGAACGCCCTTCTGCCTGCTCAGCTGTGTGGCCTTGCGATAAAGTCGATTAACAAACCATCCATTGGTGTTATTCAGACACTGAGAGCAAAATTGGGAATTGGGTGTTTGTGGTCGCGGCAAACCCAGTCCCCTCCAATTGAGTTTGTATTCGTTCAAATGTCTGCACGTAGTTAATTGTGAATGGTCATCGATTTGAACGTGAACTCTGTCTCTTCCTCCACAGATGCTGACCGATCTGCTGAATATTTTCAGCAGGATCCGCTTTTAGTTCGGTATGCATTCTGTTTCTCAAATACCGGCGTCAGTATTGCCTGTGCTACACATATGATGCATGGTAGTCGTGGCCGAGTGGTTAAGGCGATGGACTAGAAATCCATTGGGGTTTCCCCGCGCAGGTTCGAATCCTGCCGACTACGTGTTTTGATTTTGGGTTTTGCGTCCGTGACACCCTGATCCAGTTCTCAGATGCAGACTGTAAAATCCTGATCCAAACACCAATCTCTGGTCACCGCCACCAAACTTGGGAAGCGCCCAGTTATTCTGCTTTGCTTCAGATGGTCTCTTTGGCAATCGGGCAGCGCGTTCGGTAACCGGAAGGATGATGTTTTGTGCTTACACAGGGACGCTGGAAAGCCAGCAGCTTTTTCTGTTCGTTTTGTATGCTCAGTGCTGTTCCTCTTTTATTTACTAAAAGCTATCCCCCTATATAGAAAGCAAAATACTACCACCACTTGCGTGTCTTTCCACGCATTTCCCCGTAAGATTAATGCACGGGGCATGGAACATGAAACCAATACAAACTCTCATGTGGCACCAACGCCTCTCAGTCTTCTTTAATATGGAGTATTTACTTTAATTCACCGTGGATGAGTATTTCCATCCTCTTTTTCTATTTGGGACTGTCGTGCAGTCTTGTGTTTGGTGAAGGTTTTGCTTCACCTGCCTCTACCTCACCGTTTCAAACTAAGTCTGTGATTTTATAATTAAATAAAGTCTGTTGTGTTTGGTTTAAAGTATATAAGCTTGTGCGACGCCAGGCAAACAAGCTCTCTTTTCTCACTAACGCAGTCTCTCGGTAATGACTGAACAAACCGATGAGAGTTCAGACAGATTTTCAACGCAAAATGGATCGAAGAGTGTGAGGCGAGATCGGCAACAGCAGACTGTGGTTAGATAATCAGCCTGGTTTGGATTCAATAGCGGAGTTGGCTCAAGGACTGGAATAGCCCACTCCGACTTCTGTTTTATATTGTTCAACGTGCAGCCTTTCTGATCTTCAAAGAGAAGAGTTTACCAACATGAGAATTTGGCTATGAGCATGTAGCTCAGTGGGAGAGCGCAAGCTTCGAATGTCTGAAGTTCAGATACAATCGCCGGCATCGCCACATTGGTGACCATGCATTTTCAAAAAAGGGGAAAAATACCAGATGAAGAAATTCCGAGCAAAGATTCTGATACTATCTCCGGGATGTCTAACATTTTCTTTCCCTCGCTCTCCGGAGTAAAACACTGGGATAAGCAACTGCCAGCCAAACATTCAAGGAACACACATTGGATAGTTATAAACGGGCTCTTGTTGTGTGGTGTATAAAGGCTCGAAAGGTGGAAATTGGCAATTCGTCCCGCCTTTAAAGTGAGTGTGCATCTAACCATCAACATTCCTGACTGTACGGGGCTATTAGCGAACTGCAGAACGCACACCCTGATGGGCCGTTTATTGTCTCCGGTGATTTTAACCAAGCGAACCTTAAGTCAGTGCTCCCCAAATTCCATCAGTATATGGACTTTGCAACGAGGGGGGAGAATGCGTCGGACCTTATTTACACAAACATTCCCGGCGCTTATCGAGCAGAGCCCCGCCCCCACCTCGGTTACTCAGACCACATCTCTGATATGCTAATCCCTGCATACAGACCGCTCGTCAGGCGCTCCAGACGAATTTAGAAGCGGGTGAAAACCTGGCCAGCAGGAACCATCTCTGCTCTTCAAGACTGCTTTGAGCACACTGACTGGCACATGTTTAGGGAGGCTGCAACCGATGGCGACTCTACCAACTTAGAGGAGTACACAGCATCAGTGACCAGCAACATCAGCAAGTGCATTGATGACGTTACTCTGTCCAAGACCATCACTATACGTGCCAACCAGAAGCCATGGATGACCGCGGAGGTGCGGGCACTGCTGAGGACCCGCGACTCCGCCTTCAGAGCAGGCGACGACGCAGCCCTAACAAAAGCAAGAACCAGACTGTCCCGGGCCATCAGAGGGGCAAAGCGTGCACACGTCCAGCGTATCCACAGCCACTTCCAGGACAGCGGCGACACGCGGCGCATGTGGAAGGGCATCCAGGATATCATCAATTGCAGGACAACATCACCTGACTGTGCGGGTGATGCCTCCCTTCCAGATGCGCTGAATAACTTCTACGCCCATTTTGAGGCGGAAAATTACGTGGCGGTAAGGAAGTCCACCCCTCCTACAAATGACCAGGTTCTGTGTCTCACCATGGCCGATGTGAGAAGAACCCTGTGCAGGGTCAACTCACGGAAGGCTGCTGGTCCAGACAACATCCCTGGTAGAGTGCTTAGAGGATGTGCGGACCAGCTAGCAGATGTTCTCATTGACATCTTCAACATCCCCCTGAGCAGGAGGATGTTCACCTGGTGGCGAATCTCACCTGGTCCCTCAACACCAGCTCTATAGCAAAGAAAGCCTAGCAGCGTCTCTACTTTCTGCGAAGGCTGAGGAAAGTCCATCTCTCCCTCCCCCGCCCCCATCCTCATCACATTCTACAGGGGTTGTATTGAGAGTATCCTGAGCAGCTGCATCACTGCCTGGTTCGGAAATTGCACCATCTCGGATCGCAAGACCCTGCAGCGGATAGTGAGGTCAGCTGAGAAGATCCTCGGGGTCTTTCTTCCCGCCATTACGGACATTTACACTACACGCTGCATCCGCAAAGCAAACAGCATTATGAAGGACCCCACACAACCCTCATACAAACTCTTCTCCCTCCTGCCGTCTGGGTAAAGGCACCGAAGCATTCGGGCTCACACGACCAGACTATGTAACAGTTTTTCCCCCCCAAGCTATCAGACTCCTCAATACCCAGAGCCTGGACTGACACCTTACTGCCCTATTGTCTTGTTTATTATTTATTATAATGCCTGCACTGTTTTGTGCACTTTATGCAGTCCTGGGTAGGTCTGTAGTCTAGTCAAGTTTTTTTTCTGTGTTTTTTTTTACGTAGCTCAGTCTAGTTTTTGTACTGTGTCATGTAACACCATGGTCCTGAAAAAACGTTGTCTCATTTTTACTATGTGCTGTACTAGCATTTATGGTCGAAATGATAATAAAAAGTAAGGTCAGAACAATTTGATTATCGATCCCTCTGACTGAAGAACGCAGCCATGAATGCGCTAATGAGTTAAACCAATTCTTGAATAGATTTGATAATTGCCCTGCTGTTCACACCCACCTCAGTACACCAGTCCAGGTACCAATGCTCCCTCAGCACCAACGTCTCCCCTCCTCCCTTCTCCCCCACCAGTTCAACACATGGATGAACAACACAGGCTACCATTGTCTACATCCTCTCATTGCCCTGCACCTACCATTAACAGCTCCGCATACCAACTCCTGTCGTCCCGATCTTCACTACCCCCGCAGCTCCCGCCTTCCACCTTCCAGTCATTATGGACCTATCTTCACTACTGAGCAGGTGAGAAGGGCTTTGGGGAAACTCAGACACGGCAAAGCCTTGGGACCGGATGGTGTGAACCCCAGGGTCCTGAAGGAGCGTGCTGAGCAGCTGTGTGGAGTTCTCCAGCGCATTTTCAATCCGATTCTCTGCCTGGAAAATATTTCAAGTGTGTGGAAAATATCATGTGTGGTCCCAGTACTCAAGAAGGGCCAAACTAAAGACTCTCATCCAGTGGTCCTGGCCTCACCCATCATGAAGACCCTAGAGAGGTTGGTCTTGGCTCACCCTCGTCAAATCATCCCTTGATCCCCTGCATTTTACCTACCAAGAGCATAATTGACTCGACAATGATGCCATCTATCTGCTGAACAGACCTTACTCCAATTTGGATAAACAGAAGCACTGTGAGAACCAGGTTTTTAAAAAAATTTCTCAAGTGCCTTCAATATCATTCCACTCTCACTGCTGGGGGAAAGGCTCCGTTCAATGCAGTTGGCACTTTTATTGTATCCTCGAATATGGACTACTTGACCGGCAGACCACAGTTTGTGCTGCTTTAGAGCTGTGTGTCAGACTTAGCTATAAGCAGTGATGTTGTTCAGGGGCTGATAATCGATGCAGGGATGGAACTTGCTATCTTTCTTGTTCACAAAAAAGAAGCCCGCTCCTGCCGGCGAGGTTGACGGACAGATAAACCCCATGTTCAATGCCTCCTTAATGTATTCCTCCATGGCCACCATTTCAGGACGAAAGAGGGAAAAGAGCCATCCCAGGCGAGGACTAGTGCCAGGTAGGAGGTCTATGGCACAGCCGTATGGCCACTGTGGGGGCAGGGTGGTGGCCTTTATTTTACTGAAAACCTCAAGGAGATCCACATATTCACCCGGAATCCCAGACGGGCCCCACATCCTTAGCTGTGTTACGAATGTGCCACAACTCTGAGGGGCCGAAGGGTGCAAAGTAGCCCCCTCCTTTTTGAGAATCGCAAGATCGCTATTAATTCAGGTCTGGGACCCAGGAAATGAGAGAGAGACGTTTGGAATGTGTCCTGGCCTCCGCGATACAAAGCCACGGATAACGGTCATTGTCTCTTGGAGACGGAATTGTGTATTGAGTGCTGTACTATTCATTGAAGCCCTCAGGGAATGACCAGAGTGGGCTGGTTGAGGGATTGCATCATCACAACCTGATTGACATCTGAGACCCCGTGAGTAAGGATACAAGAGGATCTGGGGAACAACCCCTTTAGACGCACCAGGAGAAACGCTAGAAATCCCGTGACAGCGTTTAAGAGCGACAGCCGGTGGGGCCCACGTGCGTCCTTTCCCTTGCCTGGGATTGGCGGTCGTACCACGGAAGAACGGCTTAGCTAAAGGAGTGGACACCAACGAAATTTCGAAGGATGGACATCATAAAAAGGAAAAGCTGGCAAGTTTCAAAAATCCCTCTCTTTGCTCCAACCAAAGGCTGCAGCCTGCATGAACTAAATGGCTTTTTATATTTCCATCGGACAATACATTATCCCCTAGACAACGATGGAGCTTATTTCTTATTGATTACTATTATACCCGGACCTTTAGAGTTAGTATTGACGACGTATATTATGTGTATGTTTGCATTGATATTATTTTTGTGTATTTTTACCAATAAATATTGTGAAAAATAGTACCATCAGACTTCAACGGACCTCTCTATCTTTGCTGGTAAGTGACCCAGTTACGGGGTTCGTAACAGCTGAGACAGGAGGGGATTCATAGAATGGAACTTGAACTGGACCCAGACAGGTAGACAGGCATGCCGGTCCCCACTCTTGGAGTACCTTCATGATGGTTACCTTCGAGCACCAGTTGGAGCGGTTGGGTGGAAAGGTGGATCTGGCCGTTTCCCAGAGGTCGACCGTCCAGCGCCTTGACGTTGCTCTTTTCTCTTAATTCCCGAGTTGGAACTCCCCTTATTTGAGCGAGAGAGATGTCCATGAGACTCCCAGCAGCTCCGGAGTCAATAAACACTTTAGGTTTATGGGTCTGAGACCTCTACGACAAGGTAACTGCGAGCTTTACAGAATTAGGAGAAGATGACTGAAAGGAGAACCGACCCGTCATTATTCCCCTCCATTCCTTTCCTGTCCATATACCTATCCAATTTTACTTTAAATGACAATACCGAACCTGCCTCTACCACTTCTGCTGGAAGCTCATTCCACACAGCTACCACTCTCTGAGTAAAGAAATTGCCCCTCGTGTTACCCTTAAACTTTTGCCCCATAACTCTCAAATCATGTCCTCTTGTTTGAATCTCCCCTACTCTCAATGGAAAAAGCCTATCGATGTCAACTCGATCTATCCCCCTCATTATTTTAAATACCTCTATCAAGTCCCCCCTCGACCTTCTACGCTCCAAAGAATAAAGACCTTACTTGTTCAGCCTTTCCCTGTAACTTAGGTGCTGAAACCCAGGTAACATTCTAATAAATCTTCTTTGTACTCTCTCTATTTTGTTGATACCTTTCCTATAATTCGGTGACCAGAACTGTACACAATACTCCAAATTCGGCCTTACCAATGCCTTGTACAATTTTAACATTACATCCCAACTCCTATACTCAATGCTCTGATTTATAAAGGCTAGCATACCAAAAGCTTTCTTCACCACCCTATCCACATGCGATTCCCCCTTTCGGGAACTATGCACCATTATTCCTAGATCACTCTGTTCTACTCATTCTTCAATGCCCTACGATGTATGTCCCATTTGAATTATTCCTACCAAAATGTAGCACCTCACACTTATCAGTATTAAACTCCATCTGCCATCGTTCAGCCCACTCTTCTAACTGGCCTGAATCTCTCTGCAAGCTTTGAAAACATACTTCATTATCCACGCCACCTACCTTAGTATCATCTGCATACTTACTAATCCAATTTACCACCCCATCATCCAGATCATTAATGTATATGACAAACAACACTGGACCCAATACAGATCCCTAAGGCACACCACTAGTCACCAGCCTCCAACCTGAAAAACAGTTATCCACCACTACTCTCTGGCATCTCCCATCTAACCACTGTTGAATCCATTTTACTACTTCAATATTAATACCTAACGATTGAACCTTCCTAACTAACCCTCCATGTGGAACCTTGTCAAAGGCCTTACTGGTCTGTATAGACAACATCCACTGATCTATCCTCGTCAACGTTCCTCATAACCTCTTCAAAAAATTCAATAAGATTTGTCAAACATGACCTTCCACACACAAATCCATGCTGACTGTTCCTAATCAGACCCTGTCTATCCAGATAATTATATATACCATCTCTAAGAAAACTTACCATTAATTTACCCACTACTGACGTCAAACTGACATGCCTATAATTGCTAGGTTTACTCTCAGAAACCTTTTTAAACAATGGAACCACGTGAGCAATATGCTAATCCTCCGGCACCATCCCCGTTTCTGATGACATTTGAAATATTTCTGTCAGAGCCCCTGCTATTTCTACACCAACTTCCCTCAAGGTCCTAGGGAATATCCTGTCAGGATCCGGAGATTTATCCACTTTTATATTCCTTAAATGAGCCAGTACTTCCTCCTCTTTAATTGTCATAGTTTCCATAACTTCCCTCCTTGTTTCTCTTATCTTACACAATTCAATATCCTTCTCCTTGGTGAATACCGAAGAAAAGAAATTGTTCAAAATCTCCCCCACCTCTTTCAGCTCCACACATAGCCGTCCACGCTGATTCTCTAAGGGACCAATTTTATCACTCACTATCCTTTTGCTATTAATGTAACTATAGAAACCCTTCGGATTTATTTTCACCTTACTTGTCAAAGCAACCTCGTATCTTCTTTTAGCTTTTCTAATTTCTTTCTTAAGATTGTTTTTACATTCTTTATATTCCTCGAGCACCTCATTTACTCCATGCACTACCCATAGTGCTTTCCCCTTAGATTCCTTCTTCACCTCTCCTGCCTATCCCCTCCTTGCTTCCCCTCCCCCACCCCTTGATCTTTCCTCTGATTGGTTTTCCACCCTCCCCCCACCTTCTTTATGGGGCCCCTGCCCCCTCCTTCTTTAGTCCTGACGAAGGGTCTTGATCCGAAACGTTGACTGCTTCTTTCAACGGATGCTGCCCGACCTGCTGTGTTCATCCAGCTTTTTTGTACGTCTTGATTTGACCACAGCATCTGCAGTGTACTTTGTGTTTACTATATTTATTATCGATCTCCCTCTTTTTCTGAACCAAGTTTCCAATATTCCTTGAAAACCATGGCGCTCTCAAACTTTTAACCTTTCCTTTCAACCTAACAGGAACATAAAGATTCTGTACCCTCAAAATTTCCCCTTTAAATGACCTCCATTTCCCTATTACATCCTTCCCATAAAACAAATTGTCCCAATCCACTCCTTCTAAGTCCTTTCGCATCTCCTCAAAGTTAGCCTTTCTCCAATCAAAACTCTCAACCCTGAGTCCAGTCCTATCCTTCTCCATTATTATATTGAAACTAATGGTATTGTGATCACTGGACCCAAAGTGCTCCCCAACACATGCGTCCGTCACCTGCCCTACCTCATTCCCTACCAGGAGATCCAACGCTGCTCCTTCTCTAGCCGGTACCTCTATGTATTGCTGCAAAAAACTATCCTGCACACATTTTACAAACTTCAAACCATCCAGCCTTTTTAAAGAATGGGCTTCCCAGTCCATGTGTGGAAAATTAAAATCTCCCACAATCACAACCTTGTGCTTACTACAAGTATCTGCTACCTCCTTACAAATTTGCTCCTCCAATTCTCGCTCCTCATTAGGTGGTCTATAATATACCCCTATAAGTGTTACTACACCTTTCCCATACCTCAATTCCACCCAAATAGTCTCCCTAGATGAGCCCTCTAATCTAAACACAAAAATACAACTGCAGATGCTGTGGATCAATGAATACGTACACAACGCTGGAAGAACTCAGCAGGTCAGGCAGCATCCGTGAGAAAAGAGTAGCCAACGTTTCGGGATGAGACCCTTCATCAGGAATGGGGTCTATCCTGCCAAAGCACCACTGTAATATTTTCTCGGACAAGCAATGCAACACCTCCTCCTTTTGCCCCTCCGATTCTATCACACCTGAAGCAATGAAATCCAGGAATATTTAGTTGCCAATCAGACCCTTTCTGCAACCATGTTTCACTAATAGCTACAACATCATATTTCCAGGTATCAATCCATGCTCTAAGCTTATCCACCTTTCTTACAATGCTCCTAGCATTAAAATAGATGCATTTAAGAAACTTTCCACCTCTTCCTCTCTGTTTATCCCTAACGATGCGAACAACTTTATTATCTTTTTCTTCCTTCTCCCCTACATCTTCAGTCTACAGGCAGAAGGTCTTATGAACAGGCACTAACAACAGGTGAAGAACCCCATTATGTAGATGCCATGACTACAGTCAAACAATCTCGAACTACAAGCAAAAATTCATTTTATGAACAGGCATTGATTATAGGCAGATGATCCCCACGTGAACAGGTGCGCCATTTGGCTGGAACCACCTTTCTGGATAGCACCCAGAACGGACCCTCCTCTGTCTTGGGACCCTGGCCCTCCAGCACAGGATATGCAACCCCTCAACTGACCTGAATAGTTCCCAGATACATTGATTAGGATTGAGCTCCTGGTGTGGACAGATCCATGGAATATGGAGAGTGCAACTGTGCAGTGTTCCCATTGTGTGGCTGACCCAAGAGATTTGGAGGTGGCAACCGTGCACAGTGTTCCACATTTTGGGTCTGACTCAGTCATTTCCTGATATAACCCATGCTTTACAATCCACTGAGATTCCAGAGGCATTTGACTTCATACTCCTCTGGGTTCCTAGGGCTGGATTCACTTCCCTGTTGATCAGCCATTGGAGACTTGGATGGACAATTGGACTTGCAGGATGATTTGGAACCCTGTGGGGAGATATTGCAAAGTTCTGGAATAGATATGCTGACTGGAACTGTGCTCCTGGTGTGGCCTGACCCAGAGATAGACGAACTGGAATCATGCACGGTCTTCTCAGATCCAGAGATTTCATATTGGTTGGACAACTGTTGTTATCTCAAGTCTTATGAGGAAATACCAAAGAAAAAAATTGGGATGTTTTCAAGTAGAATCCTTCTTGTTCCTCTATCAGTGCAGACATCAGGAGAGAGTTTAGTAAGAGCGGGCTTACTCACAGTTGGTACAAATCGGTGAAGGAGTGTAGGGGTACCTGCACAGGCGGGATTAAATCTCTTGATGGATAGGGGTTACAGGAGGAGGAGGAGGGGGGATCAGAATCACAAACTTCAGGAGGGTGAGTCGCTGGGGGAGAGGGAACATGCAGGTCAGGGCAATGAACATCCTCCTGTTCTTATTGTCATTGGGGTTTAGTTTTGGTGCAAAACTCACACCAATTAACTTTTTCAATCACAGTCTCAGGGCACTGAAAACTTAAGAGACTGCTGCAGTGGTCTGTTCTCAGATCTTTTGGGAGGCCATGACTTCATTTTTTCTGCAATGGGACAAGAGAAGGGGGAGCTTCCCTTTCTTCCTAGGAGTGTGTTATTAGAAAGTGTGGAGGGAGATTCCCTTTGTGTCTGACTCCAAGTATATGTGAATGGTTAGAGGGAGCTTCACCTTATGCCTGACCCAGGGAGTATTTGACCAGATGGTGTGAAAGGAGCTTTATTTTGTATTTGACTGAGGAAGTGTTTGATTGGACACCTTCTTTCTAGCATCTGGTGGGCAGGAATCAGTCAATCTGGAATAGATTCCATTCCTGTACGTTACAGTGATTGCCAAAGTTGGATGGAATTTGTGTGGGGTGGGGTGAGGGTGCTAGTGGACCTGGAGAGGTTCTGTGATGCTTCTCAGTCTCCGGGCTGATCTCAGAAATGTATCCTCCATAATTTACTTCACAGGCTGTTGTCAGGGTGGGCAGCTCTGAGAAACATCCCAACACTGAATCCTTTTTGTGAGATGCTAGGGGAAGGGGAGGTGGGTGAAGTGAGAGGGGGTTTAACACCTCTTTCTCCCCCTAATACATGGATGGGTCCCACCCCTAACTCCTTGATCACTTTGTGACCCCTTTCTTATCACCGTCTCCTCACCTCCCTCTTGTTACCTGGCAGGCAGGAGTTGGTCTTGCTGGAGACATATTCTGTTCTTGTTGGACAAAGTGAGTGCCAAGGTTGGCTGGATTTCAGGTGTGGTGAGGGTGCTGCAGATAGGGAGAAACTGTATTGCTTCTTGCTCTCTACATGCGCACTGGAAATGTTACCCCATGATTCACCTCACGGGTGGGGCAGCTCTGTGACATCACAAATAAAGTGACACGCAATATTGATGGTGGAGGGGGAGTGTCATGACAAGTGGGAGGAGGGAAATTCTCATTAAAACGTGGTGTGCACCTACTTAAACCTCCTCAATCAGCTCCCACTCTCCCTCCCAGCACAGTACAGGCTTGGCCATTCTTTTGCCCCCACTCCCTTTGGGTAGAAGATACAAAACCCTGAAAGCATATACAATTAGCCTCAAGGATAGCTTCTGTCCCACTGTTCTAAGACAATCAGATGGACTCATCCTCAGTTTACCTCATCGTGGCCATTGCACCTTACTGTCCGCCATTCAAGCACTTTGTTTTGTAACTTTAACTCTATATTTTCCATTCTGTTATTGCTTTTCCTCCTCAATGTACTAATGTGACAAAATGATCCGATCTGTATGAAAGGCATGCAAAACAGTGTTTCACTGTTCCTCGGTATATATTTCAGTAATAAACCAATATACAAGGACTTCCTGTAAGCAAAGGGATTTACTTCAGTGTACTTTATTAATTAGTTCAGCATAGCATCATGGGCCAATGTCTAATTCAATTTACTACCTCATTCAGAATCATCTCAAAGCCTCAAAGTCCGGTGCAGATGCTACTGCACCACCAGCTCTCAGTAATGCAATTTACCCAGCAGGGATCTCTGTTACAGAGGGAGTCTTTTCTTCATCACAAACACCTGTTAAGAAGGTAATCTCCCACATCATGGACCTCTGTTCCAAGTGGATTCTCTATCCCATTGGGATACCTGAAAATGAGTGACTTACTCCCCCCATCAGATACCTCTGTTAAACTGGCAGTTTCTCACATATGGACGAGTGCTGAAGAAGGAACGTTCTCTCATTCTGAATACCGGTCAAAAACCAAGCCTATCCCCCATCATGGAGCCTTGTTAAAGAGCTGATATCAACATCTGAAACCCCTTTTGAAGAAGTACTCATTGGAAAGGGTCGGGAGAGGTGCTCGACTGCATCTTGAATGTGATATACTGGGTGTGATTGCCTGAGCAGCAGAAGGCAATCATGCTACACTGAGACTGGCCAGCACCTCAACAGAAATTGAAAAGGCGAGTGTAAAGGGCAATGTTATGATAGTCATGGGATATCTTAACATGCAGGTCGATTGAGAAAATCAGGTTGGTAATGGATCTCAAGAGAGTGAGTTTGTTGAATGCCTAAGAGATAGCTTTTTAGAGCAGTTTGTCCTTGAGCCTATTAGGGGAGCAGCTAGATTGGATTGGGTGTTATGTAATGAACCAGAGGCGATTGGGGAGCTTAAGGTAAAAGAACCCTTAGGAACTGGTGATCACAATATGACTGTGTTCAACTTGAAACTTGATAAGGAGAAAATAAAGTCTGATGTAGCAGTATTTAAATGGAGTAAGGGAAATTACAGTGGAATGAGAAAGGAGTTAGCCAAAGTAAATTGGAAGGAGCTGCTGGCAGGGATGTCAGCAGAGCAGCAATGGTGTGTGTTTCTGGGAAAAATGAGGAAGGTGTGGGATACGCATATTCCAAATATGAAGAAATACTCAAATGGTAGAATACTACATCTGTAGCTGACAAGGGAAATCAAAGCTAAGGTAAAAACAAAAGAAAGGGCATACAACAAAGCAAAAAATAGTGGGAAGATTGAGGATTGGGAAGTTTTTAAAAACCTACAGAGAGCAACCAAAGAAATCATTAGAAGAGAAAAGATGAAATATGTAAGCAAGCTAGCAAATAATATCAAAGTGGACAGTAACAGTTTTTTCAAGTATGTTAAAATTAAAAGAGAAATGAGAATGGAAATAGGACTGCTAGAAAATGAAACAGGAGAAATAATAATGGAGGACAAGGAGATGGCTGATGAACTAAATGAGTATTTTGTGTCAGTCTTCACTGTGGAAGACACTAGCAGTATGCCAGATGTTGTAGTGTGTGAAGGAAGAGAAGTGGGTGCAGTTACTGTTACAAGGGAGAAGGTGCTCAAAAAGATGAAAGGCCCAAAGGTACATAAGTGACCCAGATCAGAGCAACTGCATGCTAGGGTTCTGAAAGAGGTAGCATTAGATATTGTTTCAAAAATCATTGGACTCTGGCATGATACCAGAGAACTGGAAAATTGCAAATGTTGCTCCACTTTTAAGAAAGGAGGAAGGCAGCTGAAAGGAAATTTTAGACCAGTTAGCCTGACCTCAGTAGTTGGGAAGACGTTGGATTCAATTGTTAAGGATGAGGTGATGGAGTACTTGCTGACACAGGACAAGATAGGACAAAGTCAGCATGGTTTGCCTCAGGGAAAATCCTGTCTGACAAACCTGTTGGAATTCTTTGGGGAGGTTTTAAGTAGGATAGATAAAGGGGATGTAGTAGATGTTGTATACTTGGCCTTTCAGAAGACCTTTGAGAAGATGCTGCACATGAGACTGCTTACCAAGTTAAGAGCACATGGTATTGCAGGAAAGTTACTAACATGGTTAGAGCATTGGCTGATTGGTAGGAGGCAGCAACTGGGAATAAAATGATTCTTTTCTTGTTGATTGCCAGTGACTAGTGGTGTTCCGCAGGTGTCGGTGTTGGGACCACTTCTTTATATGCTGTATATAAATGATTTAGATGACGGAATAGATGGCATTGTGCCAAGTTTGCAAATGATACAAAGATTGGTGGAGTGGTAGGTAGTATTGAGGAAGCAGGTAGGATGCAGAAGAACTTAGATAAGGAGAATGGGCAAGAAAGTGGCAAATGAAATACAATGTTGGAAAATGCATGGTCATGCACTTTGGTAGTAGAAATAAACATGCAGACTATTTTCTAAACGGGGAGAAAATCCAAAAATCTGAGATGCAAAAGGACTTGGGAGTCCTTGTGCAGAACACCCTAAAGGTTAACTTGCAGGTAGAGTCGGTGGTGACAAAGGCAAATACCATGATAGCATTCATTTCAAGAGGTCTAGAATACAAGAGCAAGGATGTGATGCTGAGGCTTTATAAAGCACTGGTGAGGCTTCACCTTGAGTATTGTGAACAGTTTTGGGTCCCACATCTTAGAAAAGATGTGTTGGCATTAGAGAGGGTCCAAAGGAGGTTAACAAGGATGATTCCAGGAATGAAAGGGTTGTCATATGAGAAAGATTTGATGGTTCTGGGTCTGTACCCACTGGAATTCAGAAGGGGGGCTTTCATTGAAATCTTTCAAATGTTGAAAGGCCTAGATAGGGTCAATGTGGAAAGGATGTTTCCCATAGTGTGTGAGTCTAGGACCAGAGGGCACAGCCTCAGGATAGAGGGGCACCCTTTCACAACAGAGATATGGGAAATTACTCTAGCCAAAGGGTTGTGAATTTGTGGAATTTGTTGCCAGAAGCAGCTGTGGAGGCCAGGTCGCTGGGTGTATTTAAGGCAGAGATTGATAGGTTCTTGATTGGACTTAACATCAAAGGTTACAGGGAGAAGGCTGGGAGCTGGGGTTGAGGAGGAGATAGAAAAAAGGATCAGCCATGATTGAATGGTGGAACAGACTTGATGGACTATATGGCCTAATTCTACTCCTATGTCGAGGCTGAGGGAGCTAGTAATAGGGTGCTCTGCCTCTTGCCTCACCAAACAGTGCCTCCCATGCGGGGGGTGGGGAGGTGTGTGGTGTCTACAGACACCCCAAAGCATCCCAGGCAGTGTTAGCATCCACCACTGGGACTTTTGGACTTTATTCTGGACTCTGGGGTTGCTGGGAACAGCTGAGCCCTCAGATAGGGTTAGTGTAGCTTTCCAGCGGGGTCATGGTTGACAGCCTGCCCCAGCATGCCTAGTGGCCGGCGCTATTTATTGTTCTTGTTTTAAAATGCTTTCGTAGTACTCTGGTGGGATGTTCAAGTTCATTTACTGTTACATTTTAGCTTGGGTTATACAGTCATTCGCATGTGTGACTAGGGCGTGTAATAATCACATCCCCTATCTGTATGTAAACACGAGGAAATCTGCAGATGCTGGAAATTCAAACAACAACACACACAAAATGCTGGTGGAACACAGCAGGCCAGGCAGCATCTATAGGGAGAAGCGCTGTCGACGTTTTGGGCCGAGACCCTTCGTCAGGACTAACCGAAAGGAAAGATAGTAAAAGATTTGAAAGTAGTGGGGGGAGGGGGAAATGAGAAATGATAGGAGAAGGTGGGTGATAGGTGGGATGAAGCTAAGAGCTGGAAAGGTGATTGGTGAAAGTGATACAGAGCTGGAGAAGGGAAAGGATCATGGGATGGGAGACCTCAGGAGAAAGAAAGGATGAGGGGGAAGCACCAGAGGGAGATGGAAAACAGGCAAACAAATAAATATGTCAGGGATGGGGTAAGAACACATTTTTCCCTCCCCCCCTCTGCTTTTCACAGGGATCACTCCCTACACGACTCCCTTGTCCATTCATCCTCCTCCATCCCTTCCCACTGATCTCCCTCCTGGCACTTATCCTTGTAAACGGAACAAGTGCTACACCTGCCCTTACACTTCCTCCCTCACCACCATTCAGGGCCCCACACAATCCTTCCAGGTGAGGCAACACTTCACCTGTGAGTCGGCTGGTGTGGTATACTGTGTCCAGTGCTCCCGGTGTGGCCTTTTATATATTGGTGAGACCCGACGCAGACTGGGAGACCGTTTCGCTGAACACCTACGCTTGGTCCACCAAAATAAGCAGGATCTCCCAGTGGCCACACATTTTAATTCCACGTCCCATTCCCATTTTGATATGTCTATCCATGGCCTCCTGTATTGTCAAAATGAATCCAAACTCAGGTTGGAGGAACAACACCTTATATACCGGCTGGGTGGCCTCCAACCTGATGGCATGAACATTGACTTATCTAACTTCCGTTAATGCCCCTCCTCCCCATTCTTACCCCATCCCTGACATATTTAGTTGTTTGCCTGTTCTCATCTCCCTCTGGTGCTCCCCCCCCCCCTTTCTGTCTCCTGAGGCCTACCATCCCATGATCCTTTCCCTTCTCCAGCTCTGTATCACTTTCGCCAATCACCTTTCCAGCTCTTAGCTTCATCCCACCCCCTCCGGTCTTCTCCTAACATTTCACATTTCCCCCTCCCCTCACTAGTTTCAAATCTCTTACTATCTTTCCTTCCGGTTAGTCCTGACGAAGGGTCTCGCCCCGAAACATCGACAGCGCTTCTCCCTATAGATGCTGCCTAGCCTGCTGTGTTCCACCAGCATTTTGTGTCTGTTGTTGTTCCCTATCTGTATGTAACTGAGTGTGTTCTCTACCTGGGTCATAGCCGCTGGTCAGTTTTGTGCTTGTCACAATAAAACTGGCAGTTCAGCTAAACAAGCTTCTCTTGTCTGTCACCATGGACTGAATGCTCCTCACAATAGAAAGCTCGAAGTAAATTTATTATCAAAGTACATGTATTGTGCTTATAAAAAGTATTCACCCCTCCCTTTGGGACATTGAATCACAATGAATGTAATTTGGCTTTTTTGACATCAACAGAAGAAGTCCCTTTCATGTCAAAGTTAAAACAAATCTCTACAAAGTGATCTAAATTAATTACAAATATGAAACACAAAATAAATGATTGCATAAGTATTCTCCCCCTTCAAGTCAGTATTTAGTAGATGCACCTTTGGCAGGAATTACAGGCTTGATTCTGTGTGTATAGATCTCTATTGCTTTGTACATCTGGACACTGCAAATTATTCCCCACTCTTCTTTACAAAACTGCTCAAGTTCTGTCAGATTTTACAGGGATCATGAGCGAACAGCCCTTTCCAAGTCCAGCCACAAATTCTCAATTGAATTGAGGTCTGGACTCTGACCTGGCCACTTCCAATAAATTATGTACCTGTATTCCCAGATCCCTTTGCTCTACCACACTGCTCAGAGCCTTACAGTTTATTGTGTAAGACCTAATCTGGTTGGTTCTACTGAAGTGCAAAACCTTGCACTTGTCTGCATTAAATTCCATCTGCCATTTTTCCAGCAGATCCCTTCTGCAAGTCATGATGGCCTTCCTCACTGTCCAGTACACCCCCAATCTTGATGTCATATGTAAATTTGCTCATCCAGTTAACCACATCATCATCCAGATCATTGCTATAGATGACAAACAACAAAGTCCCAGCACTGAATCCTGTGGCACACCACTAGCCACAGGCCTCCAGTCAGAAAGACAACCCTTGACAACCACTAGAATGCAATGTAGGGAAGTGCATGGTAATGCACTTTGGTAGAAGGTTTAAAAGTATAGACAGGAGAAAAATCAAAAATCAGAGGTGCAAAAGGACTTGGAACTCCTTGTGGGGGATTCCCTAAAGGTTGAGTCAGTGGTAAGAAAGGCAAAGGCAATGTTAGCGTTCATTTCAAGAGGACTAGAATATAAGAACAAGGATGTAATGCTGAGGCATTATTAGGCATTAGTCAGACCACATTAGAAGTATTGTGAGCAGTGTTGAGTCCATTATCTCAGAAAGTTAATGCTGGTATTGGAGAGGGTCCACCAGAGGTCCACAGAATGATTCTGGGGATGAAAGGGTTAATGTAAGAGGAGCGTATGATGGCATTGGACCTGTACTCACTGGAGTTCAGATGAAATTAGACATGATTGCATGGCAGAGATCATTCAACAGGCCAAATGTCCTAATTCTTCTCCTACCGTGTAAGTTATGGCTTATGGTCTGAAAAGGGAGGATTCCATGCATAGTATGTAAGAGTGATCTTGGTGTCTGCATTGATGGATCCACAATGATTGTACCAGAGATGGTTGTCATTTTGAGCACTGAATTAAAGAACTGGGAGTGGATGCTACAACTGTGAAGGCTGGAGGCCAAAGATGACCTTTTCTGGGATTGGAGGACTGTGTGTGTGCATGGGTAGATGGGAAGGAGAAACAAGGCTTGTTTTGCTGTTGTTTCATTGCTTAGCTTGTTCTGTTTCATTGTATTCTGTCTTATTGTGCCAAACATTGTGGGCATGCTGTGTTGTCATCGGAGTGTGTGCCCCAGCAAACCCTCGGGTGTGTTGGTTTGTTAACGCAATTGACGCATTTCCTCTGTATGTTTCAATGCTAAACCTGGAAACATGTGTCCAGTCTTGGTAGCCACAATCACAGGAATAACATGATGATGCAGGAGAGGGTACATAACACATGTACCAGGAAGTGTTGTAATTGGAGAATTATAGTGATAAGTGGAGAATGACTGAGCTAGGATTATTTTCCTTGAATAAAGGGTATTGACATATATAAACCTACAAGAAATCAAGACAGGCACAATTGGATCAGGACCTACTCCCCATTCACAGGAAAGAATCACACAATGAAAACGGAGTAAGCTCACTGCCCAAATGGCTGGTAGAGGCAGGAAATTCATTGAAATACAGGTGATTGAAGGAACACATACACAATAATCTGTGGGACTAAGGTGAAACCTACTTACCCGAGATAGAACTATTTACTCTCTCCCTTTGTGTCCTGCCTGATAATGAATTCTCAATCCATGTTAGCACAGTACACTCAATTTCATGAGTTACAACATTATTTACGAATCTCTTCTGCAGGAATCTATTGAATATGTTGCAAAAACCCAACATGAATAAACCATATCCAGTTGCCTTATATAACTTCCACTAGTCTTGTAACTATGCCCCTCACTATAAATTCTACCACTCATGGAAACTTCGTTAATTCATTATACTCTCTAAGGATCATATTTGTTTCATTAATGTCATGACTTAGGCTTCTGAACTTCCAAGAATCTGCTGATAAATTGTTTTCGGCCACATCCAGTACTAGTATTGGGACCAAATTTGATCTCAAAGTGTGGTATCAGCAGTATTCATTAGAATACATCAATATTTCTGACCTCCATCCAGAGTGCAATAAAGACCACTGTGCCATTTGTCTTCCTAACAATTGCTCCACTTTGTTGCTAATCTTCTGCAATATTTGCACAAAATGCTCTGATCATATGAAATTATTCTCCAATTACAATAGTCTGCCACTCTATTCCACTTATGGTGTGCATGATTTCACACTCTCCTACATTAAATTTAATTCACCAAATTTTCACCCACTCACCCAACCTATTGATATGAAATTGCAGATCCACATCACAACAGCTGCCCAAGTATTTCATGTCATCAGCAAAATGGTAACTTGCACTCTGTGTTCTCCTCCCACTTGTTAATCTAAGTTAGAAATAATTGAAGAATAGGAACTCAGTTTGTTATATTCTTTCAGTTTGTGCAACATCTGTTTATTTCAAATCTTCTGTTCCCAAAGCAAATCCAATCTTTAGTCCATGCTAATACACGTTTGCTAATAACATGCACTCTTACCTTGTACACCGGCCATTTGAGGCATATTGTCAACTGCATTCTCAAAATCTAAAAACCACATCGATAGATTCCTCTTTAACCAACTCTTCTTGATCCATAATTAATTCCAGCAAACTTGTCAAACAATTTATTCCCATAAAATGATTTGTTTCCACCAGTCTTCTCTAAATGACAATCCATTTTCCTTTATGAAGGAGTCCAGCATTTTGCCAACAACAGATGTGAAGCTAATAGGCCTAAAGTTAAAGTCTTCTGTCTTCCCCTTTTTAAAGAAAGTGTGTCAGATTTGTGGTTTTCAAAGCCGCTGCGAACTTTTCAGAAGTCTGTGTTTTGACAAAACACAACCAGTTCTTCCATCGTCATTGCAGCCACTTCTTTTAAAGCACTTGGGTGCAGCCAACCAGGACCAAGTGAATTGTTTGACTTTAGTCCCATTATTAACATCTTGTCCCTTGCAGTAATTTTCAAAGTGTTTTATGAGTACATCCTTGATTACATAGAAACATAGAAAACCTACAGCATAATACAGGCCCTTCGACTCACAAAGTTGTGCCAAACATATCCCTACCCTAGAAATTACTAACCTTACCCATAGCCCTCTATTTTTGTAAGCTCCACCTCTGTATCCACCTCCACCACCATTGCCAGCAGCCCACTCCACGCACTCACCACTCTCTGAGTAAAAAACTTACCCCTGACATCTCCTCTTTACCTACACCCCAGCACCTTAAACCTGTGTCCTCTTGTGGCAACCATTTCAGCCCTGGGAAAAAGCCTCTGACTATCCACACGATCAATGCCTCTCATCATCTTGTACACCTCTATCAGGTCACCTCTCATCCTCCGTCGCTCCAAGGAGAAAAGGCTTAGTTCACTAAACCTGTTTTCATAAGACATGCTCCCCAATCCAGGCAACATCCTTGTAAATCTCCTTTGCACCCTTTCTATGGTTTCCACATTCTTCCTGTAGTGAGGCAACCAGAACTGAGCACAGTACTCCAAGTGGGGTCATATCGCATGCCACTCATGTGGTGCCCGGAGGAGCTCACATATATCAGTCGTGGAAGAATTGGAATAAAATATATCAATAATAGTCCTACACTTATTCATTGTAGTGCCTGAGGCCATTCAGCCCATTGACTTCATGGCTGTATTCAGGGAAGCAATCACATCAATCCCATTTTGCCTCTCCTTATTTCTCCATTTACCTTGCAACTTATTCTCCCTCTGCCGCATCCTGTCCATCTCCCTTTGGTTTAGATGCCACACTAAGAATAAATTACATCAATTGACCTACCAGTTTAGTGTTTCAAATTGGGAACAAATCATGGATTGGAGTTCATGAAAAGGGAAGTAGTGTTCAAACTCTACAAGGTGTTGATGAAGCCACAAATGAGTAATGTGGGCAGTTTTGTTAACAATTAATACATGATAATTAGCATTAAAATGTGCTAAGGAGAGCCACCAGAGTTTGGCCCAGTACATCAACTGTACTCTTTTCAATAAATGCTGCCTGGCCTGCTGAGTTCCCCCAGCATTTTGTGTGTGTCCCTTGAATTTCCAGCATCTGCAGATTTTCTCTTGTTTGTCACCAGAATAATTCCTGGGATGGGAGCGTCAACTTATCGCTGGTTAAATCACAAATTTCAGGACAAGAAGTGGCGTTAGTTAATGCAGACCTGGAACCTTCACAGATGAAGTCTGAAATTTCTGCATGGCAATTAATGACAATCCCCAGTGAAATCTACGCCCAGTAAATTGAAGGAGATCCCAAGATCAAAATGGAAAGGACTCTAGGAACTCGGCAGGTTGTGCAGAATCTGTAGAGGGAAATGGACAGTTGATGTTTTGGATCAAGATAAATGCAACCCAGATAAAGGGACTTGATTGATTAGGCAGTCGCATTCTGAGAGGGATTATGCTTGTTCATAGAAGTGTTTCCAGATTGGGAAGGAGTTGAGATGAGGGTTGTTGGTGGCCGAACGGACGAAACCACTGTGATAACTATCGGGTCCTCCAGCCACTGCTGATGCTGTGGGGAACTCCAGAGACACGCAGGCGCAGCGCCGACCTTAGGTAGTGCGGTTTCTTTGGTTTGGGCGGACATGAGGAAGGGGTTGGTTGGAGCAGAAGGGACTTTGTTGGTGCTTGGGGAGTGAGACCGAGCTCTACCGGGCCCGTTGGTGCCCGCAGCCCGGCTCTACCGCGAATCCTCGGCCTGATGAAGGGTCTCGGCTGGAAACGTAGACTGCTAATTCCCCTCTAACGATTCTGTCTGACTTCCTCCAGCATTTTGTGTGCGTTCTTCGGGTCAGACCCGGTTTCTGTTACCGTACTTCTTGTTCTCAGCTGGGAAAGGCAGTATAAAGGCACCCGCGGTGGGGGTGATTTACTTCGTTTGCGAGAGTAAAGTACGTGGACAAACTCCCGGTAGAAGGTTCCCGAGGGGCGTGGGACAGTGTGTGATCAAGGGAGGATAGGCTTTGGGGGATCGGAATGCGCGTCCCTTGCTTTAATTATTGTCGTTTTTTAAAATTTTACAGAGCACCAAAATTTAGGAACATCTTCCAATACCATGCAAGAAAGTACAGAAAGAGGACAAGATCTAGTGACTTCAACAACAAGGAGCCATACGGGTTTGTTACAGTCTAGATCTTGTTCTTTGAACGTACAGTTGAGAAAGAGAAGGTGCGGGCACAGCGAGGGGAGCGAGTACTGTTATATAGGGAGGAGTGCAGGCATTGATACATCTTTCGTACGAGGGATTTTCGTATGCTGCAAATCAGTGACGGAGGAGAGGAGCTTCCTGAGCAGCAGAATAATCCGAGGAATGGAATGATCCAGGGAGAAGAAAGACCCTAGAAGTATAATGGAGTTTTTACTGTCGCGGGCGGCTACGGAATCTTTAGGGTTCAGGTCCTAAATAGAGATGTTGCATTCATTCCTCGAGATAGTGGGAAGGGTAAACTGCAACAGGTGGAGCTGCCTCTGGAGGCTGATGTAGGATGGAAAGTAGTTCTCATTTGAACTAGCTGGAGGGATGAACGTCCTTTCCTCTGCCATATCCTGAGATCTGATTTTTAAAACAGTTCCAAAGATGTTTGGAAAGGGAGACGTAGAAGAAATGAATCCCATGTGTAGAGCCTGGTCTCCTTCAGGCTCACAATGAAATGGTCCAGGCTTCAACACTGGAGATGAGGATGTAGAGCAGAGGACTAGATGTAATTATGTGTCTTACAGTGACCACAACTTCAGTCTTGAAGAAAAAGTCATTAGTTTTTTTAAAAAAGCACTGAAGCTTTACAGGAGTGTTGCCAACAGAAGTGAGAGCTGAGAGGTAATGTTACAGCTATATAGGACCCTGGGCAGACCCCACTTGGAGTAAACGTGAGGGAATCTGCAGATGCTGGAAATTCAAACAACAACACACACAAAATGCTGGTGGAACACAGCAGGCCAGGCCGCATCTATAGGGAGAAGCGCTGTCGACGTTTGGGGCCGAGACCCTGACAAAGATGCTGCCTGGCCTGCTGTGTTGCACCAGCATTTTGTGTGTGTTGTTGTTTGAATCCCCACTTGGAGTGCTGTGCTTAGTTCTGGTCACCTCACTACAGGAAGGATGTGGAAACTATAGAAAGGGTGCAGAGGAGATTTACAAGGTCGTTGCCTGGACTGGGGAGCATGCCTTATGAGAATAGGTTGAGTGAACTTGGCCTTGGAGTGACAGAGGATGAAAGGTGACCGGATAGAGGTGTATAAGATGATGAGGGGCATTGATCGTGTGGATAGTCAGAGGCTTTTTCCCAGTGTTGAAATGGCTATCATGATAGGGCACAGCTTTAAGGTGCTTGGAAGTAGGTAGAGAGGAGATGTCAGGGTTAAGTTTTTTACACAGAGAGTGGTGAGTGTGGAAGGGGCTGCTGGCAGCGGTGGTGGAGGCGGATACAATAGGGTCTTTTAAGAGACTCCTTGATAGGTACATGGAGCTTAGAAAAATAGAGGGCTATGGGTAACTCTAGGTGATTTCTAAAGTGAGTACATGTTCAGCACAGCACTGTGGACCAAAGGACCTGTAATATGCTGTAGTTTTTCTATATTTAAAAAAAAGAAATGTTGTATCTGGCCACAAATGGGAGTATTAGTGCTGAAGACAAAAGTGTTTTTCAGCAGATTAAATGTGGTTGGTTTCAACATGAAGGATGTAAAGTTATGAAAGAGATGATGTGGTAATACATGGTTACTTCAGAAAGTTGGGAGTGTGGGCAGTTACTGTAAGGGGGGAATCTGTCAGATAGTTGCTGCACCTCCTCCTGTGTGACTACTGCATCTGCAGATATAAATCTCTCTCCCCTGTCTACCCCAAATACTGGTTAAATTCTGATCTGGATAGATGGAGAACTTTGTAATTAAATGTTGGCAGCTAAATATACAAGGAGCAAAACTGTCAGATTATCCTGAGAATAAATAATCTTTAATGTTGCCCTTTTGGAAAAGATATCTAGCCTCTTTCACCCTGCCTGTAAGTGAGCCCATAGGAGAAGTGTGGAGCAGATTTCTAACAGAACAACTGTTTTGTGCTTGCTGCTATGGGTACAGAAGTTGTCTTTTGATCCCAGGTTCATTTAAATTTGCTGAATCACCTGAATTTATATTCCCAGCAGCGGTGGAGATAAGTGGATAACCAGAGATAAGCATTCCACATGTGTTGTAGGCAAGTTACTGACCTAGTTATTAGTGATTATCTGGTAGAGGAGGTGATCCATGAGAAGCTGGAATACTGATTACATAACATGGGCATGTCAGTTATTTCCTTTGAGACCAGACCACGTTGTATCACTGGACGCTGACATGTGCAGTGTATAGGAATATCACACTGCTGATGTGGCTCAGTGTTTATATCTGCTGATAACAGAGAGATCATTGATGCCTGACAGGTCAATAGGAAGCTCAGCTTTCTCCATTTTCATTCACAGATTATAGCTCAACATTCACTGAGATCAGGACAGATTTGTGTGATTTCAAATAGTTCAAGGGCCAGCAGAATGTGTGACCCAGGGAGTGGTGGTGGGGTCGCAAGAGTCTGGACAGTGAGTGACCCAACAGGGTTCTTGCTTTTGGAGGATAATAACAGTAAGATCTGTCTGTGTCACTGCAGTAGTTACTATAGAGATCCCCATTCATCAGTGCATTCACATGCTGTGTAATTATTTTTAATCAATTTTGCTATCTACCCTGCTAATGCACTGACGTAGTCACCTCCTGTCAAGATGATCAACTTTGCCACTGACCCAGTTAATAATCAATCAAACTGTCCTGCTCCAGAATCTGCTCGTCCAGAACCTTGACTCACACTGCAGTCCCTCATTCTGAGTCCGTGTAGTGCACGGTTTAAATCACTCTACTGTAACCTGCATTTCGTGATTTTTTTCAGGTGGGAAATTAACTCGTATACGAAAGTTTTTCAAGCGCCTCTTGCCAAGTGGCTCATCAAGGAGGGATGATCAGGCTTCAGGAATCACAACCACAGAACAAAGTGCGATTAAGGAGAGTTGCCTTGTGGAATCTCTCCTGGCTACAGGGAGAGAGGAGCAAGGTCAGCATGAAAATAGTGTTGTCAGGGATGGTGACCAGGCTGCTGCGGACAGCCCGCGTGAGGCGACTCCTCCCCTCAGAGATTCATTAATGAGGGAAATGTCAAGTTTTGACCAAGGTACGGGTGAGTGAACTGGGAGAGGACAGGGGCAGGGGAATGAGGAAGAACAAAGCTGGGGAATTGAGGAGGAAAAGGTGGTGATAGCAGCTATGGAGGAGACAAAGTGCTGTGGGAGGGTGCAGAGGAATATTGGGGGGGCAGAAATGAAAAGGGAGTGGGTAGGAGAGGGGACTATTGCACCTTCAGAGCAGGAGTGTTGATGATGATGCTCAGAGCCTTTGGTTTATTGTATTGGAAGAAATGTAGCTGCTGGGTGAATAAGTATTTCTGGGTGGAAGTGCCATTTTCAATGGGATTTATTGCCCACTCCCCACTGCCCCCGATGGCCTGTTCATCAGTACGGAACTTCTGGCGTAAGGACTCACTGCACCTTTGGGTGGGTTTTAATCCCAGCAACACTGAACAAATGGAGAAATATTTCAGGATGGGGCTGTGACCTGCAGGTGGTGGGTCAGTTTCCATGCACCTGCCCTCGTCGTCTTTGGTCAGTGAGCCAAGAGGCTTGGGAGCCTCTTCTCATTACCACCATCAGGGAGGAAGTGTGACTCCGAAGACGTGCACTCAATGCGTTAAGAACAGCTTCCTCTTCTCCGCTGTTAGATTTCTGAACAGTCCATGGACACTACCTCACTTGTTGGCTGTCTTCACATTGTATATTTTTAAAAATAAATTTATTGTTGCAATGTAGTGATAAAAAACCTGATTCTGATCTTGGTGAACAACAGCAGTGCATTTTGAAGGGGAAACACACAAAATTCACTGTGAAAGTGAGAGTTTCGCGCTGGGGAATTGTACATGGAACTGGGGAGGTGAGAGGGGTGGTGGGCACGGTTCAGCAAGCTTTAGGGATGAACAAGGGCTCAGGACTGGAACTAGTGGTGGGTGAGGGCCATTTTTTGGCCGATGTTTACTTTTCCATTCCTGTACATAGACCCAACGTTCCAGCTTGTGAGACAGTGGGATGATTACCAACTGTTCCAGCTGACCAACTTCCACCGAGAAAGACTGAAACAGGCGATTGAAGAAGGGGTAGAGGGACTTGCCATGATGTTGAGACAGAAGGGCCATTTCAGTGGACAAGAACAAGAGGTGAGTGGCAGGTAGAGGGTTCATTCAGTTTATTTTAACTGAACTGACAGCATCAAAGGGAAGAGACCAAATGTGGTGTTGCTCTCATTCTCGCGTTCTGGGGCTGATTACTGCAGTGACAGTGTTATGTGTACCGCAGATCAGAGCCATAACCTGTGAGTTGGGGAGCACTGAGATCTGCAGCTTCAGAGCCCTTCTATTCATGTCCCATCTAGACCTGTGGCCCAGTTTGCTTCATTACATCACAAGGAAAATTCAGGATGAAGTAGCCAACTGTATTCAACATTGGCTTAGCGTGAAAAACTACATTGGTAGCAGATGGTTGACTCTCTGACTGGAGGCCTGTGGTGAGTGGTGTGCTGTCGGGGTTGGTGCTTGGTGAATTGTTGCTTGTTATCTATGTCAGTGATCTGGAAGATATTGTGGAAAACTGGATCAGCAAATTTGCAGATGGCACAAAGACTGGGGTAATAGTAGACAGAAGGAAGGCTATTAAAGTTTGTAGCATGACAGGATACACCACTTTGTTTCAGAGGCATTTAGCCACACACACACACACACACACACACACACACACACACACACACACACACACACACACACACACACACACACACACACACACACACACACACACACACACACACACACACAAAGTTGTCAGCATAAGTGTGGTGGGTAGAGGGCCGTTTATAATCTGACTCTGTCGTTCCTTACAGAAAGTCAGAGAGCTTGCGGAGAAGGGAAACCGGACAGAGAGCTGCACACTCTTTCTCAACCTGGTGACAGAGAAAACCTTACAGGCTCGCAGGGTGATGTGGGAATCCTTTGTGAAAATGCGGAA
This sequence comes from Hemitrygon akajei, assembly GCF_048418815.1. Taxonomy (NCBI): domain Eukaryota; kingdom Metazoa; phylum Chordata; class Chondrichthyes; order Myliobatiformes; family Dasyatidae; genus Hemitrygon; species Hemitrygon akajei. Next base: position 122,526,023 of record NC_133133.1, read on the forward strand.
TAGGATCCTAAAGTTGGACCAAGCACTGAATAAAATCCAGGAGATGGGTATGGTAAAACAACACACTGAACACAAAATTAGAATGAAACAGTGGACAATTAATAATAATATTCAAATTTTGTTTCATGAATCCTCATTAATTTAACAGGTCCTAATCCTCATGAGTACATGAACATCGCTCAAGGTTTATCTGAGTTATCTGCTCAGCTGAAAGGTGAGAGAGGAAATGCAGGTTTGAAATCTTTCTCATTAGAATCGATGCCAGGATAAATCTTAGAATGGGACGGCTGGCCTGTCAAGAGAAGCTAAACAATTCATTGTCCTTGGAATTTAGAAGACTGGGTGGGTCAACATCTAAAGGGGTCTTGATGGGGCAGGCGCTACTTGTGCAAGTCACGACCAAGGGGGTAGATATATATATAATTTTTTTTTTGAAATATTGTTTGTTTTGAATGATTTGTTGAGAGAGTGGAATGGCTAAATTACTGATGTAGAAGACCATGAGGGATATCAGGTTGGAGCAGATTACGGAGACAGAGGCATCAAGGACCTGCAGTGGATTGTGAATGGGAACTCAATTGTTAATTCAGGCTACTGTAGGATGAGCAGTGAAAATACGGAGTGAAGTGTGAGCTGGCTGAGTGAAGAGGGTCTTGCTACATGTTGAAGGACTACAATTAGAGTTTCAAAAAAATTCATGTTGATGGGGCAAAGAGACCAAGTGGAAAGCCAGAGCAGTTCATCTGAGGAGGAGGTGAGGAAATGAACGGAGTGGGTTGTTGAAGACCCATCGATAGAGCAGGAATGGGATGATATTGTGTTGAAGGTGGATGGATCCTGTGATCGAGAGAATATGGTATCACCATCCCAGCTCATGCTCACGTGGACACCCAGTGGAAACAGTCTAGTGAAAATCATTTCCTCTCCCAGTGCACTGATGAATGGTATAACAAAAACACATTGATATAGTACAGATGCAACCCCTGCCCATTCACGGACTGCCCCTTTCCCTGTACAGTCTCCTCCAGAAAGCCTATCCAAGGGCTGATGCAAGAGCCGCCAGCAGATGTGTCATGCCAGCCATGAACATATCTTTTCCCCTTCTTTTCACTGCATATTGACAATTTTCTCTGAATTCCAAGTTTTCTCTTCCATCTTCATCAGCACTAACTCATCTTTTTGGAGCCTGTTGTTTTACCTCCTCCCTGTCACCATCCAGGGAGAGAAACACCTTACTGGAGAAGCAGTAGTGTGTTGCATTTGTACTTCAGTGCATTGGATTAGGTACTCATCGGTGGCCTCCTTCACATTGGAATAAATAAATACAACCTGGCTGAGCACTCTGCAACACGATTACATCTCCCAACCCCACCCAGACACACAGATAGAACACAGAACATTACAGTGCAGTACAAGGCCTTTGGCCCACAAGGTTGTGCTGATATTTTAACCTACTCTTAAGATCAATCGAACCCTTTCCTCCTACATAGCCCTCCATTTTTATATTATCGATATACCTGCTTAAGAGTTTCTTAAGTGTGCCTAATGCATCTGCCTCTACCACCACCCCTGGCAGGGTGTCCACACACCACACTCTGTGTTTTAAAAAAAAATACCTCTGATATCCCCTCTATAGTTTTCTCCAGCCTCCTTCAAATTATGTCCCCTTGCATTAGCCATTTCTAGCCTTGGAAAAAGTCACTGGCTATCCACTCCAACCATGTTGCCTGTTATCTTGTACATCTCTGTGAAGTCACCTCTTATTCTTCTTTGCTCTAAAGAGAATAGGCTTCATTTGCTTAACCTATCCTGATAAAACATGCTTTCTAGTCCAGTCAACATCCTAGTAAATCTGCTCTGCACTCTCTCTAAAGCTTCCACATCCTCCTAGAATTCAAAATATTATCGAAGTACATATATGACACTATATACAACCCTGAGATTCATTTTCTTGTGGGCAATCACAGTAAATACAAGAAACACAATAGAATCAATGAGAGACCGCACCCCACAAGATGGACAATGACCAACGTGCAAAGAAAAACTAACCTTCCAAAAACAGTAGAAATAATAATAAAAAAATAAATGATAAATATCAAGTACATGAGATGAAAAGTCCTTGAAAGTGAGTCCATAGATTGTAGGAGTAATTTGGTAATGGGGTGAGTGAAATTTAATGAAGTTATCTGTCTGGTTTGAGTGAATGATGGTTGAGGGGTAATAACTGTCCCTGAACCCGGTAGTGCAGGTCCTAAGGCTCCTGTAACTTCTTCCTGATGGCAGCAGCGAGAAGAGTGCATGACCTGAATGGTGAGGCCCTTGATGGATGCTGCTTTCCTGTGATAGCGCTCCTTATAGTTGTGCGTAGTGGAGGGGTAGGCTTTACTCAAGATGATCTGGGCCATATCCACTACTATAGGCTTTTCTGTATAAGGGCATTGATGTTTTCATACCTGGCTGTGATACAAACAGTCAATGTACCCTCCACCACACATCTGTAGATGTTTGTCAAAGTTTTAGATGACATGCTGAATCTTCGCAAACTTCTATGAAAGCATAGGTGCTGTCATGCTTTGTTTATCTCGAGTATCTCTTGAGATACTTGTGAATCTCAAATCTGTACTCTTCTCAGAATATCCAGTGCTCTGTACCCCATCTCTCCTGAGCCCAGGACAGATCCTCTGAAATAATGAAGTGATCAGAGCTGAAAATAATGCTCCAAGTGTAATCTAACCAGAGTTTTATAGAGCTGTATCATTACCTTGAGACTCTTGAACTCAATCCCTTGACTAATGAATCAGTAGTTTCAATTGCCTTCCACTTGAATTCTCCATCTTAATTTCCAATTTGGACCCCCCCAACTTTGGCCCTCTATGTATTCCAACAAAGTCCAGAGTAGTTCAAGGAATAACACACTGATTTTCAACAAGATGCATGACAGCACTCTGATCTCAACTTTAAATGTAATATCTCCATATTACAACCTCTCCAGTCTCTATCTGATTGTTTTCTTGTTATGACAGCCTGTCAATCTGTAAAGTTAACTGAGTTCTCCTTTCTCCACAAATGCTGCTCAAACTGTTGGCTTTTTCTCTCAACTCCAGCATTACTCTCATGCAGTAGACCAGCTGTCACTATCCTCTCTCAGCACCACGTGCATCATTCAGTCTTCCTCAGTCCAGCCTGTCTCACAGACATTCCCTCTGTGCTCTTCACTCACCCCTCTCTGCAGCTGAGGACATTCTGGTTTCCCAACTTCTCCATATTCTAATGAAAGATTCTCGACTGGAAATGTTAACTCTACTTCTCTAGATGCTGGCTGGCTCGCTGAGATCTCACAGCACATCCTGCTGTTATTTGATATAATTCTTGTGAATCTCAAATCTGTACTCTTCCCAGAATATCCAGTGCTCTGTACCCCATCTCTCCACAACAGCCGAAAAGAGCAGTTTTGTCTATGAGAAAGTGGTAGCTGCAATTTACAGTGCAATGTCTGCTACAGTACAAATGTGGAACATAAAGGTGTCAAACTTTTACCTTTACAGCTGTGTGCACAGCAAACTGTGATATCTGACATTCCCCTTTGCTGTTCACTATCTACTCAGTGACTGTTAATCAAATATTACTTTGTTTGCTGAAGTCCATGTAAACATTGAGTTAAACGCTAAACGTTGAGTGAGTTGAATATTTCAAGTTCTACTTTAAGTACAGGAGCTAACGTTGTGGCCACTTTCTGTCTCTCGCCATGGAAGATGTTCAAGAGAAACACAAGGAGACTCTGCGGGCACAAACGGAAACACTGAGAGTGAACACGATGCTGATGAGGGAGAAGGTGAAGGGTTTCCTGCTGGTTGATCATTGTGCTGAGCTCACGGTCATTTCTACAGTTCAAGGTCAGAAGCTGGTGGAACATGAGCTGCTGGCAAAAGGCCGAGACCATGAGCAGTGGGGACAGAAGCTTCTCCGGGGTGAGCTGGAAAAATTTCAGATTGATGAATTGTTCCGGAGCAGCATTTCCCAGAGTGAATCGAAGTCTGGAATTTCGGCATCAGTGGCTGGAGTGGCAGGGATTGGGAAAACAACAATGATGAAAAAGATTGTTTGTGACTGGACCATGGGGAAAATATATCAACAATTCCAATTTGTCTTCAGTTTCAAATTTCGAGATTTGAATTCCATTAACTGTAGAATAAACCTGAGGGAACTGATTCAGGATCAGTATCCTTACTTTAGGAATATCCTGGGAGAAATCTGGAAGAACCCGGAGGGATTACTCTTCATATTTGATGGTTTGGATGAGTTCAAGCACAGAATAGATTTTGCTGATAATCAGAGACACACAGAACCTCAGCACGTGTGCACAGATCCTGAAGACTGGTGTGAAGTGTCGGACATTGTGTACAGTTTAATCCAGCACAAGCTGCTCCCTGGGTGTTCAGTGCTTGTGACCACCCGTACTGCTATGTTACATTTATTGGAAAAAGCTGAGATCAGTGTCTGGGTTGAAATTCTGGGATTTATTGGTGATGAACAGAAAGAATATTTCAACAGATTTTTTGAAGATTCGGCGATGGCAGCAGCTGTTTTAAAACACATGGAGGAGAATGAAATTTTGTACACCATGAGCTACAACCCGTCCTACTGCCTCATCCTCAGTCTGGCACTGGGCTCCTTCCTCACACAGAGAGACAGAGACACAGTGCAACTTCCCAAAACCATCACCCAACTGTATTCTCACTATATTTACAACATTCTGAAACATTGCAGCTGTGAGATTGAAAGCCCTCGTGATGTATTACTGAGGGTTGGTCAGATGGCCTTTGCTGGAGTGTCTGAGGGGAAGATTGTGTTTACAGATGAAGATTTGATCAAGTACAATCTGCAACCTTCCCAATTCCTGTTGGAACTTTTGGAGAGAGAGGATTGTGCCCGGAATGTGGTGTACACATTCCCACACCTCACCATCCAAGAGTTTGTAGCTGCACTTGCACAATTCCTGAACCCAGATTGTGGGGGAATCCTGAAACTCTTCACTGAAGCCCACAGCAAGGCAGATGGGCGATATGACATAGTACTTCGCTTTGTTGCTGGTCTCTCCTCCCCAGAGTCAGCTCGGGGCCTGGAGGAGTTTCTGGGTCCATTTGCTCGCCAAACAACCTGCCGAGTCATTGACTGGATGAAGGGAGAGATTAAACGCCAGAATGAAAATTCCAGGAGTGTTGTGAGAAAAAGGACCCTTTTGAACACATTGCACTATGTGTTTGAGTCCCAGAGTAGTGGACTGGCTCAGGCTACACTGGGATCTGTGGAAAGACTTTCATTCTGTGGATTGCTACTGACCCCAGTTGACTGTGCAGTCCTGTCTCATGTCATTGGGTTCTGTGATACAATAAAACACCTCGATCTGGAGTGTTGCTATATTGAGTGTGAAGGACTCCAGCGGCTGGGACCTGAGCTGCACAAATGCCAAGAGTTGGGGTAACTATTCATTTATCTGTATATGAGAATTGTTATTTTTCTCTTTGTTTTGCTTCAAAAGGAAACAATTCGTTAGAACTGCAGAGAAGCAAATAAGACACTTTTGACAAATGACCATACCTAAAATTATTTCCAGGTATGGAGGGAATAAATTGGCTCCTTGGGATGAGCAGCATCCCAAGGAATGCTTATGTTGGCGCGTGGCCTAGTGGACAAGGCATCGGTCTAGTGATCTGAAGGTCACTGGTTCGAGCCTCAGCTAAGGCAGCGTGTTGTGTCCTTGAACAAGACACTTAACAACACATTGCTGTGAGGCAACACCGGCACCAAGCTGCTTGGGTCCTAGTGCCCTTCCCTTGGACAACATCAATGGCGTGTAGAGGGGAAGTCTTGCAGCTTGGGCAACTGCCGGTCTCCCATACAACTCTGCCCAGGCCTGCACCCTGGAAACCTTCCAAGGCGCAAATCCATGGTCTCATGAGACTAATGGATGCCTATAATGGGATGGGCAGTTCGGGTCTTTGTCAGATCAGTAATACCATCCAGTGAGTTAATTCTGTTTGTGCCCGTGGTCCTCACTGATGAGGTTCCTTCCTGCTGTTACCGGCTCCCAGGCTGACATTAACAGTGTGCCTGACCATCTCGCCCTCTTCCCATATGACAAGACAAGTGAGAGCAGGAAAACCAGGAATTTGGTAATAAGGGACAGTATAACTCAGGGCAATCAGTGGGTGGGCTGAGTTTTCCCCACAGGTTGGGGGTTGGGCCAACAGTGTGGCGTCTAATGCAGTCGGTACTGCTAGTTCTTGACCCCGGGAATTCTTTGCAATCCATCCCATGTAATGTCCTGCTCAGAGAACTTCAGAAAAGCCTAAAACTCTTGGACAATCTCTGGTGAGAACTTAATCCTGAGGAATGAAGTGTTGCATTTTGAATCACTAATAATGCTTGGGTATGAACCTTGAACGGTCACTCCCTGGATGTATTGACATCAGAGAGAATACAGTGCTAGTGATCCTGGTCTGATTCTGATCTCCAGGACTGAATGTGTGGCATTTCTTCCATAATTTCTCCTTCTCACCATCTGTCTTTCCTCCGTTTGCTCTTTTATTCCCCCATTGTGCACAGAGGTGAGATATAAATGCTTCTCTTGTGTAGGTGAGAGGTAGATCTGGGAATGCTAGGGATGTGGGGAGAATAAAATGAGTGTTTGATGTTCAGCCCAGACTGTACTCTGAAAGGTCTGTTTCTGTGAAGTGACTTGACTTAAATACTTACCAGATTCTTGCTTTCATGATCAGAATCAGGTTTATTATCTCTGATATGTCGTGAAATTTGTTCCTTTGTGGCAGCAGTACAGTGCAATACATAAAATAAACTATAACATAGTGAGCCATATATTAGAAAATAAAAGACACAAGAGGTATAGCAGATGCTGGAAATCTAGAGCAGTACAATGTGCTGGAGGAGCTCAGCAAGTCTGGCAGCATCTGTGAGAATAAACATGGATGGGAATAAACTGTTGACATTTTGGCTGACATAAAGTGCACTGCAGATGCGGGGGTCAAAGCAACAAGTACAAACAAGCTGGAGGAACTCAGCAGGTCACATCCGTGGAAACGAGCAGTCAATGTTTCGGGCTGAGACCCTTCGTCAGGACTCAAATACTACAGGTAGTGCAAAAAGTGGTGAGGTAGTGTTCATGGGTTCATTGTTCAAAAATCTGATGCATGGGGGCGAAGAAGCTGTTTCTATCGTGCTGAGTACTGGTCCGTAGGGTCCTGTAGCACTTCTCTGCAGGTAGTAACGAGAGGAGGGCATGTCCTGGGTGGTGGCGTCCTGATGATGGATGCTGCCCTTTGATGGTATCTTTGATGGTGGGGAGGCTAGTGTATATGATGAAGCTGGCTTAGTTTCTAATCCTCTGTTGCTTTTTCTGATCGTTTCCAGTGGCCCCTCTGCACCAGATAGCAGAATAATCTCCCTGGTGTATCTGTAGAAGTTTTCTAAAATCTTTGACATACCAAATCTCCTCCAGCTCCTAATGAAGTCTTGCCACTGTCGTGCTTTCTTTGTAATTGCATCAATATGTTGCAATATGATTAGCTGGAATTAAAGAGGAAGGTGGTTGTGATGAAACTATACTGTATGTAGCAGCTGTTAGACCGCAGCTGGGATACTCAGTACCATTTTGCTCACTGTAGGTAGCAGGCAGTTGACTGGAGAGGATGCAGAGGAGGTTAATGAGAATGCTGTCTGGAATAGAGCACTTTCACCAAGTGGTGACACTGGGTTTGTTTTCCAAGGAGTATGGAAGGCTTCAGAAATAGTTTGGCAAAGGAACTAAACAGTTATGTGGGGGATAGAATGGTCATTTTTTTCCCCTGAGTACAGAGCTGTCTGTAACCAAAGGGCAGAAGTTTCGGTCCAGACTAAGAGTTTTAAACAGGAACTCAGGAAGAAAGTTTCAACCAGAAGGAACTGTTGGGGGCAGAGGGTGGGTGGGGTGAAGGCGGTACTCTTACCATGAAGTAGCTGTTAGATGACCAATGGTATAGAAGGTCATGGCCCAGTATTTGAGCATGGAGAGGTAGTGGATGGTCAAGACGTGTAATATATCGAAGGAGGGATCATGTACTAAAACTGTGCAGTATTCCAGATGAGGCCTCATCAACACACTCTACAACCGCAAGAAAATGTCACTATTTTGAAAGAGCAACTCCTTCACTATGAAGGTCAAGATGTTGTTTCCTTTGTGACCTGTTTGTTGGACTTGCTTGCTGACTTTCTATGATACCTACATGCAAACACCTGGATTTATACTCTTGTCATTTAATAGTCTACCTTTGGATTTCTTTTACTGAATTTTATGACCTTGAATGTGCACAATTAAACTCTTAACTATTCTATTGCTCAGTCTATCCATCTTCTTTTGCAGAATCACATTGTCCTAATTACAACATGTTCTTCCACCTATTTTGTATCATTGGCAAACTTGAAAACCTTTCATTTCATTTCATTTCTGACTCCAGTCATCAGTGCAAACAGTAGACAACTGAGAGCTACAAACAGATTCCCAGGCTGGTACCCTCGCTACATTCTTCCAGCTGGGAAAAGCGCCCATTTATTACAACTGTTGTCTTTGGGACAGTTATCATTCCATGCTAGCACACTTTCTGCAGCACCCTGCATCTGACTGGAGGCATCTCATTTTGTCTGTCTCTGTTTAGATTGGATAATAATAAACTGGGAGATTCAGGCGTGAAACTAGTGTGTGCGACTCTGAAGAACCCGGAGTGTAAAATACAGAAATTGCTGTAAGTACCATTCTGTGAGAGATTATTTTTACAGCCACTGGGTGTTTGAAACAACATCAGTTTTGTTGTTGCCAATAAATTATATATAGCTAAGCAGATACATAAATATATGCATACATATATTAAAATAAAGGGACCCTTTCTAGCTGGCTGCCAGTGACTAGTGGTGTTCTGCAATGAACAGCGTTGGGACTGCTTCTTTACACGTTACGCTCGTGCATTTTGGTGGAAGGAATAAAGGTGTAGACTATTTCCTACAGAGGGAGCAAATTCTGAAATAATGGATGCAAGGGGACCTTGTGCAGGATTCCCTAAAGTTTAACGTACAGGTTGAGTTGGTGATCATCTTCATCATGTCCCATGTTGTATGATGTGGGTGATCATGATCTTTGACCATAATTGTTCTTAGCAAATTTTTCTACAGAAGTGGTTTGCCATTGCCTTCTTTTGGTCTGTGTCTTTGCAAGACAGATGATCCCAGCCATTATCAGTGCTCTTCAGAGATTGTCTATCTGGCGTCAGTGGTTGCATAACCAGGACTTGCAAAATATATCAGGTGCTCATATGACCATCCACCACCTGCTCCAGTGGCTTTACGTGATCCTGAATTGGGGGGCTAAGCAGGTGATGCATCTTGCCCAAAGATGACCTGCAGTTTAGTGGAGGGAGGGAGCATCTTACATCTTCTTTGGTAGAAAAGAACCTCCATCCTGCCAGCCTACAGAGTCAGTGGTAAGGAAGGCAAATACATTTCAAGAGGACTAGTATATAAAAGCCAGAATATAGTGCTGAGCCTTTATAATGCAATGGTCAGACCACACAGTATTAGGAACAGTTTTGGGCCCCTTATATAAGAAAGGATATACTGACATTGGAGAGGCCCCAAGGAGGATCATGAGAATGACCCTGTGAATGAAACGGTTAATGTATAAGGAGTGTTTGATGACTTTGGGTCTGTACTGTCATTGCCACAGAAGGCTGTGGAGGTCGTCATTGGGTATATTTAAAGTAGAGGTTTTTAAAATGGGTTCTTGATTAGTCAGGGTGTCAAAGGTTATGGAGAGAAGGCAGGAGAACGGGGTTAAGAAGGATAAATGAGCCATGATGGAATGGCAGAGCAGACTCAATAGGCCAAATGGCCTAAATCTGCTCCTATGTCTTACGGGTTTATGGTCTAATCACTGGAGATTTCCACTGTGTCCCGTCTATGTCCTCACTCTCCCTCTCTAATCTCTAGATTGCGTGCTAATGGTCTCACACATTTCTGCACCTTGGATCTTGCTTCTGCTCTCAGTGCAAGTCGCTCACTGACGAAACTGGACCTGGGTGGGAATAAACTGGGAGATTCTGGAGTGGAGCTGCTCACTGAGGCTCTGAAGTACCCAGAATGTAAAATAGAGAAACTGTGGTAAGTATCTATGGGAGAGATTGTGTTCAGTCGCTGGGTGGCTGACACTGATAGTTAAAATGCTAAATAATTGTGTTACTGACAAACATTGGGGATTCGTACTGTCATCTGTCTCTTTGTACCCTTTACCCTCAATCTTTCTGATCTCCAGGTTAGGTGCCAATGGCCTCACAGATTCCTGCATGGAGAATTTTGTCTCTGCTCTCATTACAATTCCCTCACTGACAGATCTGAGCTTGAGATCAAACTGCTTCACAGACCAATCAATCCCAGCTTTCCAGCACCTTATACTGACCTGCCGGAATTTGGAACGGATTTGGTGAGTGTGCTAATGTTTGACATACCTGATGAATAAACTTTTCTGTTGACATTTGTGTGCAAGTGTCGTTGAAGTACTAATCTCAACTCCATGTTGTTGATACTTGTGAAACCCATATACTTTAGCTTTCTTAATTCTTTCATTCTTTCACAGGCTGGAAAGGAATGCATTCAGTTGTGCTGGCGCCCTACAATTGGAATCACTCCAGCGATCCAGATCCAAACTGAGTGTGGAAGTGTGACCATCTCAACAGTTCCTGCCATGCATTCAAAATGGTTGTGCTCTGGTTTAAAACCGAAGGCATCCAGTGCTTCCTGATGGAGCTGCTATTGTGCTCTTCCTTTGGAACACTAATAGTTGCAGTCATTCTGGGGGTTGGAATTACCTAGGGACAATCCTGTTGTCCACATTGCTGTGGGTGATGTGGTTGGAAATTTTTCTCATTCAGTCAGCAGCCTGAAAGTATGATGATAGTTTATTACATACCTCTGAATGTTAATTTATAATCCGTGGGCTTTCGCAGAACTACACTGAGACACAGGATTGAATATTCAGCCTGCCACTCATTGTCACATGAATGCTAATGCTGTGGGATTGAAATTATAATGAACCTTTGTGCAACTTATTGTATCCACAAGTGAGAGTTACTTTGCCATAGAGTAATAGAGACCTACAGCTCAGAAACAGGCCTTTTGGGCCATCTATTCCATGCCAATCCTCTATCCTTATCCTCTTATTTCATACAACCAAATATATAATTTTATATACAATGGATTCCAGTTAATTGCATCATTGGCTAATTGGTGCAGCTGCTTATTTGGGACAACTCTAATAATTCTTAAGAACAAAATTGAGACAATTGCTGGGTTTCTCTGTTTATTTGGGTCTCATGCTGCTTAAATTTGGGCAGGGAACTATTGCTGAATTGTTTCTAATTGGCAGCAGTCATATGCACTTATTGTGGCCTTTAGAGCCTACGCCATATTTAAATCAAACAGTTTGTAAGTAGCATTTGTTGTGTTGATGTTCAAAAACCAGTGATTTTGTCATTGACAGTTGATGATAAATAAGCGGTAAGACAATTTAGAGTTGTTTTCCTCACTGTGGTTTCAAGCATTCAGGCTTGGAGATGCCAGAAATGGCCAAGAGTGAAAATGGAAGGATTACACTTCAACAAGTTTCAAAGGTACACTTAATGTCAGAGAAATGTATACAATATGCATCCTGAAATGCTTTTTCTTCGCAACCATCCATGAAAACAGAGGAGTGCCCCAAAGAATGAATGAATGACAGTTAAATGTTAGAACCCCAAAGACCCCCCCATGCGTAAGTGGAAGCAAGCAACAATCCACCCCTCCCCCACTGGCAAAAAAATCATTGGCACCCGCCACCAAACTCTCAAACGTGAGCAAAGCAACAGTAAAGACACAGACTTGCAGTACCCCAAAGACTACTTGTTCACCGGTATTCAACATACCACAGGCTCTCTCTCTCTCTCTCCCTAATAAGGAAGAAAGAGATGTCTTTGTTTCACAGCGAGAGGGGAGACCTAACAAACAACTCGCTGGTTTATGATGTTAAAAGTCCGTTGTGTCACTTTTTGTCGAGCTCTGTGCCCAAAGATTTCGGGTCTCTTGGCACACAGCTGTAGATCTTCTGACTCCCCTGACGACACATGGATCTCCTGCCGTGACACCGGCCTTCGATCCGCCCGTCTTCAGAGCTCCAAGATCCTCTGCCTCCAAAGGCGAGCTGAACTCTTAGGCCGAGCCCTTGGCGTGTCAAACAACGGCCAGTTGTGAAACCCCGAGAGTGGGTCCCATTCCCGCAAAGAACCATAGTCAGTATGTTACTCCGGGTCAGGGCCTTCAAAAGAACCCTGAAAGGGAAAAACAGAGATATTAAAGATGGAAATAGAGCTGTTTGCAAAGATGCAAGCAAAGGAGTTGCTGTTAGGCGCCATTAACCCTCCTAAGCTCCACCTCCTAGTTAGTAACTACGAAGAATTTGGAGGTATCAACAATCGTCTTGAATGTTACAATGAAAGTGAATATTTGGAGAATGTGATCACCATATGAAGGCAGTCCATTATCTGCACTAGGTATCTGTGCTGATTTAGTTCATTGCAAACATTGGATGAATTCCTCCATAGATAACCTAATACTCAGTTTATGGTAGTGTAACACCATTGGTAGTGTTCTAATTCATTCTGTATTTCATTCCAATATGTATTTTTTTAAGTTTGTCTTTAATTATTTCTAGGAAACCAGCTAATTGGAACAGCCACTTAATTGAGCCAAAATGTGCTGGTCTCAATGTGTCCCAATTAACTGGAATCTACTACAAATTTACAAGATCACTGGCAACCCCATTCTCCTGAGCTCTAGAGAAGAAAGTCCTAACCCATTTAACCTTCCCTGATAACTCAGGGTTTCAAGTCCTGGCAGCATCAGTAGCTGGACTTTCTTTCCCACAGTGTGCACAGCTCTGTACTCCCTCATTTATCCATTCGCTATAGCTCAATTCTTTTTCGTTTCTGGGAGAAGAGTAGATCCCCACCCTGACCTGTTAGTCATGTCCTCCTGCTCTGAATTTTGCAACTGTTAACGTTTTTTTCTACCTACGTCCTCACTCTCTAAATGCCCCCATCCACCAGCTGATCAGATAGTGTTGTTTTACAACTTATTCCCCATCCTCACACTAGTTTTACTCTGTTAGAATAGTCACTCTAGTCTTACTCTATCAGAGTCTATTCTCAACTGCTGCAAGGGATGTCAGTGAGACAGCGCACCTTCCCCAAGATACTGAGAGCTGGCTGCCATGCTGTTGCTGTTTGATTTATGTAATTACCAAGATGATTACAGGATCACTGTGCATGGAGTCCCAGTCAATGAATTTTTGTTTCTTCTGGCTGGTCATGACTTGGTAAGTGAGATAAAATTTTGGTATGGAGAAGCCGAGGTATAGCTGTGGCAGAGCAATTTGAGCTACTTTATAAGAATGGGGTCTAATGCAAAGCTAAAGAGCTGGAAATATTAATGCCATAGTGCAGACTAAAGGATGTGTTTTGAATGCAAGCGAACTACATCCTGGAGGAACTTCTTAGTCTGTGAATGGAGGTCCTTCTGCCCCCATGTGGCAGGCTTAAGGGTCGTACTCAAAAACAAAACCACTGGAATAACATGTTGGATCAAGCTGCATTTGGGCAACTGTGATGGACAATACTCTGCATCAGGAAGAAAATAGAGGGGGAGGGTAGCCAGTGTATGGAACTGAGAACAAGGGGTAATGGGTAGAGAGAAGGAGGAATGTTGTAAAGATACAGCAGGTTATGGAGGCAGTAAGGAATATTGGGAATCTGGAAATGTAAGATAATCGATAGTCTGAATGGAGGAGGGAGGACTAGTAGCTACAGAAGGTGATGGGTGAAACCAGACTGAGGGAGGTAGGGTGATAAGCAGATTAGAACCAGGTAGATGAGATGTGTCCTGATAAGGGAGGAATCAGGAAAGTCTGAATGTCCTACCATTTCGTAACAAATTTGAATCTTCTCCCATCCATGCCCCTCACTAACTGAACAGCACAAGTTACTGTTCACCAGCTACCTTTAAGTGCCCCTTGCTGTCTGGACATTGCAAGTGCACTCAGACACCTGCTCATGGCGACCATCCCCAGACTGTCCTCAATCTAGTTTATTTGCTCTCTGACCGCCTGGATTTTGCCTGTGGCGCCTATTTCTTCAGCAGCACAAAAAGTGGTGCACCATCAGCCTGAGTTTGAACAGATCGTTGAAGTGCAGCACTATACATGTAAACTCCAGATTTCTTCCAGTTCGCTGGCTATAGGAAAGAGTAAGTCAGAGGAATATGTGGCTGAGGGGATGGCACGCATGTCACTTCTGGCTTCTTGGATCATTGGGACTGTTTCTAGGAAAGATCTGGTGCATACAAGAAGGGCAGGTTACGCTCAGATCAAGAACAGGGACCAACATTTTTGAAGGGAAGATTTCTGTGTTGATGGGGAATTTTCAAAATGGAAATAGGTCTAGAGCAGATTTTCAGATTGGGAAGTACAGTCATTTGGAGAAAGTATGTCAGTCAGTCCAATACACAGAACAGGCAGTGAAATGTATGCAAGATTACACCTATTTTAATGCATGGTATATAATCAGTAAGGTAGATGGACTTGAAATTTTAAAATGTGACCTTGTTGCCATCACTGAGACATGGCTGAGTGGTGGGCAGAATTCTGGAGGAATGACACAGGATTGTTGTTGTTTATGCAGTTCCAATGGTAATGTTCTTGTTTCTAATCGCGATTACAGTTAGAGACTCTGAACTAACATTCTGAGCTCTGATGAGCCATCACAAACACCATTGCCATATAAATAGTTCAAGAATCAGTAGGACATAGTGATCATAACTCTAAATTCCAATGCCTTACTGTTAACTCAGGAATATGTTCAACAGAGAAGCAGTTTCAGCGACAGGTTGCTATCGATGCAATGCTCCTCAGACAGGATGAAGAGATCAATATTCCCCAATGCCATTCGACTTTACAATTCAACCGCCAGGAGTAAGATATGTTAAAGTGCCGGGGTTAGGACTCAATGTATTTAAGTAAACTACTTAAGAACTTTTTAAAAGCTATTATTAATGCTTTTTGAGAGGGTGATTTTAGATGCATATATTTTTACTGAGTTAAGTATTGTATGTAATTAGTTTTGCTACAATAAGTGTATGGGACATTGGAAAAAATGTTGAATTTCCCCATGGGGATGAATAAAGTATCTATCTATCTATCTATCTAACATAATTCCCCCACCCCACCCCGCTAATCTTCTGTACTCCAGTCAGGCAGAAGCTCGAGAACACGTACCACCAGATTCAAGGACAGCTATGATCCTGCTATTATAGGACCTCTTATGCAACAAAATGAACCAATGTTCTCCCAAAGTCCCTTTTCAAGGCTTTTGCACTTTATTTGCCCACCTGTATGCATCAATTATCGTTTTGTACTTGCATCATGTGGATGGAATGATCTGTTTGGAAAGCATATAAACAAGATTCACAATCTCTCAGTGCATGTGACAATAATATACCGATCAGGTAGTTATGTAAGGGGTGGACCAAAAATTTTAAAAGGCAGGTTTCAATATTTTCAGCCAGGTGACTAAAATGTTATGAGATAAAATACAGCAGCAATGTGTACAAAAGCAAAAATAAAATTCTGAGGGATGGAATTAATTTCCACTTAGCAAGGTAATGACCAATTATGGATTCACTTGGAAAGATCTGTATGATAAATTTTCCTGCCTTCTTGTTCCAGAGAGGTAAGAAAATGTATGGATGATGGGTATGCTGTTGTTGTAGTTTACAGTTTACAACGGGCAACAAGAACTAAATAATCATTTCCGATAAGAGGCAGTATGTGAAATTAGACAAGCACATCTTCACATCCTTCTCAGTTGCAGGAATGTGTTCTCTTCCTTTTCATTTTCTCTCTGCAGCAATAACTGCATCTCTAGTGATCATTCAGTTAAACTGTTAAGTTTGGGGATGACACCCTGTCATTGGACCAATTACCAGAGGTGATGGATCCAAGTACCACTGGGAAGTATGTAAACAAGCTAGTGTCTGGGTGCAATCACAACAACCTGGAGATGAATATCAATTTCAGGAGAAATGTGTCTTCTCTCCACCCACCCACTTATCAACAACTCCGCAGTTAGCATTGTTACAACATTAAAGTTCCTAGGCATCATTATTTCACAGGACATTATGTGAAATAACCGTATTTCCTTAATTTATAAGAAGGCTCGGCATGATGTACTTCTTGCAACAGCTGGTAGAATTCCATCTTTCCCAGAAAAAATTGTTGCAGTTCATGCAGGTTTCAATCACACCAGTGCATGGTAACCTGTCTAGATGATTATCACCCAGTGGCAATTAAATCCACAGTGATGAAGTGTTTGAGAGGCTGGTGTTGAAGAATATCGGCTCCTGTCTGAGTTGCGACTCGGATCTGCTCTAATTCGCCTATCAAAGCAGCAGGTCTACAGTGCATGCTATCCCTTTGGCTCTTCGCAAAACTCTGAAACATCTACACAGCAAAGATGCATACATCAGGATGCTCTTTATCGATTACAGCTCGGCATTTAACACCATCCCCTCAAAACAATCTGCAAAACTCCAGGACAGGAGCCTCAATACCCCTTTGAGCAAGTAGATCCTGGATTTCCTTACTTGTAAACCCCAGTTAGTTCAGATTGGCAGTATCATTTTCTTCACAGTCTCAATCAAAACAGGAGCACCACATGGTTGTGTATGTAATCCTCTGAGTGGTGTAAGAATAACAACCTCTCATACAACGTCAGTAAGACCAAGGAACTGATAGTACACTTCAGAAGGGGGAAACCAGAGATCCATGAACCAGTAATCATCGGAAGATCAGAGTTGGAGAGGGTCAATAACTTTAAATTCCGATCTCAGAGGACCTGACCTGGAGCCATCATATAAACATAATCGCGAAGGAAGTATGACAGCGCCTCTACTTCAAAGATCCTCAGTACCCAAGCCATGCTCTTTTATCGCTGCTACCATCAGATAGAAGGTACAGGTGCTTCAGGACCCTCACCACCAGGGTCAGGAACAGTTTGTAGTCCTCAACCATTAGGGTCTTGAACAAAAGGGAATAACTACACTCATTTATGGACTCTTGTTAATTTCATGCTGGTTATTTATTTCTATTTATTTATTATCTGCATTTGCAGTTTGTTTACAGTTTAGAGATCCTGTTCCTTCTCTAGATATTGGTTACTGTTCTATCGATTTGCTAAGCATGCCCGCAGAAAACGAATATGGTGACATGTATGTACTCTGATAAAAAAAAACTTTGCTCTTAAAGAGGGGGAAGACAGGTTCAAAAAAGTGAAGTAGCCTCCACAACTCATCGGAGTTGTATGGTTAATTTTGGTTAATAGGGGCACATGGGGCCGGTACATTTTGTTTCATTTAAGTGGTTGCCTCAATTAGCAGGGTTCATGGAAATAATTGAAAAGGTAGAAAAGAAGACAAACGACCGCTTAACTAAGTTTAAAAAAGTGTCTAAATGTAAAACAGAACAAATTAGAACATTACAGTAATGGAGTAGTATTTGTAAAATTGTGCATTAGATCCTAATCAACGAGGAATTCATCCAGTGTATGCCGCTATGTTCCTTCGATTGACTTTAAATGAGCAAAATTAGCGCAGACACCTAGTGCAGTTAACAGGTTAGCTTCGTACAATGCTTTTGACGACTGCATCTTCCAAATATTCATTTTCATTGTAACATTCAAGATGATTGTCGATATCCTCAATTAGGCATGGTACTCTAAACTGAGAGGAACCAGCCTATCCTGCCTTTTAGTTTATACTTGTTAACCAATACCCAATTCTCACTATATATTACACTCAGTTATACCCATACTCTTAACTTTTATCAAGGGCTCCTTCGTATTCTTTTTGGCCCAGAAAATCACGTTCAAATAAATTCAACAAACTTGTAATCTCAGTGGTACCGGACTGGCTACTAATTTGGGGTTTTGTATGTTACCTTTATTAATAGAGTACCTGTAACCCTTTATTGTTTTTATGGTTAGATGTTATACAATAAATGTCCCAATACACCAGCCGTGTTCAAACGGAGCGCTAGAAACAGAGCTCCCGCGGACTCTAATGCTGATCTATCCGGTTCTGCGGGATATCGGAACTTTACTGAAGTGCGAAACTTCTTCCCTTCCCCCTCGTAAGAGGAGTCTAATGCCAGAAAGTACAGGTTCGTGTAAGAGGTATAGGATCTTATAAGGATTTTAGGAAAACCTTTTATCACCCTAAGGGGTGGTTAAAATCTAGAATACATTGGCCAAGGGAATGGTTGAGCTCAAAACCACCCCTAGCGGCCCAAAAAGTCCTTATCAGTCGTCAAGAACCCATTTCTCTGCGCATGGTCCGTGGCCTTCTCTGACTTAAAAGTGCGCGTCTTGATTCCTCTTAATTCTGTCCGAATCTCTTCCTCCATCGTAACCTCAGATAGTGCGCTACAGAGCCCAGCTAGGGGAAGTGACATCCTGTAGTCTAAACCCTCTACAAAGTACTGCAAACCTTTGCTTTGCGCCCCTATGAAGGGGAATATGTTCTCACTATCGATCCTCATCCGAAAATTATTTCTACCCTAGCCCTCAGCCTCCTCCGTACGAAGGAATAATAACAAAAATCTGAGCGTACTAAACGTTCCTAGACGTAACATTTCTATTTTAGTTCAATCAGTCCTCTTTTGAATATCATCAGTTAAATGCCATTTGTAATGTCAATACAATTACATGATATTGGGGTCACAGTTACTGCGTTACTGCTATAGAGACCCGTGTTCGGTCCTGACCTCTGGCTCTGTCGTGTGGGGATTGTCGCTTTGCATTCATTATCCTGAGTGTTTAGTTGGGAATTTAGATCAGAGGCAAGGTAGAGATGTCAGACTGCGCGTTTTCCCAAAACGGAAATGGGTAATACATGATATATTTATAAGTTGATTGGAGGAAAGTATTGGGGGGGGGGCGGGGGGGGGGGAACTGATGCCAGAGGTAGTTTTTTTTTGACACAATGCATGGGACGCATTGCTGGGGACAAGTAGAGACAGGTAAGTTACGGATATTTAAGAAACTTTTAGTTAGGCAAATGGGAAGGAAAAAATAGAGAGCTATGTGTATTGGAAGGGTTAGTTTGATCTTGGTGAAGGTCGGCACAACATCTTCGGTGGAAAGACGTAGTGTGCTGTACTGTCCTACGTTCTTTGAGTTGTAGAATCTGAGAAGAGTTGATGAGAATGTGGGAAGAAAGACATCAGCGCGGACTCTATGCGTAATGCATTTCTTTAGGTGCTCTGGAATTAGTGTCAATTGGCGCTTGATGGTCGGAACCGAGTCGGTGAACAGAAGGGTCATCTTCTCCACTGTGTGACTCTTACACGGAGAGCTCAGCTCCGAAATAAAGGAGAGACTCATCGATTTCAGTCTCACTTGTTTTCGTATCAATGTAGAGTACACTCGGGGAAAAGATTTAATTTTGTGAATACACTAACTCTGCTTTTTATCACTGAATGGAAGGACTTTAATCCATTAATATTCTTATTGTTTCACTATTGTACCACATGAAATGTGAGCATTGCCCTTGGGTCTCAAGAGTATTCTCTATCGAGCCACCAGTATTCTGCACGACCTTTGTCCCGAGATACAGTTTCGGATGAAAGGACTTCTCTACTGTCACACAGTCCCAAACTGCACGTCGGAGCCTCTTTGTTTAATTGAGATTATTGACAAAGACCTGCCTTGCTGGAGGTTTTACCTTGCGCGGAGCAGAGATCACACTGGACAATCAAGGTTAAAAAACGCAATGAAATCCCTGTCTGACTGGCAGTGTTAGTAAGAAATAAAGGAATTCAGTGCGAAACAGACATTTAATTGTGTTACGGACGAAACCATTGATTATATAACATTAGCTGTGCATCTTTCACTCTCTGTTGATAGTTCAGACACAAATAGCCCAAATTAAATATTCCGAATTGTTGAACGGAAATAACAGATACGTAGGTAAACCATAGGTGGGTGTGGTTATGGCTTGCAAGTTATATTCAGGCTGTAGCCAGGAAAATATAGGTATATGTCCAGACAGACCATTGAAGAGTATAAGGGATGTACTGTACACCTAAGAAGGAAATTATGAAGGAGAAAAGGGGACATGTGACATTTCTGGCAGATGAATGTAAACATTAATCATAAGAGGTATGTAAATATATCTTAACCAAGGAGATGGTATATCTCCTTAAGACTCAATATGCGCATCTAGATATTTTCATGCTGAACAGCTCTCTGAGCCTATTTGAAGGAAAGTGCGAACTCCTAACAGTAGCCACTACTTCACCACGCCAGCTCTGACTCACCCGACTTCCTCAGAAGCTTTGACACATCCGCCCTTCCCCTATTAGCTCCAGCCAACCACACAATCACTCCACCTGCTCCCACTGACCGAGTACTAGTCCCTCCCATTCCCAAACCCTCTGCCACTGGACCCTCCCGCTAAACAGACATGTCTCGTTAGCAGCTCCCACTGCTCCGAGGTCCCCCATGAAAGACGTGTTGTCCGTGCTCCTGTACGCCTCTTGCTATTCCATAGACGTACCACTTCACCCCGTTCTCTTCATTCTCTTCCGTCTGCACCACAGGTAGACATTCAATGGGTGGGCGAAGGCCAAGGACACAAGCGCAATAAACACGACGTTCAGCTGTCAGACAGAGGAACGACACAGAATAAATAGCCATCAGTGGATGAGAACTTTTTAAGAAACTCAAAAATTCTTCCTTCCTAATAGCAACGTGGTTTATTGTACCAACATACTACCCCATGACCTGTCGTCCATGTCCAATCTAAATCCAACATTATAAGCAACAATCCAGCAAATAACTAACATGGTCTGGTTCTGATACACACAAGGATGGAATGTTGGACGAATGATATGTAATGTATCTTAAAATGTTCCATTTAGGACCGTGTCCTGAAGACTGACTTGTGTATGGACATTAGATACATCTATCACTGGATTTCGCCAACTCATCATGATAGATTTTCATCAGATTCAGCTACTTTTGTTTCAACCTCATTCGTCTTATTCAACGTAGAACTGTCATATTCAGATGCACTCCGTCCATTCTTTTCTCGGTACATCAGCCACTGGATCAGTTCACTCATACAGAATGGGGAAAGTTTATCACTTTCACTGCCAAGTTCCAAACACTGCCGTGTCCTTCACCTTTCCCATCTGTATGAAACCTCACAAAATGCTTGAGGATCTCAGCATGTCAGGCAACATCTATAGAAATAAATAAACAGTCGACGTTTCTGACCGAGACCTTTAATCAGGATTTCCTGCACCTGTAGATTTTCTCGTGTTAGTGTATGAAACTTCTTCTCGAATCTCTCCACATCAGGGGATAGAGATGGTCCTTTGGTTGAATAGCACCCCAATAATACCGTTTCCTCAGTTATGCCAGTTGGATAATCTGCTGAAGGGCACAGGTTATCTACCTTTCTGGAACCGTCCTGACACCTTGGACGGGGAAGGAACTTCCGATACTTACGTACAATGGGTTATTCTTCAAAGGTCCCTTGACGAGAATGAAACATGGATACTGGATGAGGGAGAACATGGCCGCTAGAGCCTGCGTGGTTCCGTAGACCTTTCCGAAACAACACGGGGGGAAACTGTGGCAAGAGGAGAAGGAGGCGGTTAAATGTTTAAAATACCACACTTCCACAATTGAGTGATTCGGCTAAACTGACGATTTTGGGGTTGGCTCAGCACAGTCTGTTCCCTGCCCTACCTTTAAATTCCCTGGTCCCCTTTCCCTGCGTTGCATTTAGAACCAGCGGAACCTTGTGTCCGGCCTCCAATTAATATCTTTGTGGCCCATTCACCGCGCTGTTTTGAAACGGTCGATGGTTAAATTTTACCGGGTACACCAGAAAACTGACCGGAAGTATGTTGTGCGTCAACAACTATAATATCTAAAAGCTCAGAGAATGAGAGTAGTCTTACTGAGACATTAAACATCCCGAGCAGGTGGCAAAGCACTATCAACTCTGCCCTCCATCTCGTCTCCCATATTTCACGCACCTCTGCCCTCACTCTATCTCCCCGCCAGCCCACCAGGGATAGAGTCCCCCTGGTCCTCACCTATCACCCTACCAGCCTACAGATCCAACGTATAATCCTCCGTAACTTCCGCCACCTCCTACGTGATCCCATCACCAGCCACATCTTCCCCCCCCCCCCCCACTCTCGGCTTTCCGCAGGGATCGCACCCTACGCGACTCCCTTGTCCACTCATTCCCCCCTTCCCTCCCCAAGGACCTCCCTCCGGGCACTCATCCCTGCAAACGGAAGAAGTGCTACACCTGCCCCCGCACTTCTTCCCTCACCACCATCCCAGGCCCCAGACAGTCCTTGCAGGTGAGGCACCACTTCACCTGCGAGTCAACTGGGGTGATATACTGTATCCAGTGCTCCCGATGTGGCCATTTATACATTGGGGAGACCCGCCGCAGACTGGGAATCCGTTTCGCCGAACACCGGCGCTCCGTCCTCCAGCAGTGGCGGGATCTCCCTATGGCCACACACTTCAATTCCATAGACCATTCCCACTCCGACATGTCTGTCCATGGCCTCCTCTACCGTCAAGATGAGGCCACACGCAGGTCGATGGAGCAATACCTTATCTCCCGCCTAGGTAGCCTCCTTCCTGCCGGCATGAACATCCAACTCACTGACCTCCGTTGATGCCCCTCCCCTACCCTTAACCCCACCCCTATCTATTATTTTAGTCTGGTTCTCTTTTTCTCTCTTCCCCCCCCCCCCTCACTATAATCTCTCCCCCCCAGACCTACCTTTTTTCCTCTTTTATTTCCCATAATTCTCTACCTTCCCCCAGCCCATTTCCCTCCAGCCTATCACTTCCCAGCTCTCTACTTTATCCCTCCCCCCACTTCTTATAAACCCTCGACCATCCCATGTTACTTCACTCCCGATGAAGGGTTTCGGCCCGAAACGTCATTATTACCTCCTTCCACAGATGCTGTCTGGCCTGCTGTGTTCTGCCAGCCTTTTGTGTTTTTTTATTCATTTCCAGCATCTGCAGATTCACTCATCGTGCCACCACTTAATAGCAGAGATTTCTTTACGGAAATTTCTTTAGAGAACGGGTAGTGTAGTTCTAGATAACACACGCAAAATAATGGAGGAACTCAGCAGGCTAGGCAACATCTGGGAAAAGAGTACAGCCGACATTTCGGGTTTTAAATGCTGCCTGGCCTGCTGAGTTCCTCCAGCATTTTGTGTGTGCTATTCGGATTTCCAGCATCCGCAGATTTTCTCGTTTGCAGTGTAGGTCTGGAATTTTCTATCCCAGAAGGTGACGGAGTAATATGACGAAGCATACGTATATACGAAGGATTATTGGCATAGAAGATAATTGGCATAAGGCAGCTTGCAGGTCAAATTCATTAAATGGCGGGTTAGGGCAATTTGATGGGCAGAGTGGCCTCATCCCTTTCCTTTTGTGATTGCATTTTCGTGACCACAACTCCAAGTTCCGGAACGCAGGCTACCAAATTCCTTCCAGGATGGGAAGCGGGAGGAGCTCACCTGCTAGATAAGCTGTCCTACAGACCTGTGTCCCAGATTCGATCTGACTGTGTGTGCTGTCCCGGTTAAGCTTGAACGTTCCCCCTGTCGCTGTCTGAATCTCCCATTGGGGCTCTGTCCTTCCTGTCACATCCAAAATACATGCTGGGTAGTGGATTAGCAGGCTACTATGACTTTCTGTGGTCAGTTTTGTGGGGATATTAGTCAGGGAATCGTATGTCACTGTGGACGAGCTAGACTCGGAGAACATGGGTCCTTCTTTCATTGTTGAAATTGAATAGGGATTCTACCCGCAGCCTGAGAGCCCAGAATCGTTGATATAATTTTAGGGAATGCAATAAGATTCGTGAATGACAAGTACAACAGCGTGCTAGCTGGTCGGCTCGGAGTCGGTAGGCCGAAGAGCCAGTTTCCGCACTGAATGACTCTACTTGGACTTACGCAACGGCGACGAATGCTGCCTCACTTCCGTAGAGGAACGCTACATGGACCACGTGTAGGATGAAGGTCAAGAACTGCACCTTCAGCACTGGGATAGCGGCGCAGAGAGAGAAGAGGACGGACAGAGTGACGATGAAAACGAGGGAAAGAACCGCTGACTGCATGTCTTCCAGCCGCTGACGGGCAGCCGAGCCTGAAACAAGAGGGGAGACCAGCTATGTGTTACTCCAGGACCCTCCTTGTCCATCTGGACAGTTTAAAACCATAAGGTAAAACACTTGAGCGACAACAGATCAGCAGCATCCACAGAAATAGAAATAAATAACAATTTAAAGGTGAAATTAAAGCGTGTTGGACTATTAATGGGAATACTACCAATTATTCTGGAGAATATGCAGTGCGATGCCACAGATCCGGATGATCAATGCTAGTTTTTCTTTGTTTGAATATATCTGTCTGGGACAGACAGGAGTATTCAAACTCTGGGAGTGAGAAGAGCATCGAGCGTTTTTAGAATACCGAGACAAAAACAGAAGATGTTGGGATCAGGTCTGGTCGCACCTTTTGGGAGTGAGAAAGTGCACTGTTTTTCTCTTCCCTCCCTGATTGCCAGCTTCCTGGCTCAGGGTTCTCTTGGCAATTATTGCCCGCATTATCTCTGTTCTTACTAATCCTTTCCTCTCTACACTTTCATGCACTTTATATTTTGTTTTCTGTATTGCGGTTACCGACATGTATCTTTCACTTTTTCTCAGTTCTTCGCTATTGGCAGATCTGCTTTCGACCTTTTTCTCTTATGTTATAGCGACACGGAGATCTTTAATAGTTCCAATATTATTGGACTCGTAATCAAGTGGCATACAACTATTCAAATACCATTCTTGATTTTGAGAGAGAGAGAGAGAGAGAGAGAGAGAGAGAGAGAGAGAGAGAGAGAGAGAGAGAGAGAGAGAGAGAGAGAGAGAGAGAGAGAGAGAGAGAGAGAGAGAGAGAGGTTGAGGTGCGTGAAGGAGGAAGAGGTATTGTCCGAGAGAAGGGAAAAGTAGGAGTTACATAACAAAAAAAAAGTTCGAGAGGAAGGAGAGGAGAGAGAAGACAGTGTGCATGATGGGTGGTGCGCGAGGAGAGCTGTGAAAGAGAGAGTGTTGCAGTGGGGGACAGAAGGGCAAGAGGAAGCTGAGTGAGAGAAGAGCATTTAAGAAAGAAGGGAATAGAAGAAAATGCGTGATGAGTGTAGAAATGGAATTCTGATCGAATCCGTTATAGCGATGCCAAGGGTAAAGAACGCAGAGATCCGAGGGTAAAGTTAGTCCCCTAAATGGTATTAAATCCCGACCTCCGAAGGCGGGAAACTATCTTCACTGCCATAGATTACCTGTGACAGAGCCTATTCGTCGACTTCTCCGTTTGTGTCGATCCAGGATCAGCCCATTCCAGGGAGCACAGAAAACGGCGCACATCTGGGTGAACGCGAAGGCGTTTGTATAGCTGCTGACTGTCAGAGAGGAGAGGAGTTGTGGGCAGATGCAGAGAAGGAACGGGTCAGATATTGCCCAGATGGGCGGGTGGATAGATAGATTGATAGTCAGAGAAAGGGTCAGAAAGATAGATAAATGGATAGACAGATAGATAGACAGATGTATAGATAGATGGAGCAGGAAGGGAAACGGGGAAAATAGAAAAAAATGTAAAACCGTAGTAAGTTTCGCCGTATTCTTTTAGCGAGGTAAACGACTTCAAGTAGTTTTTAACAGGGAACCACACCATTAGTATAGTTACTATAGTACATGGCTAGAGTGTGTCAGACAATGTAAAGAGCCGTTGAAGTTCAGCCACAGTGTTCAAACAGACCTCCTCAGTGACCTGCCTGTTCTGCAGTGAACGCCCAGGGTTTGATTGCAAACGGCAATATACTGACCCTCCCGCATACCCCTTTTTTGCTCTTCACTTACCTCTCATTCACATCTCGCTTAGCTTCTCTTCCTACTCATGAATCTCAAGCAGATACTGACTCTTCCGATTCTCTCTCCTTTCTAACCTTCTACTCCTCTCCACTATCTTCTCCTCTTTCACACATTCTATTCTCCATTCTCTCTCACACAAGCTGTCTTTCCTACTGTTCTCTCACTCCCATTTCTTGCTCGCTTTACATCTGACCTTGCCCTTTATTTGCTGAACTCCAACACCCTTCAGGTATTCATTCTCACTCCCGCATTCTGTTCCTTTCCATCAACGTTACCTTCATCTTAATTCCTATACATGCACTTATTCATGTTCTAACTCTCCTTTCCTATTCTCTCTCTCACTTCAACTTTCACATATTCTGTTTCTACAAGTAACACAATGGACTCTTAAGAGGATAACATTTGTTTACTCTGGGGAGATTATACCGAGCGCCGCTTCACCCTGCGGAGTGTATATAGCACCCCTCTATTTGGAGGAAATTGCACAAAGCGTCTTTCCCATCCTGAGTAGATTACTCCGAGCGTATCGGTGGTCTCCTGGTGCGCTTCTGTATATAGTGACGCTCCCAGGCGGGTAGTATTACTTCACAGCACGGACTTCTCTGGATGGTAATAAAGCAACATGGCCGACGTTATATGTTGCAGTTCTGAACACAAGAAAATTCGCCAAACCTTTATAAAGCTCGCAATCCCATGAGACCTCTTCGCTCTCTGTAACACCCCTTCTCCCTGTCAGCAGTTTTGAGCCTTTACTACTCTCTTTGTAGCACCGCCTGGCACCTAGACCCCTCTCTATCTCTGTAAACCACTACGACCTCCACAGCCCTCTTTAACTCTGTGAATCGGTCTAATTCTTCCTACCATCTTGGATATCTGTACCACTTTCTAGTCTCAGTATCGATATCTACCCCTGTCGCCTGCTCCGGACTATACAACGCTTCTTATGCTCATAGTTAGTGGTTGGCAAAGCGGTTTGCAGCGTCAGCGATAGGGGTTTAATTTCAGCCTCTGTCTGTATGGGGTTTGTACGTTCTCCCCGTGATGGGGTGTATTTCCACCGGGTGCTTCGGTATCCTCCCACATTACAAGGACGTAGGGTTAGCAAGTTGTAGACATACTATATTGGTTGCGGTCACAGGTAACACTTCTAGACTGCCCTGCACGATCTTCAGACTAAGTTGGTCGTTGTGGCTGATGGCACATTTCTCTGTATGGTTCGACGTACATGTGACAAATAAAGTTAATCTTTCAAATATAATCTTATATCTCCAGTCCTGTTACAACTATTATGCCCCAATTCTGGTTTTAACTGTCATATGATCTTATACCCCCCACCTTTGTACCAGCTCGTGGCCTTAAACCCTTCCTATCTCTGTAATTTCCCTGAATAGGGACCACTGACACCAGTCCCAGTCTCTGCTACCGTATTTGCACACTGCCAGATATTTATCTATTAGCCCCTTACAACCTCTAGAACCCCGCCATCTCTGTAAGCCCCTCCAGCCTCCAAGGCCCCACGTATTCTTGTACTATCTTACTCCCTCCTATGATGGCACGTTCATCGCTTGCGAAGCTCAGGAAGGATCGCTTCGCCCCTTCTCCATCGCTATAGTACTTTTCTTTCCACTGCATCGCGTAGGTTTATAGAGAAGATCGGTGCGCACGGACTGATTCCACTCTTTAGGCGGTGGAACGTTCCACACTGGTTACAGCGAGTTGCGGCGACTGTGGCGACCGCAGTGCGGTAGGTGGAGTATTGGAATTTTTCTTCTCCTAGACAGACTGCCTGGCAAGACTAACGAGTCCCCTCTACCCAGATTTGGAATCGGAGTTGTCCTTCTCCTAGGCTGGCCTCCAGCCAAGGATGATGAGCCCAGCTTGCACGCCAGGTTATACCTCTGGACACTCGGGTCGCGCCATGACGTAGCAAACGGAGTAAAAATGAGGTACCACGTGAAGGGCGTTTTCTATGAGCACAGTAGTGTAGGAGAGGCCATATGCGAGTAACCTCATGCATAGCAAACCTTACAGTGGTCCGACGGAGATGACTACATCTGGAAAGGAGAGGCTATGGCAGACGCTTCACTTTAATTAAGTGAGTTGGACGTCCAACCCAGGACTCACGGTGACGTCTGTAACTTCCTCCATATATCTGTAAACACCCCGCTTATTCTCCGCACCAGTCACTTTCTCTACAAGCACCCTCCAAACATCAACTCTTATATTTCTGTAACAATCTCAAGTTGCCTAAATGCGTCCCTATCTCTATTACATCCTCTGATCCTTCTACCTCAGCAGCCTATCACTTGTTGTCCGCCCGCTTTCTCCCCCTCCCCCTCTCTTTCTTTCTGTCTGTCTCTCTCTCTCTCTCTCTCTCTCTCTCTCTCTCTCTCTCTCTCTCTCTCTCCTCTCTCTCTCTCTCTCTCTCTCTCTCTCTCTCTCTCTCCTCTCTCTCTCTCTCTCTCTCTCTCTCTCATCTCTCCTCTCTCTCCTCACTCTCTCTCCTCTCTCTCTCTCTCTCTCTCTCTCCTCTCTCTCTCTCTCTCTCTCCTCTCTCTCTCTCTCTCTCTCTCTCTCTCTCTCTCTCTCTCTCTCTCTCTCTCTCATCTCTCTCTCTCTCTCTCTCTCTCCTCTCTCTCTCCTCTCTCTCTCTCTCCATCTATCTATATATATCATCTATCTTACTGTCTCTTTTAACTGCAATGGGTTCCTCCCTTACCTTTGTTGGGATCCCCGTCCGTCATCAAGTTCAGCATGGGATTCAGGGTCCCGATAAACAGGAAGTGACGGAGCTGGATAAGCGACAGCCAGAGGAGGTGCGTAAGATAAAGCCGGGAGAAAATGCAATTCGCGAAAGAGGGAATTTGATCCTGGTTATCTCTGTCCACCGACTCTGTAATGAGCAAGGGGAAAATAGATCTGAAAATAACTGATCATTCATGGTGGATATTTCCAGGCGTTATATTCCTGAAACTAATTCTCGTTGCAGTTTAAGAGGCTGATTGTCTCTGTACTCTGGTTTGGTACAATAGCCAACTCAG
Organism: Hemitrygon akajei; assembly: GCF_048418815.1. Classification (NCBI taxonomy): domain Eukaryota; kingdom Metazoa; phylum Chordata; class Chondrichthyes; order Myliobatiformes; family Dasyatidae; genus Hemitrygon; species Hemitrygon akajei. The sequence continues at coordinate 122,555,224 of NC_133133.1, forward strand.
TCAGGAGACCCGACCCAACCCCGTCGTTCACTTGTATCAGCTATCCATGCAGCAGAAAATGCAGGGCTAAAAGCACACACACTAGGCTTCTATTCCGCTTCTGTAATGTCACTGAATGATTGCTTAGCTCCTTAAGGTGAACTCTTGATCTCACAATCTATCTCGTCGTGGCCTATTTTCCTTATTGTCAACCTGCCCTATACTTTCTTTGCAACTGTCAGACTTTATTCTGCATTGTTTTCCCCTCGCATTCAATGCACCATTGTGCTGAAATTATATGAAAGGCGTGTAAAAGACGTTTATGTTTCACCGTGTCTCTGTACATGTGATAATTATAAATCAGTTTCCCAATTTACCCTGTTCACACAATTTACATAACTCAACATTGTAAATTATGAGTGACTAAGATACAAGAGACAGCCACGATCTTTATCCCATGGAAGCGAAGTGTACAGCTATAGGGCAAAGGGTTGAGGTGAAAGGGGAGACATTATCAGGAGATACGAGGAGTAAGGTGATGGTGAATAGCTGGAGCGACCTACCTGAGGACATAGCATAGGCAAATGCAGTTACGTTTAAAGGACATTTGTACTAGAACTTGAATCAGAAAAGCGTAGCAGAATTCAGGTCGAACGCAGACAAACAGGGTCAGTGCAGAGAGCATCACGTTGGGTATGGATGAAGTGAGCCTAATGCGCTCATGTCTGTGCTCTACGAATCTATGTCCTCCGCGATGTTCTCCCCATCGGGACCATGCCGCATCATAGAGCAATGTCCTTTCATTTCAGACAGTGGAGGAAGCTGTTTGTGTAACATAAATCATTGTATATTTTACATTTTTACTTCTCAGGTCATAGGGAAACCATTTGGCCATCGAACCTGTCTAAATGCCTTTTACACGTAGTGATTGCATATAATTTCAGCAGCTACTCTGACAGCGGGTTCCCAATATCAACTGCTCTCCGAAAACCTTGCCCTCAGACCCCATTAAAACGTTTTCCTCTTACTTTTGGTTTATCTTTATACAAAGATATTGGGGGAAATGACAATCGACCATACTGATGTCTCTCATTATCTTACACGGTGCTATCAATTGACCCCCCGACTTCCATTCCTTCATGGAAAACAAGCCCAGTCGTTTCCTTATCTCTTCATAACTCTTGTCCTTCTAGTGCCTCCAACAAACGATGGAATCTCTAGCGCACTTCTTGTAACGTGGCGAGCAAAGCTAGACATGCAGATATTTGATGCATTCAATCCTATTCGTTCCAAGCGCTCCTTGCGCTCCCGCAACCCTTCAGCATCATCCTGCTTCTGTAGTCCCACAGGGGAGGTGGATTATAGGAGGCAGAGCTTGAGGCGCAGAAAGGGTAGCAGAATGACGGGGCAATGGTAGAAAAGACTGCAGGAGGAAAGACGTCAAGGGCTTTTTGTGGTTAAGCAGGGAAAGAGAGGCTGGTATGAAGAGGTACAGTGGAGAGTAGAGAGTAAATGGGGGTGGGGTGAGGTAGGCAGCCATAGGAAGCGGAATTTTGGGACGTGGAAGAGAAGAGACAGTAGGGAAGTAATGGTAGTGCAGGAAGGGGATGGATACTGAAGGAATGGGGGAAAGGAGGCGAAGCGCACGGACGTAGTAATACGCGTGGTGCTATAGAAAGAGGTGGTGTTAGGGCAGAATACCGGGAATATAGTGAAGGGAGCTACTGTTGGAGGATGGTGGGGATAGTAAGGGGAGTCGAGGAGAGAAATAGCTGGATAAGGTTAGAGCACAAAGTTTAGATGTCGTTGCTTTGATGCCAAGGAATAAAACAGAGAGGAATGAAGGGGAGGATATGGGAGGATGTGGGATTTGGGGTTGGGGGGGGGGGGGGGAGGTTGGGAAACGGCGGGCTGAGGTTAGAGTGCAGTGCTTGGAAGGAGTTGATTTGGTGGTCAAGGGATGAAATGGTAGAGAAGGGAGAGTAGGCAGGAAAAGAAAGCCAGTGAAACAGAATGAGGCTAGGAGGGACAGAAAGGAGAAGGGCAGAATAGTGGTGAGGGCCGGTGTTTGAGTGGGGAATGGAACATGGTCTGGGGTAGTTCTTACCTTCTTTCCCATTGGGCTGGAGATTCCCATCACTACTTTCGTGTATCTCTGCCGTATCCCCTTTGGACTCCATCCTCCCGTCTCTCCCCCCCAACCACCGCGTCGTCCCTTCCCTCTTCAGCTCCTCCTCCGGTCTGCTCCAAGCTCTCGCTCCTAGTTCTGGCTGTTTCCCAGTTGGAGCGCCTCTGATGGAACGTCTGCTCTTCACGGGAGAACCGCGAACCATTTAAACATCCTTCAAGTCACCCTATGAGGGAAAACATTCGATAAACTACATGTTATTAGGATAGACAAGGTGGCCGCACCAGCTCTCGGGCGATTTACTGTGGAGGAGATGGACTAGTGCGAAACATTTTTCCAAAACGATCATGTAATGAAGAATTGAATTCATGGAAAATCCAGTTAATGTCCGTTTACATTTCGGTATATGGCACCGGTTAGCTTCGACATAATCCCGCTCCATCTGCTAACCTTTGCATATCTTCCATTCTCCCGAGTGTCCGTTCTACTTATAACTTGCATTTAAACCTCGATTACTGACTGGCTAGTAACCACTCCTGGTTATCTGTTATTCCATATATAAACTTTACGATTCTATCGAATATATTCCAGCCTGCAAACACGTCCTCTGATAGGTATTATTCTATATATAAATTGCATGGACGCTCCGATAAGATGCCCGACCATTATTCTCTTGCATTCATCTTTGCCCTGTGAGTGATCATTTGAACACAATAATTAGATTCCAACCTTCAGCTCACTGCTGGGGTTTGCTGTTCTGTAGATAACCCCCAGTAGAAGAAATATACGGTTAGATTCCATTTTGCATTGTGATTTCTGTATCCGTTACGCTCCATATAACTCTCGACACCACAGTTATTTTCCTCCCGGTAGTATCCTTTATTCTATATGTAACGTGTCCTTCAGTCCCAAACGAGTTCCCTCCATCAGATTTCATCCTCTATCTAATTTCCATCCATCTGCTGTCCCATCAGGACCCCACGATTAGATTGGGGGCCTGTAACTTACTCATTGGGATATGATATCCCTTGCATAAACCCTAAGAATCCCACAATTATAGGCCGAGATGTAACTCACTCCTGGGTGTCTATTATTCTCCACACAAACCACGCTGACTCCCAATCCCCTCCCCTCCATGTATTGCCCAGCTCTGCCTTACCCGTAGGTATATCCCTCTGGAATGGGGTATGGGATATGTGTCCGTGGCATCAGAAAGATAGTGCGCACGATGTGAAAGAGGCTTAGGGAACTGATGAATAGGAAGATGGATCTCAGGGAGAAACCAGTTTCGTACAACACCTGCAGGGAGGGGAAGAGAGCGGGAGGGAAAATGTAGAGGGTGAGAAAGTGTGTCTTTCAGTCACCACCACCGCCCCCCTCCCCCCATTCATCCATGTTCCTGTTCTGTATCACGAGCGCTTTCGCCCTGAAAAAAAACCTTCACTATGTTCGGTCTGCTAATCTCATAACTTCTGTTTCCCCCTGCCACCTTCTGCTACCCATCCTTTTCCGTCCATTCCATAGTCTCTCACACTGGAGCATCCCAAGGAATTGTTGCTTCAACAATTCCCTGATTCTGATTTCTCTCATCCAAATCATTTTGTACCCCGGGGCTAATCCCGCACCGATGTCTTCTGCCCTTCTTGAATATATCTTCCTCTCTTTCAGTTTCCCCTTTACCCATTTGGTCAGACTGTCTAAACGTGTTGTGACCGTGGGCAATTTCCTGCTTATTTACCAATCCCAGTCTTGTTTAAACCCAATGTGAGATATAGGAACTACATTCAAAGTTGTGTAGGTGCTTGGAGCTCTTACCTTGACAACCAGAAACACTGCTGGTGATGAATTGTAGGCTCCGTCGTACAGTGTGATAACAATAGAGCGCTTGCTTCCAAATAGATTTCCAACCTGGGGGGATGTTGTGTACCTAATAAACACTCAGCGGGATGTCAGGAAGAAGGCTAAATATTGAAACCCAATATTTCACCACATAAATTGCAACACCCTATCAAGGGCCCCCTTACACTTTGTGATTAGATGTCGGAGACACGCGTAGAGGCAATCCCCTACCGATAGGTGGGGGATTACTTGCATAGCTGCTGCTATATGGGATTCAATGTACAACATTCAAATAATATATTGTCAGAGAGTCATCCTGAGGGAGCATTTCATTTGAGGAAAGTTATTGCCGAGGGAGCGCCGCTTCGCAGGAGACCAGAACCCAAGTAGCGCCGCAATCCGAAAATGAACAGCACAACGCCGTGTGGGGCGGGGGGGGGGGGGGGTGATATTTGTGTAGCGGAGCACTGTGTGCGGGTCGCAGCATGATAGAGCGCTGCACTGTGAAATCTGGAGTGCGGAATGAGCGCGACTCTGTGAGCACCGCATTGAGGGGTCGCCGTTGCTGAAAAGAGTGTTTGCAACTGAGGAAATATGTTGAGGGAGCATTGCAAAGTTGGAGAGGAGCGTTTACCCTGTACGTTTGATATCAGCAAGATAGCTCCGCCCAGTCCAAGTAGGGTAAGTGCAGGAAACAGGAGCTTTGCCGAAGTTGCAAGTGAGAGAGACAAAGAAAAATCTGACTGCTTTCTAGTTGTAAAATTTTCACTGCAGCAAGAAGTTTCAGCGATTGTCCAATCACGTGGGACAAACAAGGAGACATTTATTTCAACCCAGGTGCCTGGGCGTACCAGTAGGAACAGTTCCTGGCGCCGCATGTTCTAACAACTTAGACAGTGCTTTAAAGATAAGTATCGAGGGCCGTCTGTGGCGTCACAGCATTTATTTATAATAGTGGCTGGAATATCTTTACATCGACATGACGTGACAGAATCAGGTGAAAGGTCTGATGAGAAACAGCGCCCGCTATTGCGGATAGATTCTTGTCCAACAGTGCGTTCCTACCTTTGCGACAGCTCTGCGCTCCCTCGGTAGTACCGCCAACAGCACTGTAGCTCCCATAGTACAACACTGAGGCTGTACTTCCCTTCCTGCGCTGCGGCGCAGCTCAGCACCTGCCATGCTGAGAGTTCATCACTCCCTCTACACTAACGGTATTACAAATCATTATTTCCTCGGTAAAACTAAGTTGTCGGCTCTGTACTCTTAGCACCACCGCTCCCTCTGAACTGCTCCGACCGCATGTCGGCGTTCCCTCAGTATTTCGGCAGTCCCTCTGCGCTGCACTTTAGTGCAACTCTTCCAAAATTGCGGCTTACCAGGTGATAGGAAATGTGAGGAAAGGCCCGGCTATAAGCTGCCAGTGTAACAGATAGAATGGGCATCTACTTATATCTCTTTCCATCAAACACACATATTAACAAACACACGCACACCAGACTCACCAGCCGTGGAGAAGGGCGATCATCAGTGTTGCGGAAGTGTAGAAGAAGCTGTGAAGATACGAATACGAATTGGGACACCTAGAGACGGGGCTTTCAATGCCCACCTCCTCCCGCAGGCATTCCCTCACCCATAACCACCCGGAGTAGGCACCCTATTCTTCATCACCGTTCCCAACCTCAGAGTTTTCGAATCACATGGCGGTTGGCGATGTAATAATTCGACTGGCCTTTTTTAGAAATCTTCCCCAGAACTCCGTCGAAGAATTGCGCCCGATTCCTTTTACTACTGGGTGATCTACTATCGGTATTATATCTCATTCCCTTTTTCATTGCACCATATCCTCTTGCTTCTCCTTTCCATTCGATCTCTTTCGTTCTTTTCCTCTCAGAACCAATCATGACCGCGCCTTCCACACGTCTAAAGCCCTCTCCCTTCGTCCTCGTCATCCACGTGACAGTTGCGCCTCCCGGACTCCAGTTCGTCGGTAGCTTTCCCCGTTGACCCAATCGCTACTGCCTGTTCTCCACACCCAGCTCACCAGAGGGAACTTACATGGCCACGAAGCGGGTCACCATGGTGCCGACAGTAATCGAACCAAGAAGCCAATGGCTATCACCGCCAATGTTCATGACGAAAGTGGCGATGGTGTAGATTAACGTGAATTGCTCATCCTGTAGAGCGCAGTCCACTGTGTGATAGAGAGACTGGGGTGAGCGGGTGATTGCTCGTCAGAGTAAGGAGAGAGGAAGTGATAGGGGGACCGAGGACGAGAAAGTGAGTGAGGGGAAGAAGAAATGAGAGAGAGGGAAGGAGGGAACGAAAGGAGGAAGAAGGGAAGAATAGCAAGAAGGAAACGTTGTGGAAGGGATGGAGAATGTGATCAGGGGTATAATGCCTGTGGAAGGAGAGGATAAGAGAGAGAGAGAGAGAGAGAGAGAGAGAGAGAGAGAGAGAGAGAGAGAGAGAGAGAGAGAGAGAGAGAGAGAGAGAGAGAGAGAGAGAGAGAGAGAGAGGAGAGAGAGGGAGAGAGAGAGATGAGAGAGAGAGAGAGAGAGAGAGAGAGAGAGAGAGAGAGAGAGAGAGAGAGAGAGAAATAAATAAACACATAAATCGGGGAAGTGGAAGGGAGAGAGAAAAGGGTAAAGGTATGAAAAAGATCCAGGGAGACGAGAGAGAAACAGTAAGGAACTGGGAGGGCAAAGGAGGATTAAGCGAGGGAGTAGTAATGACGGAGGGAGAATGTGATGTGTGGGGATGGGTTGAGTGATGTAGGGGCAACAGTAGATGTATCATAGGCAGTTGAGAAACAGCAGTCAAAGTGATTAATTACAGTTAAATCACTGGCCTTTGTTTACTCTGCTGATGAAGTCTGCCACATCCCTTCCCAAGGAGCCATTTCAGCCTCTATAGTCCTAAGGGAATTATTACCAACCAATCTTTTGGTTCTTTGACAGAATGGGTCAGAATCAACAGCATCAGAATTTTACACAGAATGTTTCTTACCCCCCCATATTAAAACAACAAAGTGGGGCAATTTTGCAATGTAGAGTTAGAGATAAATTAATAATTACCTTGATACTTTGGCAATTGTGTAGCCTGGCTCCCAGCTGCTGAAGCCCCTCACAATGAATGTGGTGGCACACAGATCGAGGTGTTTATTTTATCAGAGCCCAATGGCATGAGAGAACACCAAAAGCCAATTCAGGTTAGTTGTAATCCAGTAAATGAAAGCATTTGTTCAGATCCCAGTATAGCCTGAGACAGTCCACTACTCTAAAACCCAACAGCTAGTGCAATATGTCCAGGAGGCTCCTTTTGCCATCTTCACTCCATGCATTTCCAATCGGGCATTTAACCTCTTCCTTTACCCAGTCAATTATGTGGCAGGGTGTTTGATGAGGAAATGGACCCAGAAACTTTCCAGGCCCCAGGTTGACCCTGGAAAGGAGAGACCAATAACAAAGTGAAGAAAGAACTCAAATCACCCATCTTTCTTGCTGTGGGCTTCAGTGAGAAGTTTTAGGATATCCCTGGGATCTGAAATCACGAATCATGCAAATGTGGCTACAAACACTTGGATGTTGAGGTGTGGGAATGTGTACACAATGCTCCGGACACAATCTTCTCTCTCCAGAAGTTCCATTAGAAATTGGGATGTTTGCAAATTGTACTTAATTAAATCCCTATATTGTAAGCACAATCTTCTCAGACACACCTGTGAAGGCCATCTGACCAACCTTCAGTAACACATCACAGAGGCTTTCAATCTCATGATTTCGGGATGTGGTAAAGAAAAACACAAGAGATTCTATAGATGCTGGAAATCCGAGCAACACACAAAATGCTGGAGGAAATCAGAAGATTAGGCAGCATCGATGGAAATTTCAGGCTGAAACCCTTCTTAGGGAGTCTTCTTGATGTTTCACACCGAAAGACTTCTTCAGGTAAATATAATAGTTAAGTGGGTGGTGGCCTTGAGTGCTCATTGTTCGCCTCTGTGGCTCAATGTGAAGAAAGGGTCCAGTGCCAGACTGAGGAGCTCGCAGTAAGAGGGGTTGTACTTAAGGTGTACAGGATATTGTGCTTCCTCACATGTTTGAAAACAGCTGCTGCCTCTATCAGATCTTCAAAAAAATTGTTAAAATATTCAAAGGTTCAAAGGTCCAATTTAATGTCAGAGAAATGTATACAATATACATCCTGAAATGCTTTTTCTTCACAAACATCCACAAAAACAGAGAAGTGCTCCAAAGAATTAATGACAAAGATACATAAGAACCCTGAAGACGCTCCCCAGCTCCCCTCCCTCCCACGCATACTGTAAGTGGCAGCGAGCAACAGGCAAATATTCTCCCTATCATCACCAACAAATAACAGAATTTCAACCCAGACACTGATCTTTACTTTTTTCAATTAAATGCAATACAGTGGCAGTTGGTGTTGATTATTGAACACCCTGGGAGTAGCTTGTTCTGGATTAAATTGTACACAATGTCAGACACTTCACACCAGTCTCTGACTGTTGGCAAAATCTATTCTGTGCTTGAATTCATCCAAACCATCAGATATAAACAACAGTCCCTCCAAGTTCTTCCAGATATCTCCCAGGGCATTCCTAAAGTAGGGATACTGATCCTAAATCAGCTCTCTCGTTTATTCTACAATTAATGGAGTTTAAATTCTGGAACTTGAAACTAAAGACAAATTGGAATTGTTAGATTTTTCACGTGGCCCAGTTATAAGCTTTTTTTGCATCCTTGTTGGTTTCCCAATTCCTAGCATTCCAGTTACTGTTGTTGAACTTGCAGATTTGGATTCACTCTGGGAACTCCCAGACTTGGATTTACCCTAGGAAAAGCTGCCCTGGAACAATTGATCAGTTTGAATTTTATCCAGTTCTCCATGGGGATATTTCTGTTTCCACATCTCATGGCTTTGTACCATTGCCCCTGCTCACGTTGTACAAGTCTCCACTCTTGGAAAGCAGAACTACCCATGAGCCCAGTGTATTAATCTACTCGTGAGAAACTCTTCACCTTCTCCTTCATCAGGAATATGGTTCCTCTCAGAGTTTTAGTTTGTGCCCACAAAGACTCATAATGTTTCTGCTGAACATCTTCCACGGGAACAGACAGAAAATGGACACATTAGATATACAATGTACGAGATTACATGAATTAACTTGATGCTTTCATAAGTGAGAAGTGACTCAATATTGAAGGGTGTCCAATAAAAATCCAATCCTCACACTCTTATTTTAACTGAGTTATAAAGATAAAAGTTCCCCCAAAAGACCCCCACCATCTGGGTCATACAATCATTTCACAGCTGCCAATGGAATTCCCTCAGCTCACCCAAATCTTCAGACCCCCACTTATAGTTGAGCCTCCCAGCTTCTGAGGATATAAACCCATTCTCTCACTAAACCCTCTAATTCTTCTCATGCTTTATTTCAGTATTTCGACATTTAAGAGGTTTGGATAAGTGCATTGTTGGGAGGAGTATGGATCCCACCTCTCCTATTGAGCCCAACAATAGATCTGTACATTTAATGAAGCCAAATCCATCTCATCCATTTTCATAAATTTACCAATTACAATTAGTAATCAAACTCCTTCCACTATAAGATTCTATCAACAACTGAGGTGTAAACAACAAATCAAAGATGACAGCTGAATAAAAGAACTATGCAGAGAATGCAGTTCTGTTTAACCATTAAGAAGAAACTAGTCTAGAACTTTACAAGCAGGAGCCATGGTGCTGGAATTATACTGGATATCTCTGCAAAGTCACTAATAGATACAGGGTAAGATATGTAGAAAAATGCTCAGAGGTACGAGTGCAATAAAGTTGTAGAGGTAGGGGATTTCAACTTTCCTACAGTTAACTGGGATTGCATTTTCTGAAAGTCTTGGAGTCAGTGTAATTCGTAAAGTGCATTGAAGTGAGATGTTTTAACCAGTACTTTGGTATTGGCAAATGAATGTCTGAAGTGTGGGAAGGACAATTTCAATATAAAACATTAGACGGGAAAAGGACCTGGCAACACAGCACCTTGTAGGTTGGTGCTCATCTGACAAGTGGAAATCATTCAAAGGTGAAACAATAAGAGTTCAGAGTCAATGGATTCCCATGTGTGTGGAAGCAAAGGCAGCACATTCAGGGAACCTTGAATGTCAAGAAGTACCAAAGGCCCGATGAAGAGAAAAGAAGTGTGTGGGAATCATGCCTCAGATTCAAAAGCTCAAAGTACATTTATTATTTTATTATTATTATTTTGAAGAGGTGACCAAAGGCAGGGCAGTAGAATTGTCCACATGGACTTTAGCAAGGTCTTGGATATGTTTCTGGTTGGCTGGTCTGGATGGTTAGAACACATGAGATTTAGGATGAGTTAGCCAATTGGAAACAAAATTGACTTGGTGGTGGGAGACACATGATGGTGGTGGAGACTAGTGTTTTGACTCAAGTTCAGTGCTGTGTCTCCTGATTGTCATGTATATTAATAGTAGAACAATACAGGCCCTCTGTCCACCACTACGTCTGTGCTGATCATGGCCAAACTAATCCCTGTCTGCCATCTTTATTTCTGCTTTTCTTGTATGATAATGTGTCTATTTGAATGCCTTTTAAATATTACTATCCTTTGGCAGTGCGGAACAGACATCTACTGCCCTCTGTAGAACATATGTACCCTGCAAATTTCTATTTAGCTTTACAAACCCACCATAAGCAAAGTCCTCTGTTGTTTGAAACTTTCAGCCTGGGAAAAAGATAGACTATCTATTCTATTCAGGCTTTTCATAATATTCTTATGTCAGATCATCCTCAGCCTCAGACACTGCAAAAAACAAGCAAACAAGCAAACTTGTAAATAATACTCTCCAATGCAGGCAACATTCTGCACGCTCTCAAAGACTGCACACCATTCCTGTAATGTGGTGACCAGAACTCTACACAATTCTCCAAATGTGGCCGAGCTGAAATTTTATACAGCAGCAGTATGACATTTTGTCTTTGATACTCAATGCCATGCCCAGTGAAGGTAAGCATGCCATATGCACTCTTTTCCACCATGGGCAGCTGTGTTACTTATTTCAGGAAGCTATTGAGCTGTAATGTGGATAAGTATGTAGGTGGTATGGTAAGAAAGTTAGCAGGCAATACCAGTGTTGAGGGTACAGTGCAGAGTGAAGATTGACAATGTTTATGATCCGGCGACAATGAATATAGAATTGAGACAGGTTTTTATATAAAATAAACTTTTATTTAAACTCAGCTCAACAACAAATGAAAAGTAAACAAAGGTCTAAATGAACTGGAAGTTAACTACTATACGGCAACTAAAAGCGATAAATGCGAATACAGTTCTTAGAGTGATAAATGCAAAAGTCCAAGTGATTTATACAGTCAATTGGGAGAGACCTTCCTGAAGTAACAAATTCCTCGACGATGTGAGGTTACTGCTGATCCTAGCTGAAATATGCCTTGCCTGAAGGATTTACGATGAAGGAAAGAAAAATGGCTTAAAGAAACTGACCTTTTCTGTGGCGAATAATACTGTGTCCAACCCTTTCTGCTTTTATAGCAGGGATTATCTCAGATGCAGGTTAATACCTCTTTGAATGAGGATTCAATAAGGTCGATCTTGTATTACTGCCAACAACACTAACTTTACTCGATCCTTCGACTTTTCCATACTTCGATAAATTCTTCACTCTCTGACTGAATTGAAGCAGTAGAAACCAAATCACAACTAGCAGTGGTTTTGAAAACTGCCAGCACAACTTACAATCGAGAGTAAAACTCCGCTTTAAAATGAAACTCCATCATGAGACAACTACACAGCATAACGGAGTAACTGACGAATTAAACAACTAACTGACTTGCGTCACAACAAGGCTTTCCAGTTTTATATCTGTTGGAATAGGCCATCACATGACCTCTCACTGGCGGGAAATTACATCACCCTACCATCACAAGACCATTACATCATGCTCACCAGATACTCAATTACATCATAGTCATGAGGTAGTCACAAGATACCCATGGGGTATGTAACACAATGTTTACAGAAGTATCTTAGTCACTGGAAAAATGGGCAACAGAGTTGTAGGTGGAACTTAAATCAGACAACTGCAAAACCATGCATTTTGAAAAGCTAAACCAGACCAGTATAAACACAGGTTGACAGGATGGTGAAGGTGGTCATCAGACATAGTACTAAATATAAGAGTCAGGTTGTCAGATTACAATTATACAAACTGTTAGTGAGATCATACTTGGAGTATTGTGCACAGAATAATAAGGCTGTTATTAATTAGACAGGTTGTGGAAGAGATTCACAAAGATTGTTGCCTGTACTTGAGTTCTAAGGAGAGATCAGCTAGGCCTGGGTAGTCTTCCTGGAGGCTGAGGAGGTGACCTTAGGAAGCTTTATAACATTATGAGGTGTACAGGCAGAATAGTCTCTGTCTTTTCCTAGGGTAAGGGATCCAAACCTATGGGGCATATATTTAAGTGAGAGGAAAGGTATAAAGGGGACTGAGAGGCAAGAATGTCCACATAGTGGTGGTAGGCATGTGGAATGTATTGCTAAAGGTGGTGGTAGAGTCAGGTACAGCAACAACATTAAAATAACACTTGGACAGGCATGTGGATAGAAATGAAAAGAAAAAATTTTGCTTTATTGTCTATACAGTGTCAAATGGGATTAGCTCAGAGAAGAATCTTAGCTGGAATGAACAAATTGAAGAGGCAGTTTCCACGGCCTTTTACTCTATGAACCCAGCAGATATAGAGAAAGAAAGCAAGGAAGGTGTATGTATAGAAAATGTAGGACAGTGGACTACAGAGGAGTTGGGTATAATTGATGGTAAATGTCAATTTATATCACGGGGAGGAGGTTGAGTATCTGGACCCTTCCAGGGGTGTGTGGAGGTTTCATAGTGTGCCAGGACCCTGCCTGTCAGAGACAAATTATTCACAGATCAACATCGCCACTGCAGTGAAAAAACATGAGAAGATGAGCAAGTGTCATTCTGTTCTCTATCCCATGTGATAATAAACTGACCTCACAGTTTTCTTTCCGCTCAGCTCATGTTCGTATCCACAATGTGTCCCTCTCATCTGAACATCAAGCTAAGCCGTTCAACCCCTTCTTCAATCATGTGCGTCAATATCTTTTGGTAGTTGTTCCACTGCACCACGTACTGGGAAATTGTCCACTTTGGATCTATGATCAGAAATTAAAATATTTCTGAAAGCAAACCACATTTCAAAAATAGTTTATTTTTATGATTCTAACTAGTAGTATAAATTAAAGTCAAACAGTGAATGTCAAATATTTGGGCTTTTAGAAGCATGAAGAAATAGATTATTAGGTAAAATTAAAGTATTCTGTATAAGAATGTTAATTGGCGAATGAAGAGAAAGCAGCTGAAAAGCATTTGATTTTTTGTTTGTCAGCTGTAATGTTTGCAGAACCAAGGGGATCAGGCCCAGCTGTATGCAATGTCCTAAGGCTCAGCTTTACTCAGTGTGTGTGACTGAGTGAAAGAGGGGTTCACAGCGATCAGTACTGGGGCCCTGCTCTAGACAGTGTGTGTCACTGACTGGAATAGGGGGGAAAGTGTTAAATATCTAAGCTTGATGAAAGTGCAACTTCAACTATGTTGGCTGCAAGTAGTTCAAAGAGTGGCATTAGAGAAATAGACAGGTTGATTGAATAGACAAGGACATGGTAGATGGAAAATAAATTCATCCATCTGAGTCAAAAACATGGTAAGTGGAGTGTTGTATTTGCTCCTGAGGTGACTCCCTCTGCTGATGGGGAAATTAGAAGTGAGCACGATAATGTGTAACACATAATGCAGCTGAATAAATCAGGCATTTGGCCAATGGAGAACGTCAATCACATCAAGTAGCAGACAATAAAATAACAAACAGAACATCCCACCCTCAAAGTTTCATCAGCACAGAGACAAACATTGAACATTCAAACATATTTTCTGACTGGCATCATTCTCATCACTCTTTCTAAAGCGACATCTCTCCTATAGATGGGTGACCAAAACTGAACACAATATTCCAAGTGCAGCTTCAATGTTTTGTAAAACTGCAAACAACATCTCAGCTTCTAGTCTCAATGCTTTGAATGATGAAGGCCAGGATGCCAAAAGTTGCCTTAATGAACCTGCATTCCTGCAACACCACTTTCAGGACACTTTGTAACTGGTAACCAACCTTCCTCTGTTCTGCTACACTGACTGTGAAATTCTAATACTTGCCTTACATCAAATATTAGACCTCTTGGTGCACTCAATAAATCCATTCTCAGCCCCAGATTTGCATAGCACGAGCAGTAGTACATCTGCAGAAATAGATTAGTAAACCTGCTGCAATTATGCCATGTCAAAATACATTAGAACACAATTAAATCAAACAACCGTATTCTGTGGTGAAACCCTCAAAGCTCACTTGTTAGAATCATAACTTCAAAGCTATTTGATAAGCAGACTTTTTGAAAAAAGTTAAAACTAGCCTAGCCTAGGCCAATATTTGCCTAGGCTAGAGTATCCTACAATTTTTTTCCTAGAAACACTTGAGGAAACCGTCAGAGCCTAGTAACCCAAAACCTGACAAAAGGGATGAAGGGGCATTTAATCTTGTGAAAATGAATTTGTTCAATCACAATCCCTGGACACATGCTCCAATCCTCTTGCCAAGCATGATTTCCTCACCTGACCACCTCTCCCTGCCTCAATGGGACAAATATATCCATAACCCCATGAATGTGGTTCCTAAATAATTTTCATATTTCTGTTGTACAGAGCTCCTAAATTTTTGGCTAATCACTTCGTAATTTGCAATCCTTTAATTAATACTTCTCCATAGTGCTCCTACCCCTGTCCAAGGCTATGCTAAAGGGAACGGAGTAGTGGTCACTGTTTCCAAAATGCTCACCCAATAAGAAATCTGTCCCTTGACCAGGTTGATTGTTGAGTACCAGATCTCTTCTATTCAGCCTGTCTACATATTGGGTTAGGAATTCTTTCACTACCCACCTACTAAATTTTGTTTAATCGAAACCGAGGGTTCCCAACTGCGCTGACACTGGCTGACAGCTACAAAATGGCTTGTAATTCCTTCGTTCACCTGTTCTGACAGCTCCTCCTAAACCAACAGGACCTTCCACTAGTGGCAGTGGATACCGGGGAACCCTCATCTTGCAGCTACACTTCCTCCAATACACATTCACAAAATACACACAGCAACTACCACAGTTCAACCCCCAGATCCACCAACATTCTCACATCCCTCCTTTCTCCTGCCACACTACAATGCATATAGTACATCCTTGCCCTCACAAATACACAATTTTCTCTCTTACATACTGCTCTCCCCCCAACAAGATCTCTTGTAATGCCTTTATCTCTGCCCTCCCACCCCACTCTCCTCACTAGTTCCTCAGTTGAGACGGTGCCTCTGATGAGAGGAATCACCTCACTTGGGCCAGTTCCAGTGTCTCTCACATCACACTCTCAAGTCAGAATTTGTTCCTTTTCCTCTGTGGCAAGATCCACAATATTATCCTCAGTATGACTTTGCTTTTGTGTCTTGGCTCCCATGTTCTGATCAGCTTTCTTTGATTGTCTGAGCAGTAAAAATCACTTGGAAACTTTTCATATCGGAGATAATTTCCCAAGTGAAACACGATAAACTGCAAATTACAGCCGAATGATTTAGAACTGAGCCAGGGCTCCAAGTGAGCATATTCTGGAACATGAGAACACTAATGAATGCTCATTGGGTCACTGGTAGGGTAACCAAATGCATGTACACACAGAGAGCAGAGCAAGAAAGACAGACAGACAGATTACATATCACAAAATAAGTAAATGCATTGATAAATAGTGGGTCTTAATGGCATTTACTACAGGGGTGCTGGCAAATGTTGCTGTCACTGTCCTCCACATGAAAAACCTGCCTGGGTCACATATTGTCTAACTCTCCTGGGCACTCAAATCCCCTCCCCCATCACACCAGCCCATCCCCACCCAGGGTACATTACCCCTTCCACCCATGGAACCACACAATAACCTCCCTGTTCTCCTAATCAGGTCACACCCTGGTTTGTAACCTCTCCCACCCCATCCCTGTAAGACCCAACTGCCCTGCCTTCCCAGGTCAGACATGAACCACACGTCCTGCCCCCGGTCATTCCATCCTTCTGTTCCTGGGTTACACCTCTCTTGGTGAATCTGAAATGTCCCAATTTGCCACACACTCAGTAAGTGCAGTCCTCAAATCTGAAGAAAGTGTACAAAAGCAAACCAAATATTGATCCTCTGTTGTGCAGCATCCTTCCATCTGACAGAGTGACAGAGTCACATCAGCAAATAGTATCTGAGGTCACACATGCCCTTTTCCATTGATCCATGGTTAGATCTCAAAAAAGGCCCATCAGATGTCTCCATTACAACTTGTATATAGTAAACATATTCCCACACTCTCAGGTTTCAAAACCTATGTTATCCAACCGTCACTTATTCCAAATAAATTAAATACCACTGTACAGAGAGCACTGGTCTCTGGTTACAGAGTGGTCTTTATCCCTGGTGCTAGGAATTTAAATGCAGGCAAATAATCAAATGATCAAATAATCTGAAATAAAATGTCATTACCAACATTGGCTAGTGTCCTGCTACTCCACAATTAGATATCTATGCCCTTCTCCCAGAGACACCCACTTTCTGTGAACAAATGTTAAATACTCCCAACTTTAGCACAAATTTTTGTGTCTTCCCTTCCACTGTACGATCTCATGGTTTTGAAACATTAATTCCAATCTCCTCTTGGTTTACAAACATAATGTGAATCACGGTTAGGGCTATAGATTTATACATAATGACATTGTAAAATTCTCGAGCTAAAACTGAGGGCACATATTCCCCTTTTACTTTCAAACATATTTCAACCATTCAAAACCGAGTAAGATGTAATACACCACCAATACATCAACTAGTCCTCTCTCCTCTTCATCACCACTGAGTTAAAGTTCTAATTAGCACTGAGCCTTTCCCTGATACACTACTGAGGGCAAATGAAAATTTGCCTCAGGAGCAAGGTGTGGGGAAAGGGCCAGATTTGCATTCCAAAATTTGATTGCTCCGCCTAACTCATCAGGATAATTTGACAGTTTCACTCCCAATATTACTGACATTAACCTTTCATAATTAGATACCAAATTATTTTTAATTACTTGACAGAGAATTCCAATAGCCTTTGCTGGATTTAAAGCAGTATCTGGGGATTGTTATTTGACTTGGTCAGCATGGCAGCAGTAGATTGAATGTAATCCTGATAAGTGTGAGGTGATGGTCAGTTGTGGGTGTATAATTCACACAACGACCAGTCAGCAGCAACTGGCACGGTATGCAGTGGTTAGCATGATGCTATTATAGCTTGGAATGTGTAGTTCAGAGTTTAATCCTGGTGCCACTTGTAAAGAGATTATACATTTTCCAAATGAACAAGTGGGTTTCCTTCCATATTCCAAAGGCATACCACTTGGTAGGGTAATTGGTTATTGTGAATTGTCCTGTGATTACAGAAATATTAAGTTGGTGGGTCGTTGGACACTATGATTTCTGGGCCAGAAGAGGCTGTTTCACGCTGTTTCTCTAAAATGTATAAAACATGGTCAAGAGGTTTAGTTGCTGCTCTGATCAAGCATTAGACTGAGGAATAAATATCAATTTAAGTGACTCTGACAGTCGAGTGATTTTGATGACAGATGGGGTGGTTTTAGTATCTCAGATTCACACACAGTGCAGGAAGTGTACACCATGAACGATAGAGGTCTAAGGACTACTGAGGAACACAGAAACCTTGGTGCAAGTATACCTGATGATAGCATCACATGAAGATGATGTCTGAAGGAAGCATGCAGGATGTCTATCTTTCATTGGATGAGACATAAAGTACGAGTGCAGGAGGTCTTGGTACAACTTTACAAGATGCCGATGAGGCTATATTTGCAATAATGCTCACAGTTTTGTTTTCCACACAATAAAATTGATGTGAATGAACTGGAGGGGAGAAGAGGATATTGTCTTTGAACAAAAACATTAACATTCACTTCACACAAATATGGACTGCTCTGCTGAATATTCACAGAATTTCCTGAGTATAAATTTCCAGCACTTGCAGTATTTCCTGGGATTAAGTATTTCTGTTGAGATAGGTTGGGCTTGTTGTCCTTGGAGCACTGGAGACCAAAGAGAATCATGATAGAGGGACATAAAATCATTAGAGATATGGACAAGGAGATAGCAAACACCATAGAACCAGGGTCAAGCAGTATAGAAATGGTCCCTTCAGCTAAAATGGTCAATGCTGTCCAAGATTCCCATCTAAGCTCATCCAATTTTCCTGCATTTGCCCTATATCCTTCTAAAACAGGTGTCCATGGACTTCTCAGTCAATGGCTGGGCATCATGTCATCAAAAAAGCTTCAAAACCCCTGTTCTAAATGTTTCTTCTCCATGTACCTGTCTAAGTACCTTTTAAATATCTTCATCTATTTCCCTTGGCACCTCATTCCACAGACTGAGCATCTTCCTACTGAAAAAGTTGCCCCTTAGGTCCCTTTTAAATCTCTTCCCTTTTGCCTTAAATCTATGCCCTCTAGTTCTTGATTCTCCACCCATAGCCCTGCACCTCCTATGATTTTCTACACCCTTATAAGATCACCCCTCATTTTCCCATGCTCCAGTGAACAATCCCAACATGCTCAGCCATAACTCATTCACAATTCTTGGCATCATCCTCTTCACTCTTTCTAATTTAGTAACATCTCTCCTATAGATGGATGACCAAAACTGAACACAATATTCCAAATGTGGCTTCAATGTTTTGTGCAACTGCAAAACAACATCTCAACTTCTAGTCTTGATGCTTTGAATGATGAAGGCCAGGATGCCAAAAGTTGCCTTAATAAACCTGCATTCCTGCAACACCACTTTCAGGACACTTTGTAACTGGTAGCCAAAGCTCCCTCTGTTCTACTACACTCCTCTGGACTCTACCTTGACAGTGAAAGCCGTACCCTTACTTGTCTTTCCAGAATCGAAATCAGAATTAGAATCAGGTTTATTATCACCGGCATGTCACGTGAATTTTTTTAAACTTAGCAGCAGCAGTTCAATGCAATAGATAATCTAGCAGAGAAAAAGTGATAATTCTGTAATAAAATAACAATAAATAAGCAAGTAAATCAATTATGTATATTGAATAGATTAAAACCATGCAAAAACAGAAATACTGTATATTAAAAAAGTGATGTTCGACGATTTAAAAGTGAAGTCCAAAGATTCAATGTTCATTTAGGAATCGGATGGCAGAGGGGAAGAAGTTGTTCCTGAATCACTGAGTGTGTGCCTTCAGGCTTCTGCTCCTCCTACCTGATGGTAACAGTGTGAAAAGGGCATGCCCTGGGTGCTGGAGGTCCTTAATAATGGACACTGCCTTTCTGAGACACCGCTCCTTGAAGATGTCCTGGGTACTTTGTAGGCTAGTACCCAAGATGGAGCTGACTAGATTTACAACCTTCTGCAACCTCTTTCAGTCCTGTGCAGTAGTCCCTCGATACCAGACAGAGATGCCGCCTGTCAGTATGCTCTCCATGGTACAACTAAAGAAGTTTTTGATTGTATTTGTTGACATGCCAAATCTCTTCAAACTCTTAATAAAGTACAGTTGCTGCCTTGCCTTCTTTATAACTACATCGAAATATTGGGACCAGGTTAGATCTTCAGAGACCTTGACACCCAGGAACTGGTCCCTCTATGAGGATTGGTATGTGTTCTTTTGTCTTACTCTTCCTGAAGTCCACAATCAGCTCTTTTGTCTTTCTGACATTGAGTGCCAGGTTGTTGTTGCAGCACCACTCCACTAGTTTTCAGATCTCACTGCTGTACATCCTCTCATCACCATCTGAGATTCTACGAAAACCTGATGTAGGTGTTTGTGTTGTTCAGGTCGTCTAAAGCCTTGTGGGGAGCCATTGAGATTGCGTCTGCCGTTGATGTATTGTGGCAATAGGCAAATTGCAATGGGTCCAGGTCCTTATTGAGGCAGAAGTTCAGTCTGCTCATGACCAACCTCTCAAAGCATTTCATCACTGTCGATGTGAGTGCTACTGAGTGATAGTTGTTAAGGCATTCCACATTTTTCTTCTTAGGCACTGGTATAATTGTTGCCTTTTTGAAGCAAGTGGGAATTTCCACCAGTAGCAGTGAGAGCTTGAAAATGTCTTTGAAAACTCACGCTAGTTGGTTGGCACAGGTTTTCAGAGCCATACCAAGTACTCCATCGGGACCTTCAACCTTGTGACGGTTCACTCTCTTTAAAGACAGTCTAACATCGGCCTTGAAGACAGAGATCACAGGGTCATCAGGTGCAATAGGGATCTTCACAGCTGTAGTTGTGCTCTCCCTCTTAAAGCATGCATCGAAGGCATAGAGTTCATCTGGTAGTGAAGCCTCGCTGCCATTCATGCTATTGGGTTTCGCTTTGTAGAAAGCAATGTCTTGCAGGCCCTTCCAGAGTCTTCCAAAATACAACTCCTTGTACTTATCCAAATTAAACCACATTTGCCACTCCTCCGCACTATAACTGATCAAAATTCCTCTGTATATATTGACAAGTATCTTCAGTGTTCATGACTCCACCTACTTAAGTGTTATCTGCAGACTTACTAATTCTCATCCAAACTGTCCATATAGATTACTAGCAATGAACTCAGGAACATCACTAGCAACAGGCCTCCCATCTGAAATATGACTTTCTGGCATTACCTTTTGCTTGCTACCGTCAAGCCAATTTGTATATCTAATTAGCCAGCTCTTCATGGATCACATATGATCTAATTTTTTTTAATCAACCTACCATGCAGAACCTTATCAAAGGACTTAGTGAAGTCCATATAGACCATGTACCTTGGCAGAGGTGTCCAAAACCAGAGGACACAGATTCCAGCAAATTATTAAGAGGCTGAGAGGGATTTGAGGAAGATGTTTTTTAATTTGAAGTGTAGTTTAAAACAGGAACACACTGCCCAAAGAGGAGCAGGAGGATACAGTTAGTTTCACAACATTTAAGAAGTACATGAGCATTGAAGCTGCCAGTGGACTATGAACCAAGTACTGATCAATGGGACCTGTGTACAGAGTAAGTGGATGCTCAGAATATGCACAGCATGTCTCTCTGCTGTATGATCCATGACACTGGGCATGCTAAATTAAACGTTCAATATTCAAAGTCAATTTATTATAAAGTACATGCGTGTCACCATATGCAATCCTGTGGTTGTTTTTGCTTGCATACTCAATAAATGTATGATCGAATAATAACCAGTTACAGAATCAATGAAAGACCACACCAATATGAGTGTTTACCCGGTGTGCAAAAGACAACAAACTGCAAATACAAAGTGCTTCGCCCACTGCTCTACTTTCTCTCCACCCATGACTTTGTGGCTAGTCACAGCTCAAATGCCATCATAAATCTGTTGACAACGTAACTACTGTTGGCAGAATTTCAGATGGTAAATTGAGGGTGCTTAGAAGCAAGGTGTATCAGCCATTTAAGTGGTGTTGCAGCAACAACCTTGCACTCAACGTCAAAGACTATAGAACAATATAGTCTTCAGAATGGGTAAGGTAAGTGAATATACACCAGCCCTTATAGAGGAATCAGAAATGGAAACTGCATATTTCCATGTTTCTAAGTGTCAACATCTCTGAGGATCGATGCAGCTACAAAGAAGGCACAACAGTGGCCATATTTCATTAGGAGCTTGAGGAGATTTGATATGCCTCCAAAGACACTTACAAATTTCTACAGTTGTATCATGGAGATCATTCTAACTGGCTATATCACAATCTGTAAGCAGGGGTGGTGGGGTAGTGGGGGTCTACTGCACAGGATTGAAATAGGTTGCAGTGAGTTGTAAACTCAGTCAGCTCCATCATGGGCACTAGCATCTGTAATGTCCAGGATATCTTTAAGGAGTGATGCCTCAGAAAGGCAGCATCCATCATTAAAGGCCCTCATCACGCAGGACATGCCCTGTTCTTATTGCTGCCATTAGGAAGGAGGTATAAGAGCCTCAAGGCACACACTCAGTGATTCAGGAACAGTTTCTTTCCCTCTGCCATCCGATTTCTGAATGGACATTGAATCCATGAGCACTACCTCACTACCTTTTTATTTTTCATTTTTGCACTACTTACTTGATGTAACTATTTAATGTATATATACTTCCTGTAATTCAGCTTTTTTCCTGTATTACGTATTACATTGTAATGTTGTCACAAAGACAAAAGATTTCACAACATACGCCAGTGATATTAAACTTGATTCTGATTCTGAGGAAGAAATAATAATAATAAATCAATAAGCAATAAATATCGAGAACACAGGATGAAAAGGCTTGAACAATACTGACACCAAACTGCCTGTTTCAAAGCTCCACACCCCCCTTCAGCTTCAAATATACCAACTATGCTCCTTTGTCACAATTGGGAATATTGGATTTTATCCAGGTATCATACAGAGTTTGGTAGGATGTGCTGGAGAAAACTGGCAATTAGTGAACACAAGAGATTCTGCATATGCTCAAAATCTTGAGCAACATGCAGAGTATTCTGGAGGAATGAACATCCACAGAGGGAAATGAACGACATTCAAGAATAAGGATGGGGTGGTGTAGGTTGGAATCTTTTGGAATGGGAAAAGTGGTGAGACGATGGGGGCTGACAGGAAGTTTATGCTAGTGGGAGTTCAAAGAATAATAACACTGGTTGATGACAGGAGGCTGCTCCTTGACAGTGGGGAAGTGAGCAGGAGAGGCTGATTCTCCTTGAGATGTTCAGCTGTGGAAAGTTTTAGGCAGCAGAGCGATTCAATATATTTCTGGCAGACACTGGTAGACTGTTGACCTGCAGGTGGGGCAAATAGTTTGGGAAAAGTGAGGGAGGGGGAGTGTTGTTGGGGATAAGGTTGGGACAGGTGTGATCTTTTTGAATGGCAAGCCGGCTGGATGTGCTGAGAGACCTATATCTGTTTCTAGTATCTATGTGCTTAAAGAGAAGGAATAAATAAACCTTTCTTGGGTTGTCAAGCTGTACCAATGGGTTTTGTAGGATTTTGTGTTTGGAGCCTAGATGTTCCCTATCTGTGTTAACAATTTGGATGATGGAGCAAACACAACAGTTCCAAGTCTGATGACACAAAATGTATGTCATTAATGACAAAGAATTGTATAGGTTATTTTATGTGTCTTGTTTGAATCTATGAGCCTGCAATACTGATGGAAGTGTTCCTTCTTACCTGTACATCTCCTTAAGTGTATTTATGGCAATAAGGACTGACCAATTTCGATTCGGTGTCTAGGTTTCTTCTTAGTTTGTGAAACAGAATCAGCAGGAAGATCGTGGGCAGAAGGTCCCATAAACTTGCTGGTCCAGAGTTTAACCTTCACGTGGCAATGCTGGGAATGCACCAGAAGGAGTGACCACACAGCAAGGCGTGGCCCAGAATGATGGGTGCTACAGGGATGGGTTAGGATGTGACCCACGAAGATTCACATTCTGGGGGGTTGAACAGTGTGCCAGCCCGGGTTGGTTGAAGTTGTGTGACCAGGTGTAGTAATGCAGTGGGACAGACTGGGAGGATCTGGTCCATATGATCTACAAGGAAATGTTTACCCTCACATATCAGTTATTCCTTAAACCTCTTGTTAATATTGTTTATAACAGTTCATCAGAATTTGGGAACGTCCGTCACTATCATGGCCAAAGGTGCAAACAAAGGAGGGGCTGTAGTGGACTTTCAGATCAAGGCAACACATAGGTTTGAGTAGCCTTCTGTAAATTGTTAATATACTCCATGCAGTGGGTCTGAATCTGCTGCAAATTGACAAGCTTCACAAATGAAGAGGGGGGCAGGGCATGGGCCAGGAAGGGAATGTTAGTATCTACAGTGGAAACATAGTCATGGGTGGAGGGAAACAGAAACTGTCTAACAAAACGTTAAAAAATGTAAAATGCACAAAATCAGAGATTTAGGAGAGAGGGTTCCTGAGGAATAGAGTGAGTTGGGAAGAAGGAGGCAACTGAGCAGTGAAGGTGATAAAATTAGATATGGATACCCAGATAAGAGCAGTAATAGCGAGCAGATCAGACACAGTAACAGGACAGTGATTGTGATATGTGTGTGTGGGAGGTGGAGGGGGTCCTGCGTCACATGAATAGATCGTCTTCTCGTGGCATGTAGGAGGGAAATCTGTCATCATGGTTGGGTCTAATGAGATGAATGTGCTGTAGCTCTCCAATCCAAATAAAAACAACAACAAGAAAAATCATTCTAAGGGAAGACGTGATTTCATGTGCAGTGTGCAAGGTTTGGATCTGAATATGATGGTTCAAGTTGCAAAAAAAGACCATTCTGTGAATACTGTCCCAGACACATATTAGCATTGGGGATAAAAGTGTTGGCCAAAGGTTAAAATACGTTGATTTCAATGAGGCAAGTAAAGTAGAGATTTTAAACAAATGTTTGGTGTACACCTATCATTTAATTAGAATGTTGGCATCTGAAGTCGCAGATCATAGAGTGCAGAAATAGGCCTTTGTCCCATGGTGACTATGCCAACCATTAGTCTATCTGCACTAATCCTATTTACCAGCACGTGATCTGTGGCTTATTGTACATTTACAATTCAAATACTATCTAGATTCTCCAAAAATGTTGTGAGATATATGTATATTTAAGAAAGAGGTTGATAGATTCTTGATTGGTCAGGGCGTGAAAGGGTACGGAGAAAAGGCAGGAGATTGTGGCTGGGAGGAAAATTGGATCAGCCATGATGAAATGGCGGCGCAGGCTCAGGTGGCCCAAATTGCCTAATTATGCTCCTATATAGTCTTATGGTCTTATAGTTTCAATGTATGCAGAATCATCGTTGTTGCTGATGAGGCCAACCATTGTAGTATCATCAGCGAACATAATGATATGGTTTGAGGTGAATCTGACAGTACAGTTGCCAGCGACATTGTCTTCTTTTGCTCTCCTGCTCAGCGCCTGGTCTTGTGCAGACATGAGCAGTGCTTCTGTGGAGAACCTCAGCCGTGCAATTTCCAGCAATTTGTAGGACTTTCTTATGTCAGCCATCTCTGATATCTGGTGATGGTACATCCCGTGCAGTGGCTTGTCCTAACATGGCCTCTGGTCCTTTGGCTCTCCTTCACCCACTTCCGTTTCTATGCCCTCTGCCTGCTGTCTGAGGTGCTCCCCCAGCAGATTGTCCTTTGAGGCCATTTTACTGACATACTCATGGATGTTTTGCATTTCTTCCAGGATGGTGGCCTTGACACTTCTAAATCTCTGTCCTCCTTTACTCTGGCGGATATACTGTCAGTTGACTTTGGACTTTTGGTGAATTTTCCATTTACTTTTAGTAGTTTCTGGGTTTGATGTCAATGGCTTCCAGTTCATTCCTGGCTAGGACACTATTGCGGGTGGGTATCTGAAGACTGGTAGGGCGAATGTGTTGATACCTCTGATCTTGTTCTTCTCATTCAACAGGCTTTTTCAGACCTGTTTCACTCTTTGGAGGTACTTGGATGTTGCAGCCTTCCTTGTGTCATCATCGTGTCTTCCATGCATCTGCAGGATTGCTGGGTATTTGTAGCTGAACTGTACATCTAGTTTGTGGCCTTCATGGAACTCAACTATTTCACAACCTCATTTTGAGAGTTTTCCACTTTTCATTACCATCCAGCTGCACTTTTCGAGTCCAGATGAGATCTCGATGTCTGTGCTGTACACCATTGTCAGGTGGATTAGTGAGTCAATATCTCTCATTTCTGACATACAGCTTGATGCCATCCGTGAAAAGGAGATTACTGATGACCAGTCCACTCTTAAATCTGTACTTATATTCAATCTTTGAGATGATGTGGCTGAGGGGGTTCATGCTTAATGGAACAGCAGTGGGGATAGTGCATCACCCTGTTATATTTCACATCTGATGGACACTTCTGCTACTGCTTTTGAGTTAACTTCTAGCATTGTTCTCCAGCAGTTTATTAAGCGCTTGACATAGATCCTTAGAGTCATGTTGACCTTGTGCAGAAAATGGCATTTGCACGATCCAAGTGTGGGGCATTGAGTCAATGCTTTCTGGTAGTCGATGCAGGCTGTACTTTGGTTGGGTTGTCTGTTATTGGAGACTTGCATAAGTGCTTTGTCTACCAGTAGTTGGTGCTTGGAACCTCTGGTTCCATTGCCAATACCCCTCTAAGGAGTGCTCAGGAACGTTCACACATGATCCTTCAGAAGCTTCCATGTTGTTGACAGGTAGGTTATAGGATGTTAGTTTGACGGAGTTGCTCCTTTCTGAGGATCCTTCATTATGAGTACTGTTCGTCCTGTGGTTACCCAGTCACGGTGGGTGCTTGCTTCAAGAAGCTGAGTCATTCGAGCTGCCAGCTGTGTATGTAATGCTGTTAGTTTCTTCAGCCAATTATATCAGGCCCTGATGATATTCAGTTCTTCATACTTGTTAACTGTTGCTGGACATCTTCTGTTGCGATGGTGACTGGTTCTTTCTCTGGGACGTTACAGAGGTTTGTTTGTAGGTCTTTCAGCCATTGTGCACTGGGGCTGTGTAGTGCATCTTTCTCGTATATTCTTTTCCAGTATTGCTCAGCTGCTGTTTTGTTTGGTTGAGGTACTGGCATGTTATCATTCTGGAATTGTGCGAACACTTTTCCTGGTTCTTTGGAAAGATTGCATTTATTCGCTTGGTCTCTCCGTTGTTAATGCATCTCTTAGTTCTAGAGCCAGAGCTGTTAACGGTTGCTTGGCATTTACGGGGCTTCGGCTATAGACATACCTCCGTATTTCCATAATAGCCGAGATGAGCCTTTGCTCTTCAGACTTTTCTGCAGCTCAGTTAATCTGCTGACCTCTGCCCTTGTGGTTTTCATCTTGGCTTCCAATCGTCGACTTCGGAGGTGGGTGGGTGGGGGGGGCAGGATGTAGCCGTGGTTATGACAGTGTATATATACTTGAACTTGAACACTTGAAATCACGAATTGGCTGAGAACATTGTCAGATTTGAATATTAATATCACCCACTGCCTCCGCTCCACTTCCTCCGATCGTTAGAACTGAAGAATATAAGTTTTATATCAGCATCAGCGCTGGCTGGTTCTGCTGTAAATTAACCATCTATGACGATGTTTCGGTTTGTTGTTTTCTGCGAGTACAGCCTGACTTCCTGTTGTGTCCCACATTCCGGGTATTGGCAAGACATATCACGGACAACAAAGCACAACTGGCTCCAATCTAACCCAAAGTTATTCCCAATGCCCCATTTATCATCGGAGGAAATTTCACTGCGAATTAATTTTACCCGTTCTCCTTTCTTTCGTGGTTGTGACACCGAATATCTGACTTGAAATCTCGTTTTTACTTTCTCCTTACAGAGACGGTACCAAAGTGGATTGTGGGTCTTCCTTTCACATCCTCCTATGATTCAAAGATTGGGCGGAAGCAGGACTAACTCGGTTTCTCGAGAAAGAAACCACAGAAAAGGTAACAAGCTGTGGAGTATTTTGCCCTAAACCTCTAGCCGTTAAGAAAACGCCGGAATCACCGAGTAAAACATGCTAGCGAGGCTCATCGAAAATAGTTAAAAAAAAGATAAAACAAAATCATGGATTGTGCATTGTGTCAGCGTGTATTCATGAAAAACAAATTATCTTCAGCAAAACTTTCGGCGTTGCATTTGATTGTAACTAACAATATATGCATCATACGCTGAGCATTCGTAGATTTTAGTGTCCTGGGCAATGAGTTATACCGGAGGTAATTAAAACAATCCAAAGTGGTAATAACATTTGTGGAATTGAAGGTTCTTCAACGGACAGAGAGCAGTAGAAATACATGAATGTGTTGACTTCATTTCGAATTACCGCCAACAAACTGGATGGATTAGAGTCGTGACCCAGGTGTTCACTGAACAGGGTAATATTTCTTCTGAAATTATGAAATATGGTATATCTTTTTTATCGATCCAAATTGGTTTGTCAGCGTGACTGTGGGAATAACACAAGACTCAAGGAAGTTCTGTTTAGGTTCATTGAATAGAAAAGGAGGAGGCAGTAAGGTAAAATCTGCATATTATTGAGAAGTGATACATTTTGACGTTGAGGGATCACGTGTGCCCATAGGCAGTAATCCTGCAAAGTAACGTGAATGGACCACAAACTATTAGAGAACAAATAGCCCGTAGTAGTTTACTAGAACGGATTTTAAATATATAACTGCTGCTCAAATTATATAGTTACACAGAAAATCCATGTCAGGAGTGTTTACACATATAAACGCTGCCCACCCCTACAAACACACACACACACACACACACACACACACACATCTCATTTTATAATTTTGAAATAATGATCTCTCAATCTACATAATCATGCTCTTGTTTTTCGATGGAATGTAAATAAAGCTTTTCTCTGTGTCAGTATGTGACGGAGATAAATCAACTAACAATTATCAAACTTACGACGGCTGTGCAATTTTTCTCTGATGTTCTGATGTTGTGCCCCCCTCAAAAAAAGAACAAAACACGAGAGGTTCTGCCGGGTGCGGATGATTGTGTATGCGCGGCGTAGAGGAGAACTGTTCTGTGTACATAATCATTTTAGAAATCATGTAAATGGAAAGCAATGCTTGTCTTCATCAAAATTTGAGAAATCGGGTTGTAGAAGCGTGCAATGTTGATGGTCTCTCATTTGAAGTACTGTGGCTGCTTATAGTAGACATTAAGAAGATGAAGAACAAATGCACCGGGATGCTGTCTGAATGAGAGAGTAACAACTATAAGGAGAGATTGCACAAAGGTGAATTGTTTACTCGGGACTTTCAGTATGTGAAGGCGAACGAAATATATAATTATGAGAGGGATAGAAAGTCGGAGCCTTTTTCACAACGTGGAAATTTCCTTTACTGAAGGCCTTAGCTTTAAGGTGAGGTTTACACAGGTGTTGGTAAAGACCGGGAAGGTGCTTCCAGGAAGTGGTGGAAATACTCATCATGGCATTGCTTAAGAAACATTTATACAGACATGTATACAGTTAGATGCAAATAGTTTTGGTTGTCATCAAGATTGGCACGGAAATCGAAGCCGAATAACTGCTGTAGCGCGGTGCTATTCTGTATGTCATGTTCTCTGATCTCTGTTCCATGTATACGTTATGATTGAAATGCTATAATATGCTGAAGGTTGTATTGGTCATTTATCAGATTGAACAATTTATCACTTTATTGAAGTGTGTTAGTTTAAAGTGATGAAGTAATTTATTTATTTTTAGTCCGTGGATACTCTCGCTTGGGTGAAACTCGGCATTAAGAATTGCATTACTGAATGAGCTGCTTGTACGATATCAGGTGCACAACTTGAGGTAAACAGACGGTTCACAGTTGAAATTCTAACCACCCTTCTGGCAGAGCACTTCTCTCAACTTCAAACCATCGTTGCAATCAGATATTCCAGTACTTGGTTTTTCTCAGTTAAAACCCGAGCAAGCACATTTTGTTAAATAATAATTGTTTTCAGTTGTTGTAATCTGTTCGCATTTTAAATATCTATTTTTAGTTCAGTTGCACATGATTGACATTTGGGACCCGTGCGAAAGAATATAAAGCCTTTGGGAAAGCATACTTCTGCAAAACATTTCTCCGATTATCTATAGTTCAGAGACTACTACTGATCAACTGGAAAATGCTGAAAATGTACTACAGTGTCGAGAAAATATTGTATGTGATCATTGCCATCATAGGCATTCCTGGTAAGTTAGTAGAAATATAAAGTTAAATTTTCTTGGAATTTGTGTTAGGCAGGAATACAATGGTAAAACCATTAAGTTAATACGTTGGGATCGAAAAAAGGGGATAATTAATTAAATTAATTAGTGGAAAATATTGCTGGAGAGAGAAAGTGTGCTTTGATCTTCTGAACTCCGGAGTATGTAAAGAGGCAGCCGTGGAACTAGCAGACGTATCTCATGCATCTTCAACTTACTATATGTAGTGGAGCTTTGCCTATACACTGGATGGCGTCACACCTCTTCGGAAAGGAACAGAACTACCTGTAAACTGAGCTATCAGATGATCGATCGATACAGTAGGCCACGAGGAAACTCCGGGCAGTAAAAAATTTAACCATATGTTTATATTAGTCAAGTTGTCAGAGTCCATTTTAAAAAAAACCTGAAATTTAAAACATTCCTTCAGGAAGTATCAAGCAGTTGACAATGCTTTACGAATGTTAAGCTGCGTTTGAAAAAATCCTCTGGAGATCTTTGAGGTTGCAAGGTGTTAAAGATGTGAGTGTCTGAATATTCAAATCGGGTCTGCAGATTCCAACTTAATAGTTCATAATAAACTTATTTCGGGTCTGATGTCACAGTGTATCGGCATAGATTGAAAACTAATTTAAACCGAGAGTCGATGTGACTGATTATTTTTCATGGTGGAAGAACGAAAGTGCCACTGAGCTGTGCTGAGAGCATATGTCATATTACGAGGCCAGCAGAATTATGAGATGTGAGGAAGATGCCAAGGGGCTTAGAGGTATTATAAATTGGAAGAACGTAGATATTGCACGAGGGTAAGAACGTAAACAATTGCGAAGTTATTGTAACAATGTTTGGAAAGACGGGTATTGAGATAAATAAAATTGTGAATGTTAGAGTAAAATGGATCTGCGTGTTCTAGTACACCGTATAAGCAAGCATTCGGGTTCAGGAATAAATTAATAAAGGTAGTGTTGTTTTCATAACAAGGTCGAATAGGATTCCTTTGGGCTTTTGAGTCCAAAAGGACTGATTTTATAAATCAGTCTGATTTATAAATTGGGTTTCCTTTGACTATGATAGAAGCCAGACGCTGTCGCCTTGGAGACCGTTATGCAAAGACCCACTCGTGACAGCAATTCAAATTGAAAGTACTTAATCGCGACTGTCTTTCATTATATTATGTCAATCAACACGAAACCTTCGCTAGAAAGGGTTAGTAACTTTCAATTCTTGGGTGTTACTATTTCAAAAGATCCGCCCTCCACCTAGCACGTAAGTGAAAATGTGAGTAAAGTACCTCAACGCCTCTTCTTTCTTCGGAGTCTGCGGATGTTCGGCACGTCATCTAAAAACTTAGACAAACTTCTATAGATCTGTGGTGGAGAATTTTTAAATTCTTCCATTACAGGCTGGTATGGAATCACCAATGACCTTGAACGGAAAATCCTACAGAAGGTACGGATTCGGCCCAGTATATCACGGGTAAAGCTTTCCCAACTATTGAGCACTTCTGCATGAAAACCTGTTGTGCAGCATTCATCATCGAAGGCCCCCACACCCCTTGCCATGCTCTTTTCTCCCTGCTACCGTCAGGTATATGGCGCAAGAGCCTCAGTACGTGCACCACTACGTTCAAGAGCAGTTACTACTCCTCAACCATCAGGCTCTTGAACAAAAGACGAAAACGACACCCACTTGCCCATCCATTGAGACGTCCCCACAACAAATGATTTCACTTTTAGGACTCATTATGGTGTTATTTCATATTCTCGTTATTTATTGCTATTTATTTCTGTTTTCATTGGCACAGTTTGTTGTCTTCTGCATTCTAGCCTATAATTCGCTGGCCTATACTTCCCTTTACGGCGGCATATAATTTACAGGTTTGATTTTTCATTGACCCTGTTATAGATATTATTCTATAGATTTGCTGTGTATGCCCGCAACAAAATGAATCTCGGTGTTGTGTATGGTGAAATATATGTGCTTTGATATTTTAACTTTCGACTTTTTCGATAATCGACTTTGAACATTTTAACTCGGGAAAACAATTCCTACGGCGATATTATCTTCAGTATAATTGCTCATCGGGAATATACTGAGTAAACTTGACCTTTTCTTCTTGGAGCGACAGAGGATGAGAGGTATCCTGGTAGAGGGGTATAAGATGATGGGAGGCATTGATCGTGTGGATAGTCAGAGGTTATTTTCCCAGGGCTGAAATGGCTAGCACGAGAAGGCATAGTTTTAAGGTGCTTGGAAGTAGGTACAGCGGAGATGTCAGGGGTAAGTTATTTTTACTCACAGTGGTGAGTGTGTCGATTGGGCTGCCGGCTATGGTGGCGGAGGTGGATACGATAGGATCTTTTCAGAGACTCCTGGATAGGTACGTAGAGCATAGAAAAATAGAGGACATTGAGTAACTCCAGGTAGTTTCTAAAGTAAGTGCATGCTCGGCCCAGCATTGTGGGCCGAAAGGCCTGTATTGTGCAGTAGTTTTTCTATGTTTCTATATGAATGGTGCAACATGGTATTTTAAAATTTACGGTTTATCATGGAACTTTGAGTGGTCGTAGGTGTCACACTAGGGTGGTACGGATTCATGTTGTCTGCCTGGAATGCATATTTTGAACCAGCCGTGGTATAATAATGAGACAGCTTGTGAAATAGAAGACTACTCAGCGAGGTTAATGGCCCTTGTTGAAACAACCAAAAAAAGTAGGAAATATTCTGTCTGTTTGTTTGCATCCGCGAAAGAAAACCATCATTGATGTTTCTGAACCTTTGTCAGAACGGGAAAGGGGGCTTGTTAAGCTGCATGTAGAGTGTTTGTGGGATGCTTGTGAGATGGTAAAAGCAGGATGACAAGTAGGGTAAGATGCAAAACTAATCTATCTGATAAGTGAGTGAGTGGGAGCATGAGAGACTTATCATATCGGCAAAGAAACAGGGAAACCAAAATTCAGGAATTTCGAAATTCAGACAAGAAAGTCATGTCTCGTTCGATTTTGCGCATGCCCTCTACTTTCAGAAGAAATACAGAATTAAGGCAGATGATGGCGAGGGTAAGAACGACCCAGAAAATGAGGTAATATTGTGTATAATCCATTGATATAAAGAAAAGGAAGTAATTGTGCTGCCATTCACTCATTGGTCAGATAACCTTCTTTAACGTTTCCGCTAATTCCTACTCCCCATTTCCCTTCAGATGTCAAGCTTCTAGAGGCCCTGTTAACTCTTCCAGCCGTAACGAAATCCACAAAAGCATCAGATCCATCCAAAGATACCCGCCCCGTCTACTAAAATTATTCATGATGATTACAAGATAGAGCACAATAGGGAATGGTGAGGCAAGAAGCACATTGGATTTTCAGAAGAAATTTGATAAGGTCCTAAGAAGGAAATCGTTGAGCAAAGTTGATGTTGATGGAACTGGGAGGACCACACAGACGGCAGTCACGTAAAACGTTGTAAAAGCTGTACCATTCTTGGGTTGGCATGGTGTTCAAAGTTCAAAGTATATTTCTTAAAATAATACATATTTGTCACCATTCACAATCCCATCATGGACGGGGCCGTATCCATGAGATTTTGGAGGATTTTGCGTTCAAGGGCATTGGTCTCTCAATCGCAGCCTATAATGCATTCAGTCAATATACTCTTCTCCACACACCTGCAGAAGTTTGCCAAATTTTAGATATCAATTATTTAGAATGAGCTAATAATATATGTAAAATATTTAGTGGATGGTGACCACCCGTCATTTTTTCCAATTCTGCTGATGTCGTGGTATTGATAGCATACTAGAAGATGGAAAGAAGTTGGGAAATTTGAAGAGG
This sequence comes from Hemitrygon akajei, assembly GCF_048418815.1. Lineage (NCBI taxonomy): Eukaryota > Metazoa > Chordata > Chondrichthyes > Myliobatiformes > Dasyatidae > Hemitrygon > Hemitrygon akajei. Next base: position 122,588,958 of record NC_133133.1, read on the forward strand.
ATAAGCTGTGTGAAACGCCGTGTACATCGGAATGAAAATAACGTAGCAATCAGTGATTTATTCAATTCCCTGCAGCTGTTCGTAGTCCTGTTTCTCGCTCTCTTGTAGCTGGATTGAAATTATCAAAGGACTATTCTGCACAACTGAAGGCTCGCCTATATGTCTCAGTTTCCTTCTTTCAGAAACAGCAAGCAGTATACGAACTATTAATGATGTACTTGTGATTTCTGAAATTGCTACAAATGTCCCCAGTCTAACACTCTCCTTATTTTGGTTCAAAATTCGAACCCTTTCTCAGTCTCGGATAAAAGTTTTTCCAATGATAGCTAGTATCTTCTTTTCTTTCTGTAGTGAATTTAGTGGCGATTTTCATTCTGTCACGAGGAAAATGCGGCCTCTCCAAATGCACCACTCGCTATCTGGTGGCCATGGCAGCGGCGGATCTACTGCTCATTACCACGGAAGTTATTTTTCGTAAGATCAATGACCATTATTTTCCAATGTGTTTCCTGGACATCACCATTGTTTGCCGTACAAATCTTGCATTAACATATGTAGCTGTAGACTGTTCTGTCTGGTTCACCATAGCCTTCACCTTTGATCGATATGTTGCCATTTGTTGCCAGAAGCTGAGAACAAAATATTGCACCGAGAAAACGGCAGCCATTGTTCTAGCAACAACAGGCATTCTGTTTTGTCTGAAAAACGTCCCCTTTTATTTTTCACGTGAACGCAGAGAGATTATCGACAATGTACCGTGGTTGTGCGTGACGAAATCTAATTTTTACACAGAACCCGGATGGGTAGGATTTGGCTGGCTTGTTGCGTGTTTAAACCCGTTGCTCCCTTTCGCAGTGATTTTGCCGCTTAACGCCCTGACAATCAGGCACGTTTTAGTGGCCAGTCGAGTCCGCAAAGGCTTGAAGGGTCAGAGCAAGGGAATGAACAGCAGTGACCCGGAAATTGAGAACAGGAGGAAGTCTATCGTTCTACTTTTTGCCCTTTCCGCCAGTTTTATATTCCTGTGGCTGACTTGTTTGGTAGAGTTTGTCTATTATCAGATCTCCGGAACTGGAGGAGAGTGGGACGACCCTGAACTTGTCGTTCACGAGGCCGGCTTTCTGCTGAGCAATATGAGTTGTTGTACAAACACGTTTATTTACGCGGCAACTCAGACCAAGTTCAGGGAACAGTTGAAGAATGCGGTGAAATATCCAGTCATGTCAGTGCTTCGGAAGATCAATGCAGCAACCACTTAGGTAAACTGAGACTCTCTTACTGAACCCGCATCATCCCGAGGAGTGAATCCTCTACTGAAAAATCCCGGGCAAACTGAAACGTATCATGCTGCCCAGAATAACCTTTAGCAATGGTCGGCACCCGCAGTGCTGCGACTGCAGCATCAACCCACCAGCAGATGGATATACCTTTATATTTTAAGTTGACCCTCCCCGGTGGTTTTGAAGCCTGAATCCCCGGGCTATTGACACTGTGCCAGCAATTCCTTAAATAATTTATAGTGCGCCGTCAGTGGCTCGAATCAGTGATGCTCTATGGTAATGGGGACGTCAATTACCCTGATTCACTAGTTCCCGCGGACAATGAATCTATACTTAAAGTACACAGTGGTGTCGATAATCTGCCCTTTCCTCGGTCTGAATGGCACTGATAGTTGTCTGATGTCGAAATACTCGCAGTGAACCCGACGAGAAATCCCACTGACACTTTGCGGAATGTAGCTTGGTACATTGGAAGAATGCTTAGATGCGAATGCTTCACAATGTCCGCGATCTCTAATATTTATTTTTAATAATCCCACTGTTCATTGGCAGTGCGTACAACTGCTTACTGATCCGTGTATCTGGAACCTCAACTAAACAGTACTTCTGGCAATTGGTCGGTCTTCTTGTGTTTTCCCTCTAATCAATTGCTCCAAAAATTCAAAACAGCTAAATTGTCTCCCAAACATAAAATAATGCAAAGAGTATCATTATCTGTTTGCTGTTTAGCAAAATTAGTATGAAGTCCTCACCGGTCTCTATTCCATCCCTCTCTCCCACGCTTTCATCTTCGGCCCAAATTTCATATTATTTATTTCTGTCATGCAAGTTCAGTCCACACCTCTCTTTGCCGAAGTCAAGCACGTCTTTTCTCCTTGCACTCAAGACACTTTGAAAGCTAACCTTCTTGTTGCAATATTGAGAACGTCTTTTCACAATTTTTAGTTTTTACTTTCTTCATAATTCTTCTCCCGCTACTGTTGCTGTTTCACTAACTAACTTGTTACCATTTTCTCAACGGCGATTGGAAATGGACATTGCCATCAAAGTGCACTCCCAAGATAAATTAGATGCTGTTAAGTTCACGGAATTGAATGCTCCTTGAACGAATGAGATCATTCAGTGTGTTCCAAATGTAGGAGCATAGGGACTGGACAAGAGGAGACGAGGCAAAGCTGAGGTATGAGGAGATGAATCTAATAGTGTCACAACCACGAATTCAGGAGTCAGCAGATTCGGCAATTGCGTTCATGAATATGCACATGCCAACTAATTATTATTTCATTGTGATAGTATTTAGCTCCATGCATTCCGTTGTAGTGTTCGTCGAGATGTGGACACAACAATGCTTTGCTGCCTGCTTGCATTCCGCCTTGCCCGAGAAATTGGACTGTCGAGTCCACGGACCCGGAAGACTAGCAGTATTCCTTTTATTCTTAGTTGTTCTTTTCTGTCGCAATTTAGGCTACATTTTTCATTTCAGAGTTTTAGTTAACGGCCCTGTTTGGCCAAGCTTTTATTGCTTTTTTTCCCCTTTGAACACTGTTCGCATTAAAGTCTGTGAACTATCGACCTGCTTCTGTGTCTCTCACTCCAAACTTGGGCTATATGCGAACCGGGTGACAAATAGGACAGAAACATGCAGAAATAATCGGCTTGTTAGGAAAATACCATTAGGAGATCTTCGGTAAGATGTAGAAGAAGCAATAAATGTGGAGTTCAGCTATCAGGTCAGAGTATTAGGTTGGAGGTTGTGGAAGGGTGATCTGATGTGAAGACATCACGAATTACAATTCCACGAGTCCAGTTATCCTTTTTAGTTTTGTCTAGTTAATTGTATTCCTCTTTGTGAAAATAATCTCTTACTATGTATTATATTGTAACTATCTCTTTTTAGTTTAGACACCCACGTCAGCCTTCACTGAGCTTATATAATCGAATATTAAGAAAATAGTTGTTTTAATTCTCCCTGTAATTTTTCACCGCCCCTTATAAATTAATCTTCAGTGCTCCTTCAATAGGCTCCATCCTGCCACAGTCCCCATATTTTTTTTCGTTATGACGAATAAAATCCATAATTTATTTATTTTGCCTTATGTGCTCGATCCCTATTGCCAAGGTGGATAAATATTATTGCTGTGTTGCAAAATATTCGCTTCTAACAACATGACCAGGCTCCAATTAATATGCTTGCGTGGGATTACTTAAAAGGAGAACACATTCAGTTCTATGAAGGTAAGCACAATTTCCATAGCACCGCTACGAGCAGATACTGCTGCAGACGGCCAATGCAGGAGTCACCAAGTATCTTTCATACCGCTCAGGGCCGCGTTTCAACATGGAATTCCGTGCAAGTGAATCAACATTTCTGAAATTGTTCTAGGCTCCTGACAGCAGTGAATGTAATGTAATTAGCTCTGTTAATGACCCTTTCCACAATCTTCTAGGTGTGGCTGTCTACATCAAAGGAAACTCTCATGCTTATACAGAGGTGAATCATATAATGTATTGTTACGTGGTAAATCCTTACTGTTTCATGGAAAATTATGACGACAAACGAAAATTATTTCGATTGTGGGCATGTAGTGTTCTCGCACAGGTGTAAAAACTCTGAACTAAACACGAAGTATAAACAATGAGGCGCGATCCCAGTAAGATTTACCGTTTACTGTTCACTCTTCCACATTAACGTATGGTGAAAACTGTTGCTAAAACAATACAAAATATATACAGTATTTGTTTCCTTCTTGGCATCACATTTACTTGCAAAAATAAAACTACAGCAAACTATATTACATTAAAGTACACCATACAGTCAAAATCTACCTATGCCATCAACTGCTTTAAATACACTTCAACACAAACTATCCGCAACTCTTTAAATAACAAAGAACATAAACTTTATCAACCGTCATTACTTTTAACAGATCTGCGTTAACATTTTTACTTCAACATATCGATTATCTTATTAACTTACGGCGTTGCTTCTATGATGTTTCTAGTGCGTAGAAAGAAAACTTTCCTCGTGCTGATCCTGCACACACAAGACCCCTCCTTCCCGTTTCTCCAAACGGGTACTTTCCCAAAGGACGCAGCGAAACCAGTTGTGACGTCATCGCACGCCGCGATATATCACAGACAACGAATTTACTTTCAACAACCTTAACTTTAACCAGAAAACGATTACAAGCGAATTACTAAAGCGAAAATATAATAAACTAAACGAATGCCTTCAGGGCAACACACTCCCCGCCTGACCTTTGTAAGGTCACTATGAACATAATACAAGCTTCAGTCTCTAAATCAGTCCTTCGGTAGAAGTAGAATGACTTCTGCAACTGGCCTTTGGTAAGTTTTCACATCACCTTGGTCAGAAGTTTTCAACTCAACCTTCCTGACATGTCCATCACTACCAGGGAATATGGCAGTGATTCTGGCCATTGGCCAGCAGTTGCGGGCGATTTGCTTGCCCCTGAGCAGGACTAAATCTCCAACTTGGAGATTCCTGCGAGGTTCTGTCTACTTTTGTCTATGTTTGCAACAAAGGTAGATATTCATGTCTCCAACGAGACCAGAACTGATTTGCGAGAGCCTGAACCTGTCTCCATTGCTTTGTGTACAAATCCTTATCTGAGAAGTCCCCAGGTGGAGGGGGAGCTCCTGTCTTCTGCGTAAGGAGCATTAATGGCGAGAGTATGAAGGGGCTTTCCGGGTCAGAAGAGACAGGTAGGAGTGGTCGTGCATTTATAATGGCTGTGACATCTGCCATTAGTGTGCACAGTACTTCGTGGGTCAGTCGAGTGCGTTGCTGCAGAAACATTGAATCAAGGATCCTTCTGGCGATACAAATCATCCGCTCCCATGAGCCTCCCATGTGAGAGGCGCGTGGTGTGCTGAACTCTCAGTTGCATCCCTGCTCGCTGACGTACCTTTGCACCGTCTTGTCCATCCTGAGCTCCTTGGACGCTCCAACAAAGTTCGTGCCGCAGACAGACCTTAACTGTTTTGCAGGGCCTCTTAGTGCAAAGAAGCGCCTGACAGCATTAATGTAGCTGGATGTATCCAAAGATTCGATGACTTCAATGTGTACCGCTCTCGAACTCATGCAGCTAAACATGATGCCCCATCGTTTGCTCTCTGCTTGTCCTCCTCTAGTGCGTCTAGTGGTGATAGTCCGGGGACCAAATACATCGAGCCCCACATATGTAAAAGGAGGGCAGGCTTCAAGACGTTCTGGTGGGAGGTCCGCCATATGTTGAGCTTCCATCTTGCCTCGCAGTTTCCTGCAGGTTACACATCTGTGGAGTACTGAATTGATCAGTATTTTGCCTCCCAAGAACCACAATCTAGCTGCCCTGATTGCTCCTTCCGTCAGGTGACGGCCCTGATGCCTTACCTGTTCATGGTGATGGCGAGTAAGCAGTAAGGACACATGGCTATCTTTGGGTAGGATGACTGGGCTCTTTTCTGCAGCTGAAAGGTGAGAGTGTATTAACCGGCCTCCAATGCAAATGAGATCGTTCTTCAGAATCGGGTTGAGTTTCCTCAAAGGGCTGTCCTTTGGTATTGGTTTCTTAACTTGGAGGGCCGAAAACTCCCTTGAAAAAGCTGCTCTTTGAGTTGCTTTAAGGATGACATCCTTTGCCTGCGCCAATTCGTCCGCAGTGTACCTACGTGGGATATGAAGCTGTTTGAGATCTTGAAGTGAATCTCTCCAAGCCTCCCATCCGTTTAGCTTGTTTTCTGGTGGAGGAGTATCCAAGTCGGAGAGCTCAGAGGTAAGTTCTCTGAGTAGGACTCTTCCCTGGATCGTAACTGGCGCCAGTAGACCCAAGGGATCAAAAACACTGTTGACAGTGGAGAGAACTCCACGGCGGGTGAATGGCTTGATCACGGTCGGCACGGAGAACGTGAATGTGTCTGTTGTAATCTCCCAAAAGAGGCCCAATCTCCTTTGTGTGGGTATGGTTTGTCCATCTAGATCTAGGTCTTTGATTGCTGGAGCACAGTCATCGTGTGGAAAGGCCTCCATTACTGCCTGACAGTTTGATGCGAACTTGTGCAAGCGGAGGTTTGACTCAGCGAGTGAGGCTTGTGTACGTCGGAGCAGATCGATTGCTTC